>NC_045787.1:27230842-27539745 GCF_009873245.2 Balaenoptera musculus | reverse complement strand
TGGACTTAATTCAGTATTTAACTCTGGACGTTCGGACATCTCCCTGCCATTTCCCGTTTGACTTCTAGATTCATGGCTTTTTAGAGGAGGCAGGCGTGACTCATGTCATTTCCTTACCGTTCCGTCACCTGCCCTACCATGCCAAGTGCTTACAGTTTTGGAAACAGATTGCTTTTAAGTATGTGAAGATATTTGAAAACTCTAGGGGATAGTAAACCTTTTATTATTCTTTTTTTCTTCTGATAATCTGATGGGGCCCACTCTCGTATCTAAATATTCTGATTCTCAGAGGATCCCTAACTCAACTGTGAAACAGTTAAGTCTCATTCCGGCTTGAACAAATTCCATGAACTTTGTTTCCATATGGAATACAACTTTCCCTTAAAATGCACGTGCTATGCATAACTCATGGACCTCCAATAAATTGTCTACATTAACTGTTCCTTCCTCATCTTTTAAGTTGTCATACTTGATGACAAAAGTAGGTGGCAATTCAGAAAAAAAATATAATTTTACAGTAAGTATGAGAGGCAGCACAAGGAAGGGCTAACAGTCTGTAAGTTCAGATCAAGTTCAGATCCAACACTTAAAGCTTATCACCTTGGGGCTTCCCTGGTGGCGCAGTGGTTAAGAATCTGCCTGCCAATGCAGGGGACACGGGTTCGATCCCTGGTCTGGGAAGATCCCACATGCCGCAGCACAACTAAGCCCATGCGCCACAACTACTGAGGCTGCGCTCTAGAGCCCACGAGCCACAACTACTGAGCCCACGTGCCACAACTACTGAAGCCCGCGCACCTAGAGTCCGTGCTCCGCAACAAGAGAAGCCACCGCAATGAGAAGCCGCGCACCACAACGAAGTGTAGCCCCCGCTCGCCGCAACTAGAGAAAGCCTGCGTGCAGCAACGAAGACCCAACGCAGCCAAAAATAAATAAATAAAATTTATATAGTAAAAAAAAAAAGCTTCACCTTGGACAGTTTGTTTAACCTCAGCTCAGTTTCTTTGCCCTCTCTCTAATGACATAATTGTTGCACCAACTACCTCAGTGGTGGCTGTGAGAATTAAATGGGACAGAGCACACGAAGCTTAGACCATGGTGTATGCGTTTGGCAAATATGAGCCTCTTTTACTATCATTTGAGTCTCTGGGTCTTTTGCTCTGAATATTTTTCTCCCTTTATATAGAGAGCACAAGACAATCATGTAATTCCAGGCCTTAGCCATAAAAGTCCAAGCTTGTCTAAGCCCAGATCTTACCTGCCCAAAGCAATTGTTAGGTCTTTCTCTGAGACCTGTAATCCACAAGCACCTCCCTTATATGATTTTTTCAGCTCCTTCATGTTTCTCTCTGACTTCTGCAGGTTGAAATAAGCCTCTCTGCCAGTGAAACAGTCAAGGAGAATGCCAGGTACACAAACCCCCCCCGACTGACCAGGGGCAGCAGTTAGTAAGCAAACAAAAGGGGCCCTTAGGAAAATGAAGCAGTATTTGAAAATGCACCCTTCCCTATGTTCTCTATTTTCCATCTATATATGTTGTCAAGAAGGGAGAATTCTTCAGAAAAGGAACAGGGCCCTGGGTGTCCTGTGGTATTGCAGCAATCCAGGGCTAGGATGGGTGGTGAGCGTTTGGAGTGAACGGAAACCGTAAATTACACTGGATTTCCTTAGAGGCATCTACTGTGTGACAACAATTATTCATTTCTCCCAAGTGGGTTTCTGTGAATGGTGAAAGAGAGGAACTAATTCTGCTGAAAGGGACTTTCTGGGTCATTTAGAAAGTCCAAGCAAAGCAGGTTTTTGGCGAGAGGCAAATAGCAGGAAAGAAAATCCCCTTAATTCCCAAATATCCTTCTATCCCACATTTTCAATAGCCCTCTACTAAGGGCATAAGAGAGGAAGGAAACACATCAGATTTTGCAAGTTGAGCATCAAGACCAAAAAAGTAGAGAGGGGGATGTGTAGAGAGGAGAGACTGGGGACACATGGGCTCAAAGAGGGCTTATGATTATTCATGAACATGAAAGACCCTGAACAGTTTTCAAGTGGAGATGGTGGTACCAAAAGGAGCTGTCAAAATCACAAGGTTTTTAAGGAGAGGCATATATAACAGTTCCCCTCCGGAAATATGGAGAACTATTTCTTTTGTCTATTTTGCTTGGCCTCTGGTTTCATGGGCAGTGTTCTCAACGGCATTTCAGAAAAACTAAAATGATCACGTGTACATTAAATCAGAGGTTTTTGGCTGTATGTTACAATCACCTGGGGCTTTTAAAAATCTCAGTGAACAGATGCACCCCAGACCTACTAAATCAAACTCTCTGGGGTGGGACCCAAATAGCAATAATTCTGAAAGCTCCCCCAGGGGATTACAATGCGCAGCCTACTTTGACAAACGGTGCTTTAAATGACCATTCATTTTCCATCTTCCTACATGGCCACCACCGCTATCACCTGCGTCCTCATTGCTAACACTGTCTTGAGCGCTCTACGAGGAGCAGGACAGGCTCCAAAAACTTCCAGCTGGCCAGGGGCTGTGTCCCCAGTGAGAACACTCCCATGGCTTAACTCAGAGCTCATATGAATAGACACAGGAGGAACATTCGTACTTTCTAGATGGACAGCAGAGGCTTGTGGAAGACCTGGATGTCAGAATGGAGCTACGAGCCCTTGGTTTCACCTCTCACCCTGTGTGAGACGACCCATGTGGCATGGGTGGCCCCTGGCCCTGATCTCCAGACCCCGCTGGGAAGGGAAGGATATCAGTTCTGTAGGAGCCAGGCCACCCCCACAGTGTAGTAGAGCATGACCAGAGTCTCCAGGATTTCCTTTTTCTCCTTGTCTGAGGTCGTGTTTCCCTTCCAGGTCATCAGTGTGTTCTTGGCAGATTCAGCATGTTTCTTGGCCTGAGGTGGGAGGCCTGGGGAAGTTTGAGGGTGGATGGCAAGATGAGAAACATTAAAAAGGTTTTTCAGTCAAAGACATTCCTGGGAGGGGGAAGGAGGGCAGTGTGGTTGTCATTTGGTCTTTAGTATTGGTTCCCCAAATTGGCAGTGCATTAGAATTATCTGGAATGCTTGTAAAGAATATAGGTTCCTGGCTCCCCCCATCCTGCCCCTCACCCCAGACGTGTTGAGTTGGAATCTCTAGAGGAATAGTGTCCGGGACTCTATATTTTGAATTAACTCCCCAAATGTTTCTTATGCAGCCATCCTGGCATTCGTCTATGGACTCGGTTTGGAAATCACTGATGGAGTCAGGAGTGGAAGCTGAGTATCCCATTCCCAATCCACTGCTAATGCCATGTGACCTTTTCAATCCACAAAGCTTCTCCATCCTCTAAATGTAAAATGATAACAAAATTATAGAAGCTGCCCTTTTACCAAACACATGGAGAGAGTCCAGGAATGAACTAGGTTATGCCACAGAGTGCTATGCTCCATTCGAGCTTTCTGGAAAAGGCATTCTATAAAGTCAAAGGGCTTATGAATACAATTACTTCCATCTGGGGATTTTTTTCAATCCAAGATGAACCTGGTGATACTAATTGGTCACACACACACACAGACACACACACACACACGCACAAAAGACCTAATTTCTAAATGCAGTGAGGCCCCTCTCTAGAGAAAGAAGACAAAGGGGATACCAAATCTCTGCTAGACAGAACATGGGGCATGTTTCCCCTCATCTTCTAACTAAAGGCTGGTATTCCTGGCACTTAACTTGAACTGCTATTAGTCCAGTTAACAGAGGGAGACTTGGGAGTATTCAGTTTACAGAACTCTTTCCTCATCTTCTAGCCTAGCTCATGTCTAGTGATCCCTGATGGGAAAGGGAAACTCTGGAGAAAAGAGGAAAGCCAGCAGAGAACACACAGGGGTTCTCCTCCACCCTACTGAGGACCGCCATGGCTGCTTCGGCTCTCCTCTCGGCAGCCCCCAGGGTCTGAGAAACACATTCACCCCTGCCACTCTGGGGAGGCCCCCTGTGCCTCTGATGCCCCCCTCACACCTCGGCCCTCAGTTTGCTCTCCCTCTGGCCCTTGGAGCCCGCTTTCACAGTACGGGTGCAGTCAGTGGCAACAGAGATAATTTGAAAGGACTTGCATTTGATGCCTACAGCCCTCATATGTTCCAGATGTGCAGGTCCTTAGTGACTTGCAGCAATGGGAACACAGTTTCTCTGCAAGAGCCCTAAAAGTGACCCAGAAGCCGAGAAGTCTTTGTGGAACGCTCGGAGATGCCTGTTCTGTAGGTCTCAACTGAAGAGAAGACTGGACTCTGTGGTGAAAGAGAGGGCTGCATCTCAAGCTACCAGATGACAGTGGTCCTCAAACTGCATGCAGCGTCACAGGTGCCCTGTTGAAATGCAGATTCCTGGGCCTCCAGTAGTTACGGTTCACGAGTTCTAAGGTGAGAGCCAAGGATTCAGATTTATGACAACTATCTTAGGTGATACTGATGTAGGCTGCCTGAGGACCACATTTGGAGAAACAGTGAGTTAGTAAAGCCTTTATACAGGAAGTGGGACTCATCTCCTTCCTGAACAGTAGGTAGGGTTTTGACTGATGGAGAAGAATGAGAACGGGTTTCCACTTGGAGTAAACAGCCTGAGGCCGTAAAGACAGAATAAGCATGTGTGTGTGTGCACGCACGAGCACACTCGTGCAGACGTGCACTGGTGGGGTGGGGTTGGGGGGTGCTGGAAGGCTGTAAGAAGACCAGTCTGCCTGAAGGGAGGTTTAAGTTGAAAGACACATAACGTATGAATTGGATGGAGAAAATGGAGTCTTGGGTGCCAAGTTGAGGAAGCTGGACTTGATCTGCTAGGTAATAGGGAGTCTTCATAGGTCTTGAGAAGGCAGCAGCAACAGAAAACTCTGCCAGGGAATCAGACCAAGACACCAAAGTAGGAAACCGAGAGTCTTTTTTATCAAATAGGGTACTTTCCACAACCATCTGGGCCCTTGGGAGTGTGTCAATAAGGAGTGCAGGAACCACATTTAGATGCTTCCCTGGGTCTACAGGAAGGAGAAAAGTGAAACTGGATGAGCCACTGAAAACCACCCCCAAATCAGCACAACATTGCTTCTGGGCTCCTAAAGAGAAAACAAATCCTAAAGTTGTTCTGAGGCTTTGCAAGGCTGTCCCCTCAGCTCCACACCCCAGCCCTAGGGACCCAGTGCGGGCTGTGAAATCCCCAAGAGGAACCCTTTTCCTCTAAACTCAGCAGCTAATTAATTATATAGTTCCCTGTCTCCCCTTCACCATGCCCTGCACTGTGGTCCTTCTGATGAAAAAGCTGAGCTGGTAACCAATGGGACTTAAGTAAACTGAACTAGGATCTTGATTTAAAACAGCTCATTCAACTTTAAAGTCAGCCCTAAGGAAAAAAATGACTCCTTTACTCTTCCCAGAATCCACTCTGGTCTCCAAAGTGGGGTGCGTGTACCCCTATGGGTATGCAAGATGCCATAAGGGTGTGGGGAAAAAATAAAAATTTCTCTGCTTTTAAAAACAATCTTTTTTGTTTTCTATTTTTATGAATATAATATTACATAATATTTAATACTATTGTACATAGTTCATAATAAATCCATATTTATGGAGAGTGCTCAAAACATTTTTTGTGAAAAGAGAGCTAATTCTCAAGAGTTTAGAGACCACTGCTCTAGACAAATGTTTTCTAAAGTTTTCAAGTATGAAAAAGCTCCTTTTTCATTAAAAAAAAAATCTGTGATAATATTTTTATAGCACTTCCTGCATGAGAAAATTCAGGATGACAAAGTATGATGAGTCAGAATCTAATATTTTGAAATGAATTTGCTTTTCACTAATTGCAAGAACACCCTCTTTTACGTAAAAATAATACTCTGCATATACGTGTCTGTGTAAGACTCATCTCCTCTCTCTCTAGAGGATGCGCGCAGATCGGTGACCTTGTTCCCTAACTCCAAGTCCCACCTCCCTGAATCCGATGTCTGTGCCAAGAGCACGTCATTTTCCTTTACTTGCCCTCCCCAGCCAGGGACACCAGCCTTCTCCCTGCACCAACAGGGCAGAAACTATAGAAGTAAAAATCAGGGTGGCAGCAAGACCTGCTTCTGGAGCCTGAGATTCAGAAATCACAAGGGCATATTAATGAACTGGAAAAGCGGTCCTGAGATTGTCCACCAAATGTATCGATCATTTTGCTTTAGTTTGGGGTAAGACTCCACCACTGATTTCTGTTACTCTGACTCAGGCCACAGAGAACCTTCTCGGAGCTACTCAGTCTTTGGAGGCTGCTGCTGTCACCTTTGACCATCACCTATATTTAAGAAGTTCTCGTGGTACAGTGATTAAGACAGCAGGGTCTTAAGGCCAGACTTCCAGGTACAGAAGCTGGCTTAGCCACTTACTACTTGAATGAGTTACTTAATCTATCTGTACATCAGTTTATTCACCTATAAGATGGCAATGAAAATACCTCCCACCTTGTACGGTTGTTGCAAGGATTAATTTAATTAATTTATGAAAAAGGATTAAATAGTGCCTGGCACACAGGAATGAAATGAGTTTAAATAAATATTAGCTGTTATCATCATCATTACGACCAGGGTCCATTCCCCTTAAGCAATTTATTATACTTGTCCTTATGTACTCTGGACATTCTTCACAAAGCTGCTTACAGAATCTCTATAAAAGGTTGCCTTCTCAAACGCACACTCACTTCAGATAGATACCAGGCTTCCTGCAGGTCAGATCAACTGCTTTTTATCATTCCCTGTTGTTCCTGTACCAGCTTTTTTACCAACTAGACAGAGAAGGTAGGGTTCATGACTTATGCTTCTTTTTCGAGATTTTTGCAACACTTAGAGCTCCAGATACCTGGAAGGTTCCCAGTAATAACAGGCTAACAAATTAATTCATTGCTTCATTAATAATAGGCAAAACCTCAGGAAACTGCTTGCCCATGTTACTGTCTTCTCCTTCCTGAACACGTGGAAACAGTGGTCACAAGGTGACCAGCCGCCTCCACCTGCCCTTTTCTCAACCACTAAAGCCCCAGGCTCGGGAGGGTTCTCGCCAGGTCAGCTGGTGACAGAGTTCCACTTCTAGTGTCCCTCACTCTGTTTCACCAACCATCAGCCTTTTACACTCTCTGTGTCACAAAAGGCCTTGCGTTTTTTTTGTTATTGACCCCTGAACCCCGCTGCATCGATTGCTCCATTTTTTAAAACCTTCAGACTCTCTATCTGGCTCCTTCTTCATCGCCTAAAATGTTCCCAGGTCTCCTCCTCTTATGAAATTAGCTTCAAATGACTTTTCTGCCTTCCCCAGCTACCCTCCTATTTCCCCTCATCCCTTTCACTATGCAGGCTGTAGCACACAGAGCCTAGGCTACCGGCCCACGCCTCCCCCTCGTCCCTGGGGTCCGGCTTCTGCTCCAACCCTTCTGCAGAAATGGTTCCCGTGAGGTCCGCAAGGGCGTCTTACTGAGTTAAGTGCGGTCGCAGTTTCTTGTATCCCCATCTCATGGTAGCATCAGACACCTCAGCTGCTTGGCTTCTCCTCTTGGCTCCCCAGGCACCGCTCTAACTCAGTTCTCCTTGATAAACCTTCTCCAATTGACTCTTTGCTCACTCGACCAGGGTCCTCTGTTCCCTTCCATTAATACGTCCATTCTCCAAGGGTCTGTCTTTCCATTTCTTCCTTTTCTTCTCTCTCCTCTCAGAAGTTTTATCAACTCCTATAACTTCAACCTTGGCCTTCATGCTTATAATTTTCCATTTCCCCTCCCTAGTTCTGGTCTCAAATATTCTTCCATGCTTATGATTCCCCTTCTCTCCCCCCAAGTTCTGGTCCCAACTTTCCAGCACCTAGTAAAAATATACTTGTGGATTTCTCTGTTGTAATTCAAAAGCAATATATCAAAAACCAGACCCACCATTCCTCTCCCACTTCGCTTCCTTTCCTGACCGGCTTATCTCTGATGATGGCACCTTCAGGGGCCTGAAACTTCATGGTCATTTTGGGGCCTCACTTTTCCTCAACCCCAAATCCAATGCCATGTCCTGCCAATTCTTCCTTCACAGCCTTTTTTTAACTATCATTTTTGAATAGGTAATACATTCCCATGGTTCGAAAGTTAAAATTATATGAAAAGGTAAATGTTGAGAGGTCTCACTTCGAATTCTATCCCCTTTCACAGGCAGCCTCTAGGTAACTTTTGTTTCTTTCTTGTGTTTCCTTCAGTGTTTCTTGATGTGAATATAAGCACATATTCTCATTTCTCTCCCCTCCTTCTTACCTGAAAAGAGGTATGTTACAAACACGGTCCTGCGTTGTGCGTTCTCTGTTGCCTAAAGATGTATCCAGGAGATCTTTCCCTAGTGGTAGATAAGTTTCCTCATGCCCTTTCTAAGGCTGTATATACCACATAGTGTGTATTAGTCCTTCAGTGACGAGTATACTTGGTTGTTTCCAATCTTCTAGTATCATAAACAATGCTGCAAAGAATAATATCATCCATTTAAGTGTGTATTCAGGAGAGTCCCAAAAGTGGGATTTCTGGCTTAAAAGGTAAAGGTATCTGTCCTTCATAGACTCTTAAATCCTTACCTTCTCACTCGTGCCCCCTGTCACCAGCCTGGTTTTACACCTAGATGTAAACAGCTAGATGAGATAGCTTCCATTCTAGCTATCATCGCTAGACTGACCTTTCCAAAAGCACACTTTGATTTACTCATCCCCCTGCTGTTAAATCTCTAATAGTCCTCCTTGTCTACCAAATAAATGACTAATTCCTCAGCCTGCCCAAAGTGCCCTCCTTTCCAGGTTCATCTGAGCGGTCCTCACCGTGTCTAGCCAGTGCTGCTGATTACTTTCCAAACACACGCTGCACTTTCCCACCTCCATGCGTCTGCCAGGCCTTGTTCTTCATCAGAAATGCCCACCCCTTCTTCTGCCTACCCAACCCTACTCATTTTTAAAGGGCCTTCTTGAATGGCACCTCTTCCTGAATCTATCACTTACTACCTTCAGTCAGAAATGATTTCACCCAGCGCCCCCCAAAGCCCTGTATTTAAACCAGTCACATGGCCTTCTGGTGCCTTCTATCGTAGCTGTCCGTAGGTAGCTCACCTTCCACACGAGGTTGTAAGTTCTCCAAAGGCAACGACTGTGCCTTCTGTCCCTTATAGTTCCCAGAGCCTTCGTCAAAGAATTTCACATATACAAGTGTCTCATTAAATACTTACTGGAAGACCATTTATCGAGAGAAATCAGCCTTCTGGCTTGACGCCCTTCCCCCAGTGCTGGAAAAGGCTCCCAGGGAAATGAGGCAGGCAGGTCTGCTGGCCATAAAGCATGCACATGTGCAGCGAGGCGTGAGCACACACAGACGCATACGTCCCGCCTACACGGGAGCCTGGCTCATAAATTCTGTCCATTTTACAGCAGTTGCAGGATTAATGACAAC
Organism: Balaenoptera musculus; assembly: GCF_009873245.2. Classification (NCBI taxonomy): domain Eukaryota; kingdom Metazoa; phylum Chordata; class Mammalia; order Artiodactyla; family Balaenopteridae; genus Balaenoptera; species Balaenoptera musculus. The sequence goes on along the minus strand of NC_045787.1, from coordinate 27,530,280 downwards.
AAAACTAAGTGGAATTCAGCAAGCACTTCATCCCTCTTGAAGGTCTGTGATTTTTCAAAGCTTTCGTTGTTTTATTTGAAGGAGCACAGACTTCAAAAAAAGTTAAAGTGAAGAAAGTGGGTAAGGCCTATACCTGAAATAAGAGACCCTAGGCTATTCTCAAGGTACGGTCATAATCAAAACCTATTCTAGAAAAACTCTAGGCTAGGCCTCAGAAAGTCTGGGTTCAAGACTGAGTGCTGTTATATTATGTGGGCACTTCAGCTAATCAGGAAGTTGTTTTTCCCATCTAGAAAAAACAAACACACAAAAAGACCTTCCTTTACAGGAAAATTTTTTCCCCTCCAACCTACTACTCAAATGTGGTTCTCCATTCATGTGGCAGGAAGACCTGTGAATTAGGGAAAAGAGGGTGGTGTTCCCACCATCTTTTGTAATATAACCTGTTTACTTGTCTTGAGTTAGTTTGGAATGTCACTGGAAAAGCAAAACTCAAAGTCTACTGTGGTTATTCATAGAAAGGGTTGATTTCAGAAGATGAAGGCCAACCTCCTTCCACAGACCTACCATAGTAATCTCTCTAAAGAAAGGGAGGCCGTGTCTGCCTGCCCTCGGTTCAGACAAACATCCCTCTCAAACGCTTCTGGTACTTTCCTCTCAGGTTCAAGCTGCCATCACCTCAAGTCAGAATTTCAAAAATAGTTACCTGGGCTTCCCTGGTGGCGCAGTGGTTGAGAATCTGCCTGCCAATGCAGGGGACGCGGGTTCGAGTCCTGGTCTGGGAAGATCCCACATGCCGCGGAGCAACTAGGCCCGTGAGCCACAACTACTGAGCCTGCGTGTCTGGAGCCTGTGCTCCGCAACAAGAGAGGCCGCGACAGTGAGAGGCCCGCGCACCGCGATGAAGAGTGGCCCCCGCTTGCTGCAACTAGAGAAAGCCCTTGCACAGAAACGAAGACCCAACACAGCCAAAAATGAATAAATTAAATAAATAAATTTACCAAAGAAAAGAAAGAGAAGAATTTGCAAAAAATGAAAAAAAAAATAGTTACCTAAGTTGTCTCCCTGAATCTGGGCTCTCCCAGGGCCCAAGGAGTATACTTGTTGGTGCCAAACCAAGTGTCAATGACTTGCCAACTGACAAATCCATGGGTCTGTCTTCAGCCTTCTCCTCATTTGACCTCCCTCTGCCATCTGACCCTGCTGAAACCACACTGCACTTCTTTTTGAAACCCCTCCTCCGCCCTTGGCTTCCATGACTCGGCCCCTCCTGATCCTATCTCCTTGCTGGCTCCGCTTCTGCTACCCAATCCTAACGCTCTTGTCCTCCAGGCTTCTGTCCTCTGCTTTCCTTCCCTCGTTATTACCTTTACCTCTGCGATCCCTGTCACACTGCCCGCCTCACCCATGGACGTCCCCTCCTCCTGACAAGGTGTGAGCTGGGGACAGGATGGACCCTCCCCTGGGCATCCCCACCCCGACTGTGGTTCTGTGTGGGCTCAGTGTGGCCGGCCCCCCCAGACCCAGCCGGGGAAATCGAGTACCTCTCAGGGTCAGGTAGCCATAAGCCAGGGTGGCCAAAGCCTGTGCACATTTCCAGGGTTCTTCCCCAAAAATAATCCGAGAGGGCTTCCCTGGTGGCGCAGTGGTTGAGAATCTGCCTGCCAATGCAGGGGACACGGGTTCGAGCCCTGGTCTGGGAAGATCCCACATGCCACGGAGCAACTGGGCCCGTGAGCCACAATTACTGAGCCTGCGCGTCTGGAGCCTGTGCTCCGCAGCAAGAGAGGCCGCGATAGTGAGAGGCCCGTGCACCGCGATGAAGAGTGGCCCCCGCTTGCCACAACTAGAGAAAGCCCTCGCACAGAAACGAAGACCCAACACAGCCAAAAATAAATAAATAAATAAATAAATAAATAAATAAATAAACTCCAATCTCTAAAAAAAAAATAATTCGAGAAAGGATGACACAGCGAATCGTCTCCTTATTTGCTTGGGTATTCTGCAGAGAGCAAACAAGTCATTACACTTTTTGGAAAGGAGGAAAATCTCTAGCCTGTATCTTATCACTGGATTACAGGACTGCATCCACTGTCATCTTTTTCTCTCCTCCCCCCTTCCCATCCCACAGCCAATCCATCAAGTCCTCTTGGCTCCACCCTATTCCTAAGTCCTAAAGCTAAGCACTTCTCATTTCTGCCATGTGTACCTCGTCCAAGCCACCCTCATCTTTGACCTGGGTGACCACAGCCCCTCCTAATTGCCTCCACTCTTGCCCCCCATAGTCTGTCTACTTTCTACATCATAGCCAGAGTGGCTTCTCTTAACCTCTTTTTGTGAAAAACTTTAACAGCATACAAAAACAGCATGGAGAATGAGTCAGCTTCATCACTCCCAGGCAATCTGGTTTCATATCTATGCTCCTCATGCATCCACCCTCTCCCTCTACGATTTTGAAGCAAATCAAGGATATTAAGTCATTTCATATTTCATAAGTATCTCCAAAAGATACAGACTTAGAAATATAACCACAAAATCATTATCTCACCAAAATATTAATGATTCCTTACTATCAAATACCTAGTCTCATAAACCTAATAATTACCTCATAAATCTAATATTTCTTATACAGTTTAATTGTCCATACACTGAGATCAGTCTCCTGAGTCTCTTTTCATCCATGGGTTCCACCTCCATTTCTAATTCTTTTCACTGCAAATTATTTATTGAAGAAACTGAGTTATTTGGTTTATAGTGTTTCCCAAAAATGGAAATTTGGTTGAATCTTTATGGTGTCACTCAACATGTCCTTCCAGTCTCCATTCTGCCTTTATATTGGTGGTTGATTTAGAAGTTTGGTTAACTTTAGCTTTTTTTTTTTTAAGCAAAACTACTTCATATGTTCTACCATCAGAAGACACCTAACCTTGGGTTGTCTCTTTCTGATAAAAGCACACTACATGAATTAATCTATAAAAGACTATAAAACACTGATATCCTAATTCTATCATTCCCTCTTCATATGTTAGGTGGAATAACTTTATAAAAAGAAATCTCCTCTCATCTCCTTCTTAGTTACCCAATAGTACAGTTCATATCAGAAGGACAGGATACATGATTTAATCATTCTCTTTATTTATCAGCTTTCCAAATAGAGTTCATTCACTAGCATCCTCCAATAGTGACCAAATAGCTAGTTATTTATCATTCTTCTTCTTCTTAGTATTATTAATAAACATATCTGGATTTTTAAACAAATCTGATGTTCCTGAACACAGCAAACTAATTTCTAACTTGGGGCTTGTACACCTGTTGTTCCCCCAGCTTGGGACACTCTCACACATCGTTACCCTCTTGTGTCATTTTCATTGCATTCACCTCAGAGAGGCCTTCCTTGGCCACCTTACCTAAAACAGACTCTCACCCCATCACTTACTATCCCATTACCTATTTGACTTTTTTCTTCATGGCATTTACCTCTCTCTGATATTGCAGTAACTATTATTTTGCTTGTCTATGATCTGTCTCCCCAAATAGAAAATAAGTTCCTCAAGAACAGTTTATTCCTGGGGCTTCCCTGGTGGCGCAGTGGTTAAGAATCTGTCCGCCAATGCAGGGGACACAGGTTCGAGCCCTGGTCCGGGAAGATCCCACATGCCGCGGAGCAACTAAGCCCATGAGCCACAGCTACTGAGCCTGCGCTCTAGAGCCTGCGTGCCACAACTACTGAAGCCCACATGCCTAGAGCCTGTGCTCCACAACAAGAGAAGCCAGTGCAATGAGAAGCCTGCGCACCACAACAAAGAGTAGCCTCCGCTCTCCACAGCAATGAAGACCCAACACAGCCAAAAATAAATAAATAAATATAATAAATTTAATAAATAAATAAAAGAACAGCTTATTTCTCATGTTCACTGCTGTATGCTCCATGCAGAGAGGAGGCGCTCATTCAGTATTTGCTGAATAAATCATCTCTCTATTGGCAAAGATGAGGATGAGGCGGGGAGAGAGCCCCTGGCTCTGTGGAACTAATAGGCAGAGCTCTCTAAGAAATCAGAGAATTGCACCTTCAGGTCACAGATGTCAGTCACTTTACAAACACAGTCGTCAACTGGCTGCACTAATTGACAAAGTCAGGCATTTATTTCCTGGTGAGGCGAAAACGGCACTTCAAGGACTCACAAGCCTGGAGTTTCAACCCTCGTTCTAATGTTTACTGATTGTGATGTCTGGGGCAAGATCACCCTGAGTCCCAGCTTCCTTTTCTATTTGGAAATCTATACCATCTACCTCATGGAGTTACTGTAGGGAAAGTGAGTCAACATCAAAGTGATCCAAATCTGTTACGTGTTATCTGAATGTACCCATTTACAGAGTAACACACAGACAGAGTGGCCCAAGGACTGCTCCCTTCTGATCCCCGTGACCCTCGTCCCCCCACCCCATCTCCTTCCTAACCTGATGCTTCACCCCTCCCAGCTCAAACACACAGACGCAAACAGTGTTAGAGGGACATTTCCCCTCGTGTTTTAAAAACATCCATGCAGTCAGAATTTTGGAGAGTTCTGCATGGGCTGACCGCACAGTAAATACTAAGTTCTATTCTGAGGGAGAAGCATAACATCGTGAAAAATCACTGGAATGAGAGTCCGAAGCCTTGAGTTCTGTCCTGGCTCTGGACATTCTGTATTCATTCATCCCCACACTTCCTGCCCTGGGGAAACTGAGACAACCAGTATGGGCTCTAGAGGTCAATCCAGGGCTGTTGCTCCTGCCACCAATCTCCCTGCCCTTCAGGGCTGTGAGCACGGAGCTGGGCTAGATATAACTCCTAAATCTAAATCTTTGTCATTATCCAAACTGGTCAAGGAGCTGTCAAGTCTTTTTTTTTTTTTTTTTAATATTTATTTATTTGGTTGTGCTGGGTCTTAGTTGCAGCAGGCGGGCTCCTTAGTTGTGGCTTCTGAACTCTTAGTTGTGGCATGCATGTGGGATCTAGTTCCCGGACCAGGGATCAAACCCGGACCCCCTGCATTGGGAGCACAGAGTCTTAACCACTGCGCCACCAGGGAAGTCCCGAGGAGCTGTCAAGTCTTAAAAGCCCACACTTGCATTCCATGGCAGTTGGTACTTGTCTTTCCAGAAGTGATCATTCTAGCCTGGGTTCATGAAATACTATTAGATCCAGGTCAGGATGATGGTCCTTTGCAAGTTTCTGGGTAATTTACAGAGGTAAATTACCCTTTATATTATAAATACTTTATAACTTTATATTATAAATACATCCATCTGGGGAAGTATCAGCTTCTATCATCTCCCGCTGAAGTGCCTCTCAGCCTTTCCTGAGCCATCTGCAGAGGTTTTTTTTCACACATGTACTTTAAGATCATTTTTTCCTTTAGCCAGGAATGGCCAGGAAGTCAGTAAGTCAGCACATGAACTCCTTTGTTGATAAATAAGGCTCTGGGAGCAGGCCGGTGCTTGTGTGTTAATCGTGAGGGTCCCTGACATGCTTTCTCGGGTTCCCACATTTTGAACACTCTTGCTAAACGCTTGCTCTGAGGTCCTAGTTCCCAAGTCCTTGCTTTGCTCTTGAAAATGGATACCTACACTCTCTGACCCCTGCTGCTACCGCCCATTTCCGGTCCTTTGGTTTGCTTATGATTCCACTGTAACCACAGGCATCTTACCGTATCCTTGCCAGGCCTGAGCCTAGACTCTGCCGGGCTACCCTTGTTCTCAGCCTCACTATCCTGGCCTTCTTCTTACCCAAAAGATATTATTCTGAAACCTTTCAGGAGAAATCAAAAGATGATTTTTTAATTAACGTAATCAAACAGCAACAGGAAGAACCAAACATTAACTTTTAGTTTAAAGCCAGGAGCACAAACACTCCAAGGAGGCAGGCACGGTGACCCACGTGTGGAGCCCGAAGGCGGCTGGCTACCAACTACGCTCTGCTTTGTTTTCTTCCACTCATAAAGAAATACAACACCTTCCTCTACTTTGATCTGCAATGCCCTTCGATCTGCAATTAAGGAAGAACTTCTCTAGTCATGGACGTATTTTTAAATGGAAAACCCAGTGAGTTTTTTGTTTTATTATCATTTTTCCCTTAATCAGCTGAGCTACTTTCTTCTGGGATTGGGCCAGTTTCTCTTTGGGAAGAGACACACGGTCTATGGGGTTTGTGGGCAAACCAGGTTATGTGGACAGGAGAGCAACATTCCTTCAGGCCCAAGCCCAGGCCCCAGCAGGACTGCCTTCTGCCCACAAACAGAAGTGTGCTTTCAGAAGACATGCAAACTCAACGGAAACGCCAGGGAAGGCTGGCGCGGCCCTGGGATCAGGAGACAGGTGCTAAACTTGCTTGTTCTCTGCCTAGTGAATTCCGTACTCCTCCTCCAACTCGAATGTCACCTCTGCTGGAGGTCTAGCACTAGCGTAGCAGTAGAAACACCCTTTACAGGGCTTGCAAAAGTCTTCTCCAACTTCTACTATAGTGCAAATCACGCAATAGTCTCATTTTCAAAATGTTTTTGTTTCTGAGTCTTCTTTGCTTCCTAGCCAGTAAACTCCACCAGGGCTGGGGCTGAGTCTCATTTGTTTCTAAGAAACCCTGATACCTGGCTCACAGTAAAAACAAATAATGGCTGGTTAAATAATAAACAAATGAATGGAAAAAGAAAGTGTAAGGTCTTTAGGATACCTGAAAAAGACTGAAGGTGGAGGAAATCTGTGACAAGAGATCATAACTCAAGAAAACTCACAGAAAGAAAGCGTAGTCCCTCAATAGAAGGCTTTGTGTAGGCTGCATATTTCACCCACCTGAAGCAGAAGTTCAATCTACTGGGGTCACCAAAGAGATTACTAATTTTGGATATTAAAAATTATAAGCCCCAGGGGCTTCCCTGGTGGCGCAGTGGTTAAGAAGCCGCCTGCCAATGCAGGGGACACGGGTTCGAGCCCTGGTCCAGGAAGATCCCACATGCAGCAGAGCAACTAAGCCCGTGTGCCACAACTACTGAGCCTGCACTCTAGAGCCCACGAGCCACAATTACTGAGCCCGCGTGCCACAATTACTGAAGCCCATGCGCCTAGAGCCCGTGCTCCACAACAAGAGAAGCCACTGCAACGAGAAGCCGGCGCACCGCAACGAAAAGTAGCCCCTGCTCGCCGCAACTAGAGAAAGCCCGTGCGCTGCAACGAAGACCCAATGCAGCCAAAAATAAATAAATAAGCAAACAAATAAATAACTTTAAATAAATAATTTTTTTTAAAAAAAATTATAAGCCCTAAATATTTAAATTTCAGCCTTGAACGAAATTAAGCTGAGACGAAAGGGAGCAAGCTTCAACAGCAGGGCCTCAAAGGAAGTAGAAACATTGAGGTCTTGACAAATGACTTGAGACTGCCAAGCCCTGAACTAGCTTTGAACATTTTGCTATGAAAGGTAAGAAACATGCCTGGAGAATATTGACCAGTTAGATATCTGGAAGGATAGTCAGAATAAAAAAATTAGGCCAGTTAAATGAAAGATCTGCTAGGTTTCTAACTTTTTCTACATGTTGCCATCATAAATGTGAATTCTGACGAGTAAAATTAAATATGAATTATCTGATTATTTCCAAGATACTCTACTGTAAACTCTACATTTTTAACTTCAATTTTATATTTGTATAACCCTTAACCTTAAGATATTTTATGAGATGGTATAGAATTGCACTAATACGTTAACTACTAGTCTCATGTGGCTATTAAGCACATGAAATGTGTCTGGTCTGAACTGAGATCTGCTGCAGGTGTAAAACACACACCGAATTTCAAAGACTTAATTGAAGAAAAAATATTTCATGAATTACGTTATGTAATATTTTAGATATATTGAGATAAGTAAATATGGTGTTAAAATTAAATTTACCTGTTTCTTTTTATTTTTTAATATGGCTACTTAAAAATTTAATATTACATTTGTGGCTTACGTTATATTTCTACTTGATAGCATTGGTATAGAGCAATGGTTCTCAACCAAGGGTGATATTGCTCCCAGGGGACATTTGGCAATGTCTGGAGATACCTTGGCTTGTCACAACTGGGACAGTGCTACTGACATCTCGTAGGTAGAGACGAGGGATGCTACAATGCACAGGACAGCCCTCACAACAAAGAATTATCTGATCCAAAATGTCAATAGTGTCGAGCTTGAGAAACCCTGGTATAGAGGAGTGGTTAAAGAATGGACTCTGGAGTCAGACTGCCCAGTTTGAATAGCATTTACTAGCTGTGTGACTTCGAGCAAATTGCCTAACCTCTCTTTAATTCATACTCCTTGTCTAAAAAATGGGGTAATTACAGTACCTCCCTCATAGGGTTTTGGGGGAATTAGTTGCGTTAATATGCATAAGTACTTAGAACAGTGCCCGGCACATAGTATTTGTTCAATAAGTATTAGCTGTTATGATGTGAAATTTTTAATTTACTTATTGTCTCTATTTCATGAAACAATTTCAATTTCTCATTAATTTTTCTATATTTAATTCTCCATGACTTTACCAATCTTGCTCTAAGTAACCTATCTTTATAAAAAAAATTGAAATTTCCCTTAAGTTAGGAAAAAACATTTGTTTTCCATCTTGCATAGGTTGCACAAGTACAAATGGACATTAGAGCAGAACCATTATTAGAATACAACACAGAAGCTCAATCTTCTCTACTATATAATATGCATGCAAAGTTCACCAAGGTTTGCCTTAAATGGAGGTCCCAACGTTTCAGGCCACTGAGTGAGTGTGATACTTACAGATGGAAGCAGAAGTCCCAGTCGGTGTCATTGCTGACAGTCGGGATGCGGATGGGGCTGGCTCGCATTTTCTTCCTACCAAGAATCACATGTGAGGTCAGCTTTGAAAGAAAACGCTTAGAAGTCCTGTTCTGTTTTCCCTTTGTTGGATGCTATTAGCATTAAAATGAAACTGCCCAAATATATAACCCATCCTAAATCCACAAATAGACACACACTCATGTATGGAGACTGTGGAAAGCAGAAATTAAAGACATTTGCCAAATTAAATCCCTGAATTAAATTTCCTTCCTCTAATTTTTACTTCACATTACCTCCAAAACCCTACCTTTTTTACCCCTTAAGCCAACACATTAACAGCTACTGAATCAACAAAACTATGATCTCCTACTCAAGTCAGATACTGTTTTTGCAGGTAACCAGCTCTCACTACTAACAGTGCATTTGTTGGTTAATTCTTCTCCGTGTCCCTTGGGCCATCTCACTATTTAATAGGTGATCCTAGTTAAGGAGCTGAAACACATGCGTCTATTTTGGTTGCTGTCATTAGCTGATGGGGGAAATGACTGAAACTCATGGCAAAAAATCTGATTTGTAATTATTTGCTAAATTGAACCCTCATGGCTATCCCTGTCGCTTAAATCAGATCCAACTCGAATGCAGTTATTTATTGAACATTGGTACCCACCAAGTCCTTCCTCATTTCACCCTGCAGAATGTCACTCATTCCCACCTGAGCCCTGAGTAGCTCTCTGACTCAGACTCCACAACATTCACAATCCAAAGACCAGAAGGGAAGATTCACTAATTTGTCCTTCTCATCTCTACTTTCAAAACCGTGGCCAGGGCGAGGGGTTCTGACGTCTCAATCTTCTAAATTCTGTTCCCGTGCGGTTTCACATGGCCCTGAATTGTAACACCACTATCGCCCCCCCTCTCTCAAGTGCAAATCGCTTCCTTATTTTCTGCAGTTGTCTCGCCTTAACTTTGTAAACCTTAGCACCACATTCCGAGCAACGTCCGAGCTTCCCCTGGCTTCTTTCCTGTGGGCGGTGCCCCGGCCGCAGAGGCTCTAGCGCGAAAAGCGGGCGAGGGCGGCCGAGAGGCAAGCGGGGCGCGGCGCACCTGGCCGAGGGCAGGGGAGCCACGGCCCAGAACTAGGCTTCCCGGCTCCCTCAGCCTGGCAGCTCGGCTTCCGCCGGCGGCTTCAGTGTACTGGCCTTTTCGGACCTCGTTCAAGGCGCCGCTGGATTGCTTTGCGGAAGAAGGACGCTCACCTAGCTTTACCTTTCCCGCCCACCGCACGAATTCTGGCTACTGAGACAATGGGGTTACCATGGGAACTGAACGTTGCGGGCGGCGCCCGCGCCTGTAGCCATGGCGACGAGGGGCACTTCCGGCCCAGCGGAATCCCAGGCCACCCCCGCAAACCATAGCTGCTACAGTACCCTTGCCTTAACGGTCCCCGCGGGCGAGACTCGGGCGACCTTAGCTTCGTCCCCACACTTTCCCTCTGCTGCGGCTGAACGGTCCACTACTGTTTTTCTTAAAGGGACTTTACCTCTCGGAGATAACGACGCCGGAAGAGGAGGTAAATCCCATCGAAGGATGGGAAGGGGCGTCCGGCTCCACGACCTTACCAATTTAAAGCTGCGACGATGTACCGGGCTGTATTCGGCGACACCCTTCGCCCCCCGCGTGCCCCTCCGCGCGCCCTGCACCCTCACAGTTGCCCAGGTGTTCGGGTCCTCCGGGCCCGCGAGGAAAGGCTCAGAACTATTGACGGTGCCGGCACCGTCTGTGTTTCCTCTCCCGGTAAGATTAGAGCTACGCATGAGTAAGGGAGCGGAGTGCAGGAGGTGCGTAGCTTAAGATATGGACCACTAGTTCTGCTAATGATTAGCAGTTCAGAGAATATTTTCGAGGGTAGAGGGCACATTTGTCAAACACCACATAGCCCTAAGTTATGCACCATGTATCCTTATCCTACCCATCTTCAGTGGCCTGAAATACCCACAGTGGTACCAGTAACTCAGATCTGACGGGTACAGGGGCAATTGTGGTTAGAAACCAAATGAACATCACTGGCTCAAGCAGCCTCGGGTTTCAGGGTGTTGTCATGAACCCCACAATGAATTAAGGGCTGTGACAAGTCAAGTTGGAACTGGTATGTCCCTCTCCTTTTCAAACAAGAGCAGGCTCAGTAGAAAGAAAAGGAAAATATTTACCAAGAACTTGACAGGTGGTGTTTACATTCAGTGTTTGTTCTTTCCAGTTCTGAGGCTGAAGTTTAATTGCTGTTGATCCAAGACTGCCAAGACAGCCTTTCTGAAGTTAGGTTGGAGGAGCTATTTAAGTGAGTTTGCTTTAGTATCTCTTAACTAAAACCTGGATGGCCTATTAAAGTTGAAATCTGTACCCTGAGCCAGGAGCTCAAGCTCCTGAGCCAAAATTTTAGAAAGACCCCCCACCCCTTTTATTCTCTGTTTTCTAAAAGAACCCTCAGCAGGAAAGGATGATGAGGGCATTGAGCTGGGCTTCAGGGCGTCAGGGTTCTGCTTGGACTGTGTGCCTTGGGGCAAGTCACAGCCTAGGGGACTGAATTTTCTTGCCAGTACATTGAGAGTATTTGTACCACTTGCTTTCTAAAACCCCTTCCAGTTCCAGGATTCTGTGAGGATAAACCACAGATTTTTATGATTCTGTGAACATAATATTGAATATTGAATATGAATATTTAACATGTATGGGGATAAAAGGGCAGAACTGGTTTCCTGTTCTCTAACACTTATTTCCCTTATCCTTGTTACAAGTTGGTCTTCAATGAAATGGAAAGCTTTAATGTTCTGTCATTCTAGGAAATGGCTATGAAGTTGTTTCTAAGTGTATTAAGTATACCTTCTCTTTCCTGAACACTTGCTCTGCTGATCTTTGTGAGGGGGACGTGTGGTACCAGAACAGTCGCTGAGTTCCCATTCCTAAAGCCAACACTCTGGCTCCGCTTCCATTTAATTAGCTCATCTGTAAAATTAGAAATCAAATGAAAAGAACTTTAAAGACTTTTAGAGTTCTAAACCTCTGTGACACTTTTTCTTTCCTTACATCTTAACCCTGGCTGCAAATGTAAAGTTAGTTATAGAGTTGCAGGGGGGGAAATGTCACATCCTGGGACCTGCAGGTGTCCTTAGGACCGATCGCCAAGGGAGGGTTCTTGGCTTCATGCAGGAAAGAATTCAAGAGTAAGCCAGAGTAAAGGGAAAGCAATGGGTATTTATTTAGAGAGATACACATTCAATAGGCAGAATGCAGACTGCTTCAGAAAGTGAGAGCAGCCCCAGGGCATGGGGTCATCCTGGAAAGTGAGAGTGGTTCTGAGGCCTGGGGTCCTAGGTTTTTATGGATTAAGTAATTTCATAGGCTCATGAGTGGGAGGAATATTCTCGCTATTTTGGGGTAGGGTGGGGATTTCCCAGGAATTGGATCACTGCCCACTATTTGGCCTTTTATGGTCTACCTCGGAATGGTCATGGCATAACGGAGAGTGATTTTTAGAATTACAATGAAGGTATAATGAGCTAAAAGTCAAAGACTGGACTGTTCTCAAAGCCACCTTGGTTTCAGCTGGTTCCAGCCAGTCTTTATCACATCCCAACAGCTGCCCCCTTTCTTCATTATCTAGCATTTGTATCCTGCTCCTTTCCCTCCTGTCTCAATGGTAAGTGTGCTTTAGTTCTGTTCACTAACTCTGGAATGGAATGCTAGTAATCTGGGGATAGTGCTTTTACAGCGGGTTCACGTACCCTCCTTTGATCCTGATTACCGTAAGCTTTGCTATTGCAGAAATCACACAGAGGAATCATGTGTATAGGGTACTTCTAGACTCTTCCAACACCCAATCAAATGTGATTACCTCCAAATGATTCCAAACGCAAGGACTGTGAAACCTAAGAACAAGGAAATCCAAATAAACTTTCTCTTGGACTGTGTGATTTCTTTTTTTTTTTTTTTTTTGGCTACATTGGGTCTTCGTTGCTGTGCGTGGGCTTTCTCTAGTTGTGGTGAGCAAGGGCTACTCTTCCTTGCGGTGCGTGGGCTTCTCATTGCAGTGGCTTCTCTTGTTGCGGAGCACGGGCTCTAGGCGCGCAGGCTCAGTAGTTGTGGCGCACGGGCTTAGTTGCTCCGTGGCATGTGGGATCTTCCCAGACCAGGGCTTGAACCCGTGTCCCCTGCATTGGCAGGAGGATTCTTAACCACTGCGCCACCAGGGAAGTCCCTGGACTGTGTAATTTCTTAAAACACATTTTCCAGCCTCTCAAGGCAGGGCTAGATACCTTCTTTCTGAGCTCCCACGGTATCCCATCCACAGTCTCATAGTGACACTCACAAGTCTATTGGCACTCCATTTACTTTTGAGTTTTTCCATGCATCTGTCCATCCATCCAAGGAAAAATACCTATTGAATACCTGCTATGTGCCCAACACTGTTCTTTCTAAGCATTAGGGAAAGCAACAGCGAACAAAGCGACAGATGTCGCTCTCCTAGAGCTTCTATTCTACCAGGGCTGCTAGTAAACAATATGACATCTCTGCAAGTTAGAAAAAGGCAGGTGGCTTAGGGAATAGGCAGCAACTTTGTGTGAATTAGGAAAAAGCCTCTTCCTCCAGCCAGTCTCAGGCCCCTGCTAAGGGGTCCAGCTTTGGGAAAGGGATGAACCACCTGACATGGAAGTAACAAATTATATGGAGAAAAATAAAGTCAGGCAAGGGATCTAGAAAGTGATGTGGATGTGGGGAGGGGTATACTGGCTTATACAGTGTAGTTACGAAGGGCTTCTCTGACAAGGTGGCATTGAGCAGAGACCACAAGGGAATAAGGGAGCAAATGACACAAATGTCGAGAAGAGCATTGTAAGATGTTAATAGCAAGTGCAAAAGCCCTGAGGCAGGAGCAAATTTATTGGGTTCAAGAACAGAAAAAGTTTCAATTAAGAATGAAAAGAAAAAAAAAAAGAATGAAAAGAGAGACAGGAGAGTGGGTCAGCAGAAGAGGAGGTCATGCAGGGCCTTATGGGCAATCCATCCATCTACATCTCCACCTACCCACCCACCCAGTGAATACTGAATATCTGCTAGGTGGCAGGCCCTGTTTGACCAGATGTGAGGTTCTTGTGAGCAGGAGCTTTATATCCACCACTGAGCCTTTAGCGTTCAGCACAGTGCCTGGCTTATTACTAGTGTTCAGTAACACTTAATAAACTGAGTAATCTTCAGGAACTCTCCATTAGTAGAGATTCTGGCCTCTCTGTGTATATTGGTTTCCTATTGCTGCTGTAACAAGTCATCACAAACTTAGCAGCTTAAAACAACAAGAATTTATTATCTCCTCGTTCTGGAGGTCAGAAGTCTGCAATGACCATCACTGGCCTAGAGATCAGGTATCAGCAAGACCGGTTCTTTCTAGAGGCTCTCGGGGAGAATTGTTTTCCTGCCTTTTCCAGCTTCTAGAAACCACCTGCCTTCCTTGGTTCACGGCTCTTCTTCCATCTTCAGAGCCAGCAGTGTAGCACCTTTAAATCTCTAACTGACTCCTTCTCCTGCTTTAAAAGACCCTTTTGATTACATCAGGCCTTACCAGGGTAACCCAGGGTAATCTCCTTGTTTTAAGGTCAGCTGAATAACAACTTTAATTCTATCGGCGAACTTTATTCTCCTTTTGCCATATAACATAAACTATTTAAATTCCAGGGAATTAGGACACGAGCCTCTTTGGGGGAGTGTTATTCTGCCTACCAGAGTGTTTAACTTGATTTAAATGTATAGGTTTAAAGGATTAATTTACGTGTCTGGGTTGCTCAAAACCTGCATATTCATTACAAATGCCTATATCTTCAGGAATGGCGTCAGACTGGCTCCTGGGAAATGAGTTCTGATCCATTAAAATATTCTGTCTGAGAAGAACATTTTTGTATGCTTGACATTTTGGGCCAAGTGGTACAAATCCGATTAAATAGTTCATTCTTAAAATGTGATGTATGATGAATGCATGTCTTTGCTCTGGGGGGTCTGGAATCTGAATAGCTGAAATTGTTATGCAGGTACTTCAGCCTTCATGATAGATCCCCAATAAAGTCCTGGATACCAAGGCTTGGGTGGGCTAATCTGACTGGCCAGACTTCCGAAGTGTTGTCACACATCACTGCTGGGACAATTAGCTATATCCATGTAAACTCCACTGGAAGAGGGTACCTGGAAGTGTGTGCCTTGTTTCTCCTGGATTTTGTCCCATATACCTTCAGGCTTTGCTAATTTTAAGGAAGGAGGGCGACAGGGTGTTCTGGGCTAATGGTAACGTTCTATACCTTGATAGGGTTTGTTGCCCAGACATATTTACTTGTCAAAACTTATCACATGGTACACTTAATATGTATGCATTTCATTGTATGTAAATTTTACCTAGAAATAATTTCAAACAAATACTAAAACCTAGTTGATGATATGCATACTGAAATTTTCAGGGTAGCCTGTGTGGATGTTCTGTACTTATTTTTAAATGTCTCAAAAAGAAACATAGAATAATGGATGGAAATTGGGATAGATAAGTGGGTAGACACGCATACAAAGCAAGTCTAGTAAAATGTTAACGCTTCACTCTAGGTGATGACCACATGATGTTCAGTGTAAAATCTTCTCAAATTTTGTTTAAAAATTTTCCTAAAATTTGAAAAATTCAAAACTGAAACAAACTCTCCATTTTTACTGTGATTTTGAAACTGAAGTATTGATCTCAATAACGTTTCCTCAAGAAGGTTTTTTTTGGAAAAAAAAAAAAAAGTATAGGTTTAAAAACATCTGAGGGTGACACATAGGTAACTCTTTTGTTAAAAGCTTACATTATTTGGCTGTGTCCCCTCCTCTCTCCCCCCTCCATATCCTCCACTAATCATCTGGTACATCCAGTCGCCGTTCTTGAAATACTGTTTCTTCCCATTTTTAGGGCTTGGTTTATACTGAATGTACAGAAATGTCTCTTTCCTTCTCTTCTACTCACCTCCATCTCTCGGGGATTTACTCCTCAAGGGAGCCTTTCCATCTCCTGGAACCCACTTCGATTGCTCCCTCAACCAGCTCCTATGGCCCAATTATGGCGACCGTCATAGTTGAGCTTTTGTCCTTTGTTTCACTAATATGCCACACACTCCCCGCATGCTGGACTGTTCTCTGCCCTGAACAGGTGAACAGAAATTGCTCCTGTGAATGCCTCCGTCTGTTACTTTCTCCAGCTCACTCTTTGCCTTGCAGTCTGCCTTTTAAACCTTGCATCACCCCCATCTTTGCTGGATGGTGTTTCTACTGCTGTCAGCACCCAGCATTCCACAGTTATGCCACATGGCAAAAGGTTGTGCATCAACATGTTCTGGGAGCATTTTCCCCACATGGCATATCATGTGTTTATCTTAAGATTGGTGGGTTTAATTATTAAAGGCTTTGGAGTCAGTCTGAAAGTTTATGTAAGAAAAACAAGTTGATGACTCTTATGTAACCAATGTGAAGAAAAAGGCCATTCTTGCTCACTCACTGTGATGACCCGTATGCTATTCTACCTTTTTTCCTCTGATTCCTGTGTCACATGATGGAAGCTAGTGTGAAAATGGGCAATTTGAAAATTATCCAAATGATCCTCACACATATGCATACATAGTATAGTCATCACATCATTTTTAGGGCTGTAAAATACTGGAAGCAGATTAAATGCCCATCAATGAGGAGTTTAAAAAAAAAAAAAAGCACGTACTATGAAACATTATGCAGCAGTTAAAAAGGGTGTGTGTGCTGACAAAAGAACAATCTCCAGGATGTTTTAAGTGGAAAATGTATGGTCCAAAAGTTTCTAAAGGGGAAAATAAAATACATGCCTGCATGTACATATAGACATAGGTCATTCAAGAAACTTAATAGCTGTTGCTTCTGGGGTGGTAAACTAAGAATCAGGAGGAGAGATTTATTTTCAGTTTCTCTCATTTATCCTACAATTATATCCCGTGACATATAACCATTGCTGCAGGATGACAGTTTCTTTTCAGACCCTGCCTTTGGCATATGAGGCAGTTCTTTCCATTTAAGAAGTCTGGTTTGGATTTATCTAGGTTAAGTGCTCATTTGAGTGTCACCAAGAAATCATCTTCTGGGACTTCCCTGGTGGCCAGTGGTTAAGACTCCACACTTCCACTGCAGGGGGCGCAGGTTCGATCCCTGGTATGGGAATTAAGATCCCGCATGCTGGGAGGCATGGCAAAAAAAAAAAAAAAAAGAAATCATCTTCTGAGTTGAATGGTTGGCCTCTCTTGAGGTAAGTTCTCCTTTCAGGGTGCACACTCGATAATTTAAAATAGTAATAACCTCAGACACTATTTGCATTATTTTCATTGATATCTTTTGTCCTTTTTCTTCCCAGAGGTGGGGCGTGAGGAAGGGTTCAGTTGAGTGTGTATGGTATGCCTTGGCAACAGGAGCTGAAAGAGAGGCAGTAGAGTCGTATTGTTAGCAAGGGAAATGGCCTTAATGAAGGGAGATGGCCTCGTTATGCTGTGTTATGAAGAACCATGTTAGCTACTTAAATAATTGCACCCATTTCATTGTCATCCGGTGTTTTAATTATGCTTTCAACCTGGAACAATTCACCCTACAGGAGTTTTTTTCAGGAATGAATTAACCTTCTAATGTGATAGGATAATGTAAGAAAAACCATGTGTATGTATTACTTTTTCAAAAAAGCAAAGAAAAAAAGAGAAAAAAAAATCTAATGGAAGCTTTTTTTTTTTTTTAATTTTTATTTATTTTTGGCTGTGTTGGGTCTTCGCTTCTGTGCAAGGGCTTTCTCTAGTTGCGGTGAGCGGGGGCCACTCTTCATCGCGGTGCGCGGGCCTCTCACTGTCGCGGCCTCTCTTGTTGTGGAGCACAAGCTCCAAACGCGCAGACTCAGTAGTTGTGGCTCACGGGCCTAGTTGCTCCGTGGCATGTGGGATCTTCCCAGACCAGGGCTCGAACCCGTGTCCCCTGCATTGGCAGGCAGACCCTCAACCACTGCGCCACCAGGGAAGCCCTGGAAGCTTTTAAATAGTTGAAAAAAAAAAAAAGATTACGGATCAACTGAGAGGCAATTTTAAATGAAAGAACTGTGATGCAAGTGCCCAAAAGTGGGTGTTGCTTGGGGTAGAGTTCAAGGTGACCCCAGGAGCTAGGGGACGAAATGATATGACACACTGTGTGAGAGACTGCAGACAACGGCCGCCGGTGGAGCACAGCACAGGGTATAAAAACCTTTGCCCCGAAATGCTAGTTAGCTGAACTTCAGAAGCTGTACAGGCATGCTTACGAAGGTGCCCCAAATCAACAACAGACATGCAAAATGAAACAAAAGTTTATTTTCTGCAATACTTTCTGTAAATTACAAAGGCAAAATGCTAAACTACAGCATGTAACTTTTCAATATTTAACCAGAGTACTTGTAATAAATATGCTTCCTGAAACAAGATAAAAGGCTACACTTTGTCCGGCGTCCTACAAAATTTCTCAAGTTTTACACTCTGCAGCATTTCTGTGTGGAGGTGGGAGGGGGGTGGTCTTGTGTTTTCTTAAGTGCTGTGACAGAAAGTCCTTTCACATTTTTCTTTGGAGCGTGTTTGAAATTGCCGAACTATAAACAACTTAAGAAAGGTAACACCAGGCTCGAAAGCCGGTGTTGCTTTGCTGTCGTTGGTCCTCATCCAACACAGTGCTACCAAGTGACCTCTGAGCCCAGGCGGCCCTTTCGGAGCTGGCCTATGCTTTCGGTTCTATACTTTAGAGATTTCCGTATTCAGTTTACATCTCTCAATAAGATCAAGGCTGTAAGGGAAGCTGCAAGCAAGTTAACCTGAAAGTAAAGTGAACAGGAATGTTTTCTCCCAAGACCTCAGCTAGGCACCATAATGTTTACCAGAATTTTTTGCTTCAAAGTTGAAAAACTCGTTGGTACTAACAGCCCTTCCAGAGATAATTTACAGGTGCTGGTAGAGTTGGGGCATTCAAAAATATTCAGTGGGTAAAAGAGGATTTACTATATTCAGAGACGTGCTACAGTTCTGAGAACACGATGGCAGGAAGCCTAGGGGTGTTGGTGGCAGCTCATTTTGAGTTTGGAATACAGAACCACCTCCTGCTGTAGCTGAAAACCTGGAGGAAAAAGTTATATACTTTTTAAAGTCTTAAACATGATTACCTAAAAAATATTTTGCTGATATAGTCTAATGTAAATTTCACTTACTTAGGGATTTAGATATGAAAACACCTTAAAGAGCCAATAAAAATATTGTAGAGGAAAAAGAACACTTTTAAAAAATTGAGGTTAGAAACTATGAGGCATTTCTTTTGGCTGTAAACACGCAATTTACTATCCCTTGTTGAACACAAATGTTTGGATTTCCTGAGCTTCGTGCATAACAAACAGCAGGAGGCAAGTTTGCATAGAAAATTTGCAATATGTCAGCGATTTACTTAAAAAGAACTTTTAAGGACAATTTGCTTTTGTTTTAAAACTTCATATCTAAGTTAACAGTGCTCATCAAACTATAAGATTGATAAGCAGGGCGGTGAGAAATATAAGGCAGATGGGGAAAAAAAGAGATGGAATTAGCGTTTTTAAATCCACAAGATATCACGATAAAGGGTCTAAAGCATGCAGCTCATAACTAGTGCCATACTAATTTGGTTAGAAATTAAGTCATGTTTTGGGGATAGGAAACCAAAGGCAAAAAGAACACTGCTGCGCTGAGCGGCACAGCCTGAGCGTAGGAACGGAAGCACGGCTGCGTGGCGCATCCATGTGTCACTCAGTGATGAAGTCCCTCAGCTGGGCAGGTGCCAAGGAGGATGCCGGCCACCAGCATAGGGACCTGACTCCTGAGCGTGGACGATCCCAGCTCTGGAATCAGCAGGGATGACAGCATCTTTCACCCCTGCTGCTTTGAAGTTTCTAAGCGGTTCTGAGGAGGACAGTCTTCTCCTGGGACCCATCCTCAGAAAGAAGCCTCTGGAAAGGGAAGAAGCTTTATTACAAGGGTCACAGTGATGCCACGAAAGAGAACAATGGCAGTGGCTGCCAGCAACTCCGGATCTAACATGAGGTGGACAACAAGGGGCCAGTGTCCTGCTTTACTTCTTCTGGGACTGGTTCTTACACATGGTGAGGATTTGCTTCAGTACTTTTTGGACATCTTCATCCATCTGGCCCTAGGAAATTCCGACAAAAGACACTCATTAGAATAACCTATGATATCATGACGTGGACACAAATCATACAGGACCATGGGGGAGCGAGGAAGGAGGTGAATAAAGGGCAGAGGGTGTTGCCCCACAGGAACTTCAAAATGCAGAATACAACAGAGGTAGAGGGGAGGCTGAACACTGAAAAACTAAAACACTTGTTAGAAAAATAACATCAAAAAGGTTTAATACAAAACAACACTCAGAACCTAAATCTGCCTCACCTGGGGAATGAGATGGCTGGCTGGGATAAGCCCTTGGCTCCCCACTGCCCTCCCGCCCCGACCTTCAAGGAAATGTTAGCCCTACCCATTCCCACATTTCTAGGGGGAAGTGAGTCAAAGACACGACCCTGCTCTTTTTCCTCCGGAGAATGAGGAGGCTGGGTCTCCTACCAGAGTCCTCAGCAAAGGGTTTCTGGCATCTCAGTAGCAAATGTGAGCCCAGCCAGCCAAAGCACCAACAGTTACAGTAGTGAGATGGTACGGATAGCTCTGAGAGTATCATCAAACCCGGAAAATAACACCTAGACTCCTCCTCCTGATGGGGAGCTGCCCCCACACCCTCCTTCAGCTCTCAACAAAGGAGGCTGCTCCTGGTTAACAGGGCATGGGGCTCCCAACACAAAATCCAAAGCAAGGCAGAAGGTGTTTTAAAAAGCTTTCCAATGAAGAGCTGTCTTCTCAAATTCTCATCTGCTCTAGTAGTTTCACAATGGGCATTTGGGCGAGACCTGCTGTGGTATCTCTTTAGGATCCCCAGACACCATTACCTGCACAGCGTACAGAAGGTGCATTCTGTAAACTGATATCACTTCCTGGTGTTGTTTCTTGCACTCCTAGAAAGAGACAATTTGACATTGTTCAAGAGCTTAGGAGACCTTTAAAAAAAAAGCAAAGAAAACTAGGAGAAAGCTGCGGCCAAATGCTACCCTAGTGATTCCTTCCACCAACTAGCATAGGAAGCTTTTAAAATTGCTGTGGACTCAGAGGATTGTGTAGTTTGGAATGCTTGTCAATATTCTTAGGGGAAAAAAACTACCTGTTTCATATCTTGGTATGTCAACCCTAGAAGAAAATTCATGTAAAAAGTAGATAGGATAATCCCAAATTTGTTTAAAAATATATATACATACTCAGGCAAAGAATACAGATATATTCGCACAAAGTAAACAGTGCAAGGAACTATTTACTTTGTCAAATGCAAAAAGTTATTGTCTCTGAGTGGTTGGATTATAGGCAGTTTTAATTTATAGTAGCTTTTCCACAGTTTTCTATATCTTCCAACTTTTCTATCGTATACAATGACCAAATATTTATTAATTTAAAAACTTATTCTTTTAAAGAGAGTTATCGATCACCTTCTATATAGCCAGTGGTATATAATCCCTGGGGAATTCAATGATTTAGCTGTCAGCGTACCAAGGAGGTGAACAGGGTGACGGCACCAACCTCAAATGGTCCCTCAGCACAGCTGTTAATGATTTTATTTCTCCTTGTTGAGCTATAATTCCAATTCCTCCTAGAGACTATTTAAAGGATCTCAACTCAGCTCTTAACTCGTCTAAGAAGAGGCCTTTCTGCCTACGTCGTGATGGAAATTGAGACTATCATATATGGATCACTTTAAAAATCTACTAAAGTCTATCAGTAGCCAGTCTCACCTCCTCCCCAACAGTGTCAGATATGAGGCGTCCTTCCTATTCAAGGAAACCCTTTGAAACCTCAGTCTTTGAAGTTCCTGCCAGTAGAAGGTACGCTTGGTAGCTCTCTCTGTGCTGTTTCCTCCCACCTCTTGGTTGCCTCCACTCCATCATTTATAGCTTTGTCTTCTGATTACCGTCTTCCTTTCCGGTCCTGCTTCTGTCATCACTTGGTTGACTTCAGTATCCTCGTGGATGAGCCACCCACCACCCTGGCCTCTCAGTCCCTCGACCTCAGCTTCATGACCTGTCCCTCCTTCCAGCCACCCGCTCTTATGGTCAGAGCCCTGCCTCAGTCATTACCTCTGAGATCTCAGTTGAAAGCATCCCACTCCCTCACCACCATCTCCCATCTTTGCAGCAAACCTGCTTTAGGCTTCCCCTGCCTCCTGCTGTGGCTCTTCAGCCCCGGCAGATGCCTAGCTCCTTAGTCACTTCTCCAGCAGCCAGCCTCGGCCATCCATACTCCACCCCTCCACTGGAACTGTGGTTGCCATGGCTACCACGGGCCATCTAAATGCCACATCCCAGTCCCTGCTGCCTCCTACTCATCTCTTTGAGATTCAGCACAAGCATCGCCTCCTGCAGGAAGCCTTCAGAGACTCACCCAGATTGGGTGAGCACATTGCCTCTCTGTGCCCACAGCACGCTGGGCACCTATCAGTGGACGCTTACTACACTGAGTATATGGTAAGCCATTACATTGAGTATACGTTCCATGAAGGCAGGGACTGTGTCTTATTCATTTTTATATCATCAGCACCTCGTATATTACTGATACATAAAAGCTCATTAAACGCATATTGAATAACTGTAAGAATGACTGTATAAATCATTAGTACTTTATCTACAAGTCTGTGATAATCACTTGATCAGAAAAATGACCTGCAAAACACAGTCAAGAGCAACTTCTCCTCCCCTGACTACTCCTCCACTGCTCGAGTAGAGCTGGCAACACACAAAAAAGCTGGTTTTGTACTTTGTGGCCAGCCGGAGTAAGGACTGTAGAAACCTGAATTCACCAGTATCGAGTCTGTACTGAAGAAATCACAAAATCCAGGTCCTGTTTGTAAATGGAAGCTAGAGACAGTCCAGGATAGACTAACCTTCACGTGCAAAATGTAACATACCCTCAGTGACTAAAACTTTACAGACATTGTGATAGACTGACTAATAGCCCTCCAAAGATGCCCACGTCCTAATCCGTAGAACCTGGGAGTGTGACCTATAAGGCAAAAGGGACTTGGAG
Source organism: Balaenoptera musculus (assembly GCF_009873245.2). Lineage (NCBI taxonomy): Eukaryota > Metazoa > Chordata > Mammalia > Artiodactyla > Balaenopteridae > Balaenoptera > Balaenoptera musculus. The sequence continues at coordinate 27,507,228 of NC_045787.1, read as the reverse complement.
ATTAAGGATCTTGAGATAGAAAGGAAGATTATCCTGATTATCTGGGTGGATCTAAAATGTAACCACCAGGGTCCTATAAGAGGGAGGCAAGAAGGTCAAAGGTGGAAGGAGGAGATGGGAGGACAGAATCAGAGGCTGGAGTGATATGCTTTGGGGATGGAGAAAGGGACCACGAGTCAAAGAATTCAGGCAAACTCTAGAAGCTGGAAAAGGCAAGGAAATGGATTCTCCCCTAGAGCCTCGAGAAGGAGCCAGCCCTGCTGACACCCTGACTTTACTTTTGCGAAACTGGTTTCTTCGGACGTATGGATCTCGAGAACTGTAGTAATAAGTTCGTGTTGTTTTAAACCAAGTTTGTGTTGCTCTATTACAATAGCCATCGGAAACGAATACAGACATGAAAGGGCTTTCCTGGGTGAAATCAGGAGAGAGGCCAAGAAGCGGCTTCAGACATGTAGACATACAACTACCAGAGATCCTGGCCCCTAATAAGGAACAGCTCTCGCCGCTGCCAGAGACAGTGACTACCATGGCAGAAGAATGAAGAAAGGGTAAAAAGCGAGTGGAAGAGCGAACAAGAAGCCTCCTCCCACTGTCCTGTGGACTCCTCCCTTCCTTCCCACTGACACATGTTACCCATCGCATTGCAGGCAATGACTGAGAAATCCATCCGCTCCCTCTCTGGCCTTCATCAAAGAAGTCTGCAGTCAGCTGCTCACTGAAGCACAACACGCCTTCAGGCTGGGCATCTGCCCGCTGGCTCCCCGCTCCCCCCGCTGTGCCGTCTGCCTCCCCACACCCGCAGCCAGGCCGCAGAGACACGCCCACTCACAGCCAGCTGCTGCTGCAGCTGCTTGACCTGCTGCTGCAGCGCCTCCAGCTGCTGGCTCTGCCTCTTGGACGAGCTCGTGGAGTAGGAGAGCTGCGAGAGGCTGTTCAGGGCCTCCTTCAACTTGGCGACTTCCTTCGACATCTCGTTTATCTGGCGAGAAAGGAAAGCTCTATCAGTAGGCAAGAGCGTGCCGCAGAAGCAAAACTCCACCTATTTCTCAACCTGGAAGATAGCCTCTCCTGGCCTCTGGGACTGCAGCAATCCCTTTTTTATTTTAAAAAGAAAAGCCGTAAAATGAAACATAAAATCAGATAATATCAGGCAAACCAAACAAAGCCCTCTAAGGCCATTCCATGCGGACAAGAGCCCCTGAATGTCAGACTGTGTTTTGGGGCCTGAAGGTAACAAAAGCTGTGACATGGATTTCCTTCGTTCACCCTTAAAAGGGGGACGGTTGAAAAACTAAATCAGAAACAGGATTTCAGGTGTTCCTTATTTGGAGACAGCTAGGTCTTGCTCCATATTGCTGACGTGAGCAGTCAGGAATAAGTTTTAGAAACCCTGGTATCTCGGGCATCTCGCCTCGTAGTGAAGACAACCCCCCACCTCCACCCCCTGTCTCCTTGGCTTCAGGAGCTCTTTTGAAACATTCATTATAATGAAGGAATAAAAAAAGATTAAAAATGCTCTAATGAATGTCATTCAGAACATCTGACCCAGGAGACCGGGGATGCAGAGCAGATCCAGGCACAGAAGCACCATCCACTTTTCCCTTTACTTTCCTCCTTCCTCCCCACCCAGCCCATCTCGAATCACCTGCCCCTCACATTTCCTGCCTTATTCTCCTGTACACCTTTGAAAATGGGGGCCAGGGAGGGTTTTTATACTGACTCAGAGGAAAGCTCGTGGGGTTTAGGGAAGCAGTATCAAGTCTGGGAGTAAGTGGGTTTTCATATGACAGAGGAATCTGTCTGGATTCCCACAGAGTAGAAGTTCAAGATGGGTCACAAATGCTTCTCAGTTGGTGGGTTCACTTCTGATCCCTGACACTTGGCAGGGCTTCTGTAAAATAATTTTTAAAGGGAAAACACGTACCACACATGTGAAAATGCTTTGGTATGAGGGAAGCAGTAGAAGATGAATTTTTTTTTTTTTTTCATAAATGTCCACCCTACTATTCTTAATGTGTCCCCTTTGGGGACAGGGGGAGTCATGTGTGGAACCTCTGACCATTCACAATAGGTTAGTGCTTACAAATGGTAAAAACGTTCACCACAGTAAATGAAGGTTGAAAGTCCTAGCGTATACTAGCTCGAAATTCAACAGCAATACGGTCTCACCAACCTTCTTGTCTTTATCCTCTTCCAGTTTTGAAGAGCTTTCAGAATCTCTCTTCATTTCTGCAAGCTCTTCCCGAGCGTGCTGGCATTTTTGCAGAAGTTCATTTACTTCCTGCTCTTTGGATTTCAAGAGAGTCTGAATGTTTTCCCTTTCCCTTTTCATTTGTGAGACCTCACTTCTCATCTGGGCAACCTCTGAATGGGCCTTCTCTTTCTCTTTCACGGAATCCTTTAATTTTGAGGCCAACACACTCACTTCGCTTTCCAAAGACGACTGGAGCTTCTCATAGGCGGACCTGGGCACCATCGCGTCGGTCACGGCCGCCTTCTCCTCTAGGAGTTGCTTCTCCAGCTTTGCCACCTCTCCTTCCTTGCTCGCAAGGTGCTCTTTAAGACTGCCTAGTTTTTCCTCCATCTCTTTGGCAGCGGTCCGCAGCGTGGTTATCACTTGCAGATGCTCCGTCATGGAGACAGAGTTCTCTTTCTGTGCATCTACCAACTGCTTGAGCTGGGTCAGCTCATTCAGCACTTTGGAATACTGCGACTTCATTTCAGACAGTGCCTCTTCAGCCTTTGCTCTGGATATGTTGGTCACTTGCATCAGCTTCTCGTGCTCTGCTTTATGGATATATTCAGCTGTGACGTCTTCTAGAGATTTCCTCTTCCTGTAATCCTCCAGCTCGGCCTGGGCCTCTTTGTATAGCTGGGACAGCTCACTCACCTGCTTGTTGAGTTCATCTATCATCCTGTTCATGGCCTCTTTCATGTCCCCAGCTCCATCACCCGCCTCCTGGGTCATCTGATTTTTCAGTGTATCTTTTAATTTCATGATTTCTTCTTGGGCCTCTTGGTATTTCTCAAACAAAAATGCCTTCTCCTTATTCATATTCTCAATCACCGAGCAATATGAGCTTTTCATTTCCTCGTACTCTTCCCCAGGTGGCTTAATAACCACCCCTCTCTCCCTCTCTACAAGCTTTTCCTCCAACTCTCTCACTTTCTCTTTATTTCGTTCACTTTCTTCCAGTGCGTTCTGGAGATCCCGCTTTAGCACGTCTATTTCCTCCTCGGTGATCCTCAGCTCGCGGAGGCCCGAGTCAGTATCCATGCCTTCCGGTGAGACCAGGCCCAGTTTCATCTGCTTCTGCACACTCAGCACTTCTTTCATAGCTTCCTCGTACTTGCTCTGAGTTTCCTTAAGTTTCTGGCTGAGGTCGGAGCCGTTCTCTGAAATCTCCGAGTTGTTTAAGCACACCGACTCTGTCCTTCTGGCCTGGAGCTCGGCCTGCAGCTGTTTCCTCTCCGCTTCAGAGCTCTCCAACTTCTTCTGCAAGTCGTGTAAAATCTCCTGTAGTTGCTGGATTCTGACATCGCTGTCGATAGTGGATTTACTCAAGGAATGTGTTAAGACAGATGGAGATGGTTTGGAGTCTGGGGGAGGGGTTTCACTAGGTTTGCCCAGGGATGGGGCCAAGTCAGTTTCAGCAGAATGGTAAAAGTCAAAGCTCAGGTCTGCTTCCGCCTCCCTGGGTGTTTTGGCCTGGAAAAAAAGGCAAGAATGAAATGGCACCAAAGGTGTGGTTAGGTGAGCAAGCAACTGCAATGAGAGAGCGATTCCAAACCTTACATTTGGGGGAGCTGCAGGATCGTTCTGCATGCGTCCTCTTGCCCCATGAAAAAATATGGTCTGGGACACGAGAGTCGGACTAATGACTCTAAGCTTATTCTGTGCTCTCTTAGGACAGATTATGTGTGCCACTTTAAAAATGTGAGATTTGTTTTGGCTGAAGAGCCTCTGACTCAAATTTTTCCTTTGTTTCTCATATTATTGTAGTTGCCAAGAGGGACAATAGGCTTAGTACAGCTACTTCTTATCAAGTTCTTAAATCTGCTAAATGATCAACTTTACTAAGTAAATAACTGACTAATCATATATATGTGTATGTACATATATGTATATATATTGTCATATATATCATACTATGTATATAATCATATATAATTTACCAATTTACAAAAATAGTTAATGAATAAACTCTCAAGAAACAAATAATTTGAAACTATAAAATGCTTAAGGCTAATTATATTTTAAAAAGAAACTAATGTCGATGTCTAAAACAAAATATCACCTGACTAACCCTGAAAAACCCAATAGCTTGACCCTACAGAATAGACTGTGTTAGCAATCTATTTACCTACCTGTAATTTATCTTGTAATTCCTTATTGTGTAAGGTAAGAGAAGCAACTTTTGCTTGCAGTAGGACAAGAAGATCTTGTTGGTCAGCTTCAGAACTTATATCCAATAAGCTATCAGCACCTTGGAAAAGAGACAGGCAATTTAAAATAATATTTAAAAAATTAAACTGTTATTTCTCTGACCTCTAACAAACTCACTTTCTACCCAATCCAGTTCTTCTTCCTAGTCCAGACTATGAATGAAAGCCCGCTCCAGCTGGATAGATGAATAGCAATTCTCAGGTACTGGGGTTTCCTTACTGGCGTTTCCCTAGCACAATACTAGGTGCCTGGATACAAATAAGCACATCTGAAAACTGATGGATTTGGTCACACATTTTCCGTTCACTTAATCAAGTGCCACACCTTGGTTGTTTTTTGTTCCTCCCATGCCTAATACATCCCATTCTGTGAATCCTTTTAGAAAGATCTCTGGAATCTGGTTCACTTCTTATTTCCACATCCATCACTCTAGTTCAAACTTCATCACCATACTTGGTAACTCTACAAATGGCTTCCTAACAAATCTCTCTCTCTCTCCTCTAGTGAAAATGCAGCCTGTACCAACAACACTGTCAGACTAATCTTCCTAAAACATACTTTGACAGGGCCATTCCTTTGGTTCAAGTGCTTTAATTGCACTCCCTCTAAAAATAACCTCCAAATTCCTTTATCTGGATTAAGGCCTCTAGGATCTGGCTCCAATCTACTTTTTTTCAGGTTTATAACTCCTGATGTTTTTCTCTAGTATCCCATTTTCGTCAGATTCAAGGCTTCTATCACACCCTCTGTATTCTCAACACAAGGCTGCTTCTTTAATTCTTCATCCATACGACTGCCCTTGTAGCATGTCTTTGGCTAGATAACTCTTAGGCATCCTTTAAGACTCATGGCAAACTCTGCCTCTTCCTTAAAGCATTCTCTGACCAGCCCAGCATGAAACAGCCTTCTCTGAATCCCAAAGTATACACTGTTGGTAAACCAGAACTATTTGAGATTCTACTGATTATCATGCTGAAATAACATTTAAAGCTATGCTACTCAAAGTTCTCATTGAGACAAGACAAGAAACATCCTCCAGAATGTCACTCAATGTACTGCTTCCTTCATCCAGAAAGTCTTCCTATGGAAAAAAAATTGTCGGGTGGACGAAACAGTGTGCTTGGCTGGATGACTTTCTGCTCTAAACTCCTTAGTTATTTTAGACTGGCAACAGTTTAGAGACCACACTCTGAATAGCACTGATCCAAATTTCTACTGTTATTTAAAAATTTTCTCAAGCCATTTAATGCAAGGATGAAAACTTTAATCTTAATTTGGAAGGATACAAAATGACATTTCTTCATAGAAATGCTTACTAATCATGTCTGGTGCCTAAACCACAGCTTTATGAGTGTTCTTGACAAAGAGTCTGGTCAGCTTGGAATGAACCAGGGGATTGGGAGCATGAGGGTAATTCTAAGCAACAAAAATTACTTCTAAGCCACGATGGATGGCTTTTAAAGTATACAATGTAACAACTGTTCAGTTATATTAACATTGTTCTCTGCCAGGAATATTTCTTAATATTTCTAAATTCTGTAAACTAAGGGCTCCAAACACATATGAAATACATAACAGAATAAGAAACTGAATGCTGGAGCAAAAAGGGGCCTTTGAAGTAATCTACTCTACATTTCAAATTGATTCTGCATACACCGTCCTACATTCTTAGAAGATAAAGCAACAGGATGGACTCGATACAATGAATTAAACCCTGTCTTGGTGAAGGACAATATGATAGTGTGTGATTTCATTAACACTCTTTGTATGTGTCTTTTAAAAATCAAAAGTAGAAAAGTTAGATTGTGGCAGCCGTGGAGGTGCTCAGTTGGCTCTCCCTTCAAGAAATAACCTGCCGCTCAGTTGTAAGGAGGGCCGCTAGCTGGCAGCTTACAGCCTATGGACCTCATCCCAAAACGATGTTTTAAAATGCATCAAATAAGCTGGGATGAAGAGAGAGAGTGGCACTGACATATATACACTACCAAATGTAAAATAGCTAGCTGGTGGGAAGCAGCTGCATAGCACAGGGAGGTCAGTTCGGTGCTTTGTGACCACCTAGAGGGGTGGGATAGGGAGGGTGGGAGGGAGGGAGACGCAAGAGGGAGGGGATATGGGGATATATGTATATGTATAGCTGATTCACTTTGATATACAGCAGAAACTAACACAACATTGTAAAGCAATTATACTCCAATAAAGATGTTAAAAAAAAATAGAATGTACAGGTTACAGTAATTGGCGACCTTCTTTGTAACACACCAAATAACAAGATCTGGAAGCAGGTCTAATAACTGCCATAGTTTCTAGCAGAGATACTGTAAATGATCTTTCAAGGTATCTGTAATAACAGTGAGGGGATATGATAGTATCTGTGAATTTTCTTGGTGTCAGAATCACTGATCTGCTAATACCACTGGGGCTTATTGCCTATATTCATAATTGAAGGAAGTGCTAATGCTAAATTAGGAACAGATGAAAACAGAGATATATTGCACACCCAAGCTCAGGGACTCCTTAATCTAGGTGAAAGCCCCTTGAAGTAGCGAGTACCAGGCTGTGCAGTGTTGGCAGCCTTAGGGTGGCACCCTGGGTTCTCCGACTTCCCCAGACAGGGTACCCCTGCTTGGCTGGCCTTTGCTCTCTTAGAGGAACATGAAATAGAGATCGGTCAAGGGAACAAAAATGCCCCTTCATCTTACCCGTAGTACTGTCACTTAGTCTGTCTTTGTTTTCCCGTATAGAACTGATCTCAGCCTGCTGGAACACAAAAATGACTTAAAAGAATATTCCTGAATGGAACACTCTACAAAAGAATCAAGCAAATTTTCCTCCTTGAGTTTATACAAGTTGGTGCTATCCTACTAGAAAAACAGATAATCTCCAGGAAAGAAGGTATTTTAAAATACAATAAAAGTGACAGTTATCTCCTGAGGTACAGTTTTTACCTAGAGGTTCCAGAGGGTATATTCTCAAAATATTTTTTAGAAATTTCAGTAAGTATATTACAAATATCTTTGAAGAGTATAATAAAATTACATAATAGCTAATTTAGTGGGCTATGTGCTAAAGCTTGAGATGGTGAATACTACTTTCATAACAGAGTCAAATAGAAGTTTTACTTATCTGGGTAATACATTAAAATACATTAGAAGCACTTTTCAGCTTTATCATTTCATAAATTAACTATTAATATATTATTATTAATTATTTTTAAGGGAAATAGTAGTAAATGAGACCTGTCACAGAAAATAAAGGTAATTTTATAAGGGAATAAAAATTCTTATGGCTGTGGACTGACAATCCCCTAAAGATTTCCTCTAAACCTGTATCCCTGAATATCTCTGTCCATTAATATACTGGAAAAATTCTTTACCTTCAAAGCCAGATTCTCATTCCAAAACGAAATACAGTCACTTGCCAGAAATTGCCATGTTTTATCTAGATGAGCCGCAGACCATGATAAGAGAGAGAATTGTTCAGCAAAGGAACTTTTGTAAAGGCTCAAATGCTAAAAATGAAGTGGCTCATTTTTGGCAAGTGCTTATCATAAAAAAGCTGTATTTTCACTTAAAAAACTAAATGCTTATTTTTATTTTGCAACTCTATTAAGGTACAATAAACTACATCCATCGGAAGCTTACAATTTGAGGAGTTTTGGCAGATACACACCCAAGGAACCACCACTATAATCAAGATTCAGAATATTCCCATCACCTCTAAAAGTTTCCTCATGCCTCATCACAGCCAATCCCTGCCATTCCCAGGCAACCACTACTCTCCTTTTTGCATTTTCTAGAATTCCTATAAATGGAATGTCATAGGGGATGAATTTCTTTGAGCCTGGCTTCTTTCATTCAGCATGATGGTTTTCAGATGCATCCATCATGCTGCTTGGCCAGCACTTCATTCTCTTTTATGGCTGAGTAATATTTAATTATATGCATGTATCTCATTATCTTTATCCATTCATTTGTTGGAGGACATTTGGATCGTTTCTAGTTTGGGGATATTTGAATAAAGATGCTATAAACATTTGTGTATATGATTTTTTGATATTTTAATTTCTCTTGGGTTAACGTCTATGAGTGAATGGCTAGATCATACGTTAGGAATGTTGAACTTTTCAAGAAACTGTCAAATGGTTTTCCGAAGTAGTTGTACCATTTTACATCCTACCAACAGAGTATGAAAGTTCTAACTCTTCCACATCATCACCAACAATTTGTATTTTTAATCTTTTTAAACTTTAGCTATTCTAAATTGTGTCCTTTTTATCTTTTTGTGATTTTTTTTAAAGAAATAAAAGTCTTTTTACACTCTATTTCTGAAAAACATAATTTGTGATATTATTCTTTGGAACGCATTGCCTCCTTTGAGCCATAATCATATTAGAAGATACTAGGGTAGTAATTATAAGAGCATAACTTCCTTTCCTTGCTTTGTATTTTAATAAAATCTAGTTAAAGCAAGGGAAATGATAGGTTGATAGAATCTTTTCCACATCAATATGCATCCAAGTTAAAAGAAAATTCATTTTTAGTAATTCTTAGAAGGGAGAAAAGAATAAACAATTATGCCATTGAAATTTCATTTTAACAATTATAAATTTTACTTTCTTTCCAAGTACAATTTCCTAGTGATTGTTAGGTAAACAGATATTAAATTGAAATACCCTCCCATTCCTTAAAATACTTTCCAACCACAAGTCTAGAGAATCAGGTGGAATAAGACCTAATGGATTTTCTAAAATTCTAAAATAAATACATATTACTTTTATAGTCAGTAAAAAGTTTAATTAAAAATATACAATTACTTCTTAGTAAGACATCAGAGAATAACCATTTCTTTCTTTTTGATTAGTATTATAGCAACTCAATTTGGTAAGATGACTGGTGATCTTAAAGTCTTATCTTTGTCCTTTTTTAATGAAGAAAATTAAATATTAGCTAACAAATATAATTGATTCATGCTACTCTTTTTGTATGGAGCCCATGCTAGGGAAAATAATCAAAGGGTGCTTTATGATGAAAAGGTTTGAACCAATGACTGAGAAATATATTCTGTTCTGCCCAGTGATAGATTTTTGATAGATTAAATCAAATCTATTGTGTATCTTAAAATTCAATAATAAGTTGGACACAGAAAGGAAATACCTTGAAGGGTGGTTCAGCAAAAAATACTGATTCCTTTCCTGAAAGTGGTGTTGAAGTTATTGATCTTGGGGAAGACACATCACTCAACTAAAAAACAAAAATGAAAACCATCAATAAAGAGTCCTTTTTCAAAGTCTTCTACAGTGCCAAAGAATTAGCCTATTTAACCAATGCAAATAAACCTAACAATAATTATCCTTAGTTTCAATTAATTCAAGGATAACATATTTTCAGTGTAATTCAGCTACCTCAAATACTTTTTGAAAGTTTGCCCAGTAGAATTAACTACGGAACTTCACTCCTTTATTCACTAGAATTAATGTTAAAAATTTATAAAACTTCTATTGCAGATTGAGAATATTATTAATGAATATGCTAATGTATTTAACATTACTTATTGGATGAGATATTCTGCTCAAATATTTGATATGGATTATTCTTTTTATGGCCTATGATTCTTTTAATAACAAACCCTGGCTTGTTTTTATTTACCATTTCATAGATATTCAAGCTTCCTCCTCTATTCAGTAATCACTATAAGCTCAGAAATGAAAGCTGTTTTTTAATATTAGTCAACCTTAAGTGTAATAGGAAAGGCAAATGTATTTTAACAACGTTTAATAAACCAACTAAAATTCATTTTCAACTAACGCCTCACCAGCTACACATTCTCCCCCACTTTACTAGAGCTGTTAATATGAGCTCTGAAAATAGACTGAGCTCATTATCTTGAGGAAAAAGTTCCTGTCATAGATTTTAAGAATTTTGAGGTTTTTTAAAAAGATACTGGGGCTTCCCTGGTGGCGCAGTGGTTGAGAATCTGCCTGCCAATGCAGGGGACACGGGTTCGAGCCCTGGTCTGGGAAGATCCCACATGCCACGGAGCAACTGGGCCCGTGAGCCACAATTACTGAGCCTGCGCGTCTGGAGCCTGTGCTCCGCAACAAAAGAGGCCGCGATGGTGAGAGGCCCGCGCACCGCGATGAAGAGTGGTCCCCACTTGCCACAACTAGAGAAAGCCCTCGCACAGAAATGAAGACTCAACACAGTCATAAAAAAATAAATAAATAAATAAAAGAACGTGAATTTCTTTAAAAAAAAAAAAAGGGCAATCCTAGACCATTTAATCCAACTGAGCTGGCCCAGAACAGAAGAACCACCCAGCTGACACACAGAATCATGAGAAATAATAAATGTTTAAAAAAAAAAAAAAAGATACTGTTCAATTCTTCAGTTTTGAAATAAGAATCAACATTATTTCCATACTAATAATCAAAATTCTTCATACCACTATTTGTAATTTAAAACCACTACAGAAAATTTCAAATGTGCACTTAAGGGTCAATTTTAAAACAGTTCTTTTTGGCCTAAACACAAAATGACAAAATTATGGCTTTGTTGTTATATGTTTGTTCATTGTTGGTTTTCTTTTATTTTTACCTGGGTAGGACTGATAGGAGGTGGTGGAGCTTTGCGTTTTTTTGGAGTTCCACTTCTCTCTGAGCTTATTTTAGAGACTTGATCATGCTGAAAGTTATCACAGTCCAAAGAATGGAGGTGGGTTAGTTAGGTTAGTAAAGTCTGAGTAAATAGCTTCATCAAACAAATGAGAAAAACCTCAACAGTTCATGCATTTCTTACTTTATCAAGATCTGAAATCTGCTACCAACATAAAAATAAGTAATATGCATGCTCCAAGTTTTCTTCTAGCAGCCCATGCTTTAAAGCAAGAAAATAAAAAACACAAGACAAAACCAGATTAAGGTGGTATGGAGAACTGGGAAAGTAGAAAATAAGGGGGTGTTTACCACAACTTAGAACCCAGAATACATTCATAGTCTAGCTTCCATCTTAATGCAAAGCAGTGGTATTTCCCCGACCTTTTCATTACTTCCAGTCCTTTTCTTAAAGAATATACAGTTACCCTCCATATCCACAGGTTTCACATCCAGATTCAACCATCTGCATATCCCAGAATTGCAGATACAGAGAGCCAACTGTACCACACTATTTTATATAAGGGACTTGAGCTTCTGCAGATTTTGTTATTCCCTGCAGATACCAAGGAATGACCATAAATATGGGAAAAAAGGGGGAAACCTCATCTCTGAAGGTTATGGATAAATATAACACAATTGGTACAAAATAAATTCAGTTATCAAGTATTTGCCGATTATGATAATTTTTTCAAGAACCTTGATGTATAAATAAATAAAACAGCCAAATATATATCTCATTAATAAACAGCAGTGACTATGTTTTTAGGAAAAACTCCAAAGTAACAGGGTAAACTTCTCAATTTCTATCTGTGTAAAATGAATGACATTTTAGAAAAGCTCTAATTAAAATGAAAGAAAATGCTAAATCTCTTACTTTCATTAACTGTCTAACATGGCTATGGACAGAGTTCTATAATTCCTGTGATATTACAAGTAGTTAAAATACTGTTGTTCTCAGAGTTAAAATCACATCAAACCTTTTCACACCAGTAGGAAATATTAGTATATTTCAGAAAAAGATGAATATATAAGTAGCAAGTTTAAAGTTACATGCTTTGGAAATAGGGTAAATCATTAAGAAAATATTTACCACCTTACAATGAATCATTTAATCCAAAGATATTTTACTCCTTAAGTAGTTTCAGCATAGTCTTTATCACTTTCCTAATGGACCACAGAGTGGTTTAATTAGAACATGTTCAAACTCGCACAGGCAATGATGAAAAAGAATCTCCATCCCCAAAGATAAATACCTGCTTTGGCTTTGTTGGTGTCTTTGAATCTATAGAAGAAAAGTGAGGAAAAAAAAAAAACTATAAGAACCATAATGACTCATATCCACTTTGGGTGGCGGGGTATATAAACACACACACACACACACACACACACACCCATACACACAACATACACAATATTCAACACTATTTTTCTCCAGAAATATATTCAAAAGAATAATAAAATATATTGCACAAATTCCTTTAACCTTTGGGGAAAATGGAGTGGATAAATTTAAAACAACACTGGCTATTTTCTTTCACATACCAGCATCCTGAGAGATTTTTGATAATAGAAGGCTTTGAATTCCTGCATTTTCTGAGAGTTTGGAATAATGTAAGGCATTGTGTCCAAGAGAATCTACAAGGTTTAGGTCTGCACCCTTTTTAGTTAAGGCTTCCACAGTGTTAGAGCTGCCAATCTCACAAGCCAGCATGAGAGCAGTTCTAAGGAATGAGGAGACAAAAAATTAGTACACAAGATGTGAAAACTTTTTGCTAGGAAATCATTTCATTTGCCTTAAAAACAGAGGAAAGAAGACTAAGTGCAGTTAAACCTGTACTACACTTAATTTTCTAGGAAATTCAAAATGGAATGCTATCAAAATAAAATTGGGTTGCTGTTTTATAAAACTTCAGATTAAATCAGAACATTAAATATTAGGTCAAATAACATAGACATAATCTTCTAAATATGATGGAATTTAATACGATTGGCACAAATCTTGCCTTTTTTTCAAATCAAGTTTTTTAAAGAACCCATAACATTATTAAGACTGTTTTTAAAAAACAACCAATATGTTTACTTTTATTTTGCATGAAAAGGCAAAGGAAACGGCCTATTCATTTTAGCATTTAATAACCTCATCACAGACACAGTCAGCAATGATGCTCCCAGAGGTCTGGGGAAAATATTTTTTAAGTCAAAACAGATTCTTAATTATCCAAAAAAGCAGAAATCAGTAAAAGAAAGAAATTAAAACTGCTTTAAAACAAATGATCCAAAATACAGCTGTGATATTTTGAAAGCTTCTCAGAATGTGGATATCACTGAAATAACATGCTTTCTAATTCTGCGGTACCTTCCATTTTTGTCTCTGGAATTTACATCTGCTCCATGATCCAGGAGAAAGCGACAGACCTCACTGTGGCCATTTTGTACTGCAAGAAGCAGTGGTATATTCCCATCCTAGGAGACAAATTCAGATTAAGATTTTAACTTAGATGCCAAATGCCAGAACTGCAAAGGTCCTTATTCCTTCTACATTTATTCCTGACTTGCCCTGCTGGTCTTACATTTGACCCACCAAAGTAGTCTGTCCCCTAATAGGCCAACGTCACACCCTAACACTACCCTTGTTATGGAATCCCACTGACTGTGGGCTTTTCCTCAGGAGTCAGTCTCTCGGGCTGCTTGTTGTCTCGACTATGATGTGAGAGAGAGTGGAACGCCAAGTATGTAAAGGCTCGAGGCAAGTATACCATGTTTATTGAGAAATGGTTCTCCATGGTTCTGGAGAAATGAAGGGTTGTTTCCATATGGCATTAGTAGGTCCCACCGCTCTCTAAGCAGTTTCTTCTGAGTGAACTACACATATCCTAGTATCCTGCCATGCCACCACTGTCTTCTCAGAAAGCATACCCTTTCATAATCTTACTAGGTATCGAAACATATGTTAAGAGTTTATTTGTTCATTACTGACACATGACTAGATAAAGGGACTGATGGAAAGAATGATTTGTTTAATATGTTATAACAATTGGCAATTCCTTTAGAAAAAAGAATTAGATCCCAACTCATACAAACTATGTAAAATGGATTAAGAACCTCAACATTACAGTATGAACCGAATGAAAAAAAATACTAGAAGAATTTATAGGTGACAATTTCCAGAATCTTAGTTTGAAGTGGGGTCTGACTCAAATTATGTAAACCATAAAGAGAGGCTTTTATTCTGCTCTTGCCTTGAACATACTCCACAAATGGGGTCGACAGTAATTTTAAGGTGGACGTATTCAAATAGGCAAAGGAAAAGAAAAGTTACAATATATCCAATTATTTTAACATGGGGATATTTAAAAATACAATTGCTGCTTAAAGATTAAGTATCCACTCAAAGCTGAACTTCAGAATTTCTAGAAAATCATCTCTGTGAAATTATAATACTTTCTGGTTATAAAGTACCGAGATTCAGGGAGCGTGAATTTTTTTACAGATTCTAAATGCTCACTTCGCAATGTCCCCATCAGGTATAACTTACACATGCCAAGTCCCATGCTACAGCAGGAAATTTAACCCTATAATCAGGAGCAATAGGCATGTCAGTTTATTCTCAAAATAGACCAGCAAGGTCAAAATAGGCTACAAGTGGTCTTTAAAATTGGAAAACCCTAGTACCAAAGGTAATATATGGGGTGCAAAAAGAAATAGAACTTCTATTTAGACTTATTTTTTATTTATAAAAATCAAGAAATTAAGCCTTATTAGTATTTAGGTTGATGGTAAGCCACGTGTCTATCCTTAGAAACAAACACAGGAAGTGCATGCTGCAAAACGTTTTATTAACGGTTTAAGGACCAACGGGGATAATACTTAAATCTGTTTTGCACAAGAGGATCTAGGTCGGAAAGCAACAGACTTTTACCAAATGCTTGGGTCTCTAAGGTCTTCGTGACTCCCAGAAGTAGCCCATGGTGCTCTAGAAACCAGTGTCCATCTGCACCTCTAGTGGTCACCTGGTACTTACCAAATCCTTGAGGTTTATGGGGCTCTTGTGCTCGCAAAGAACCTGCACAGCTTGAAGGCAGCCCTGTGCAGCTGAGAGAAGGAAGACACAGAAACCACAGCCAATCACAAAGCTACTCTCACAGCCAGGGGCATCAAACACTTCTATGAAGGAAAAGTTCACCTTCCACCCAGTTTGCATACGTTGCATTGAAGAGAAATGAGGTCGGAATGGTTAAGTAAGTGGTGTTTTAAATTACTGTTTAATTTCAGTGTCAACCAGACCTAAAGGCAGTGCTTGCCAGTTGTTGCCTTTAGGCAAACCTTTGGTTTAGCTTCTCGTGGGACTTAGCTTTTCCACAACTAGCACTAAAAGAAATTTGCAAATCTCATCATCCTGGACTTCAGTACCAATGTCTTCGTCACTTGAAACTGTGTGACAGATAGTAAAACCAAATGTTGATAAATAAAACTCATTGATGTTCCTTTTGATTCCCAAGTAAAAAAAATCTGTATCACACATTACCTGAAATCTACAAATGCTCATGACTATCTCTTAAACAAGAACCTCACGTTAATTAAAATATAATAACCAGGACAATTTTTACTAGTTGTTTGGCAGGCGATTGACGAATTCTAGCTGTATTCCTCTGTAAAACCCTACACAATTTGCAAACTGAGGAAAATGGGAATGATGTCTAGGAAGGATGACAGAAAATGGCATCAGGAATAACAATGGTAAGGTTAATGGCTTAAATAAGGAAAACGAACACTTACTGTTTCTCATGGCAGAAGAAGACAAATAAGAGAATGAAAATTACCTGCATAATGTAAAGCTGTTTTCCCAGAGCTGTCGATACTTTCGGCTGGGCATTTAGACTGTAAGACAAAAATCAATAAATGCGTATAATAGAATTCAGTTCTATTCAGTTCATCCTTTTCCTGCAAGCTATGATGCAACTTCCTAAGAAAAGTATAATAAACATGAATAAGTCCCAACTGCTGTGCTCCAGGGGCCCAGGGTCTCATGGGGAGGGAGACCCATCTCCAAGTAATCATGACACAGGTGAACCGTCACCTCTTGGCTGCTTTGACCGTCCCCTCTCTCTTCCATCAGCTCTGTCACCAACAGATCATCCCCACCAGCTAACAAACATGCTCTAGGATTTCTCATCTTGATCCCACCTTTCCCCCCATTTCCTGCCCTAATTCTCTATCCCCCATCACAAAACCAACTTCCTGTTAAGAACTGTCCCACACAAGCCATGCTTCCTCGTCTCCCATTTATTCCTGGACTCACTGCAGTTGGGCGTCTGCCCTCAAGACTCCACAGGGATGGCCCTGATCCAGGTGGCCAGCCACCTTGGTGTTTCCAACGACGGCAAACATGCTTGCCCTCCTCTTACCCACCTCTCCCCGGCAATCCCCTCCCTCTTCTCCAAACACTCTCTCCTCTCAGCCCCGAGAGCCCTGCCTGGCCCATCCGATCTTGCTTTTCCCCCCGCAGCTCTGGCCACGCCTGCCCCTTTAGCCAAACATAAAACTGTGGGGCTCCTGGGTGCTCTTTCTCTAAGCTCTCTCCCTCGGTGATCTCACCCACACCCATGGCTCGAAATCCCATCTAGAAGCTACTGCTTCCCGAGTGTATATCTTAACAGTGACAGCACTAGTGTGTAAGTATTGGCTATTAGTATGTGCCGGGCACTGTTCAAAGAATTGTTTTAAGGCTCTTGACAATCCTAGTTAGATACTGTTATTACCCCCATTTACAGATGAGGAAACTGAGGTACAAAGAAGTTAGTAATTTGCTCGGGTCACAGTAAGTGGCAGAGCCAGGATTCAAAGCCAGACAGGCTGGGCTACAGCCAGTGTTCATCTCTGTACACAGCAGATGGCATCTCTTGAGCCCCCGGCTTGACAACCCACAGCCTATTTCACATTTCCGCCTGACGTCTGAAACGCAGCACAGCCAACACTTCTGGTTTCCCCTCCCCGACACGCAGCCGGATCCTCCCGAGCCGTCCCTGCCTCTGTCAACGGCGCTATCATCGGTCTAGTCACTGAGCCAGAAACCACTGAGTCATCCTTGATTTCTTCTCCTCTTCCTCCTGCCACGTCTAACCTACCACCACGTCCTGTCAATTCTGTCCCCAAAACACACCCTGATCTACTCTCCTCTCTTTCTCCACTGTCACCACCTGGTCTGAGCCAACACCTGCTCACCTGGACAGCCTTGAGGGCCACCTGGCTGTCCTCAGTTCTTTAGTCAATTCTCTACACAAATCGAGTGAACTTCCAAACTGGCAGTGTTGTTCTTTACTTCAAAGTCCTCCACAGTTCCACACTGTACTTTGAGGAATCACTGTCTGCCCATCGTGACACACAAGGCTGCAACCTGGGCCCTTCTTTTTTTTTTTTTTTTTTTTTTGGTGGCCTCCCTGCACGGCATGCGGAATCCCTGACCAGAGATTACCCACGCCCCCTGCAGTGGAAGCGCAGGGTCTCAACCACTGGACCGCCAGGGAAGTCCCCTGGGCCCTTCTTTCTGCTCCTCATTCGCTTTGCCCCCAGCCCATCCACTGGCTTGCTTTCCTCCCCAGCTAGTTAGTGACTTTCCTACCTCAGGCCTCTTGTACTTGTTGTTCTGTCTGCTTGGAATGCTCTCCCCTTGGCTCTCTGCCCCGCTGAGTACTCAGCTTAAATAACACCTCCTCCCCGGGGCCTTCCTGAACATCCCCCCTCACTCCCCTCTCACAATACTCTGTTAGTTTTCTTCCCAGTGATGTGCAATCGGTCATGTGTATTTCTGTCTTCGTTTACCAGATGGCAAGCTCCAGCGGGATAGGGGCTGCTCTGTGAGTAAATACTCACTGCTTGACAAGGTGCATGGTGCCCAGGGACCACTTGCTACAAGAGAGAGTGGGGGGGAGTGGTGGGCTCTCGGGGAAGGGGGAGAGTTCATCTGAAGACTCTCACAAGGCTCTCTTTGTGCCCATTGCCTTAAGGAGGTGGAACTTTGAAATGGTAGCCACTGGAGAAGGGAAGTCTCTCCAGCAGACAGACAGTAAGAGCAAAACGCCGGAGAGAGAGGGCGCAGGGTGAGGGGCGCACGAGATGGCAGTGGCCCCATCACGGAGGGCATGGGTCGCCCAGACGAGAGGAGTGAAGCAGTTACCAGAGGGGTGCAGGACCCAAGGTAAGCAGCCCATTAGGAGGCCGTCAAAGCCTCCAGTTTTAACAGCTATCCAGAAAGAGGAACAGAATTCAGACAATTTGCGGAGAGCAGGCAATGTTGGAAATGTTTGTCTGCCCTTCAGTGGTAAGAAGAATAGAGATCACGTTACAGCTTACCATGTTTTGGCCTAATTTTAGAACAGCACAAGGAACTGTTTAAAGGCTTCAAAGATTCCAGGGAAAAACCAATCCATTTGCATAACCAGATATAAAATTACATTAGAGGCTAGAATATCTGGTCCTTGCCCATGAGGATTTCCAGCTTGTCAAGTTCATTCTTCCTTCAAATCAGAGCCAGATGCAAAGTCTGGATAGCCAAGCCAGGATGGGAATGGAGATTTAAAATACAAATAAGTTAAACAAAAATTTAAGGTTAAGACCATGGGTGTGGAGGCAGGGAAGAAAAGTTCTATTGTAACTGTCTTTAGAGAGGAGCCTCAGAATAAAAACCATCATCGGGCTTCCC
Organism: Balaenoptera musculus; assembly: GCF_009873245.2. Classification (NCBI taxonomy): domain Eukaryota; kingdom Metazoa; phylum Chordata; class Mammalia; order Artiodactyla; family Balaenopteridae; genus Balaenoptera; species Balaenoptera musculus. The sequence continues at coordinate 27,488,424 of NC_045787.1, read as the reverse complement.
TGGTGGCACAGTGGTTGAGAATCTGCCTGCTAATGCAGGGGACACGGGTTCGAGCCCTGGTCCCGGAAGATCCCACATGCCGCAGAGCAACTAGGCCCGTGCGCCACAACTACTGAGCCTGCGCGTCTGGAGCCTGTGCTCCGCAACAAGAGAGGCCACAATAGTGAGAGGCCCGCGCACCGTGATGAAGAGTGGCCCCCACTTGCCGCAACTAGAGAAAGCCCTCACACAGAAACGAAGACCCAACATAGCAATCAATCAATCAATCAATCAATAAATCTTAAAAAAAAAAAAAATCATCATCATCATCATCACAGATGTTGATCTATGTTTCTTGAATTTCACTTCAAAGACCTCTTAAGGTTAAGCATTGCTGGCATTGGTGGTAGCTTGCATCAGGTCATGCAAGACAAGAAGCTGTGTGATCAACAGACCAGGACAAGTTGAAGAATGTGCCCATATTGCTGCATTAGAATTGCAAAGCCAAATTAAAGCAAGATGCTGCGTCCCAAACGATGCTCAGGAAGGCCAGGACAACAGCTCAAGAGAACAGACATTACTCCAAACACGTATTTTATTGCTCTGTGCTGTTCCTGAAAACAGCCAGCTTGCATTTTGACTGGCAACAGCTGGAAGTTACTGTGCAAACTGCTATTGGGATTTCATGAACTATTCATCTTTAAAGATATACGGAAGTCACCCGAAGCAATCATTATAAACTTCCTGGCAAGGTTATCAAACCAGGGAGTTGACCTAAAATTATAAAGAAGAATAAAACCAAGAACTTGAACAAAAGCTAAGAACTAAAGGCTCATCAAGTTACATACAAGGAAACAGTGGTTGAAATTTTGCTTATCAAGAAAAGCTGGGGCTTCCCTGGTGGCGCAGTGGTTGAGAATCTGCCTGCTAATGCAGGGGACACGGGTTCGAGCCCTGGTCTGGGAGGATCCCACATGCCGCGGAGCAACTAGGCCCGTGAGCCACAACTACTGAGCCTGCGCGTCTGGAGCCTGTGCTCCGCAACAAGAGAGGCCACGATAGTGGGAGGCCCGCGCACCGCGATGAAGAGTGGCCCCCGCTTGCCGCAGCTAAAGAAAGCCCTCGCACAGAAACAAAGACACAACACAGCCGAAAATAAATAAATAAATTAATTAATTAATAATAATAAAAAAAAGAAAAGCTGCATTCTACTAATGACTGAGAGAGAATAAATACTAGGATACTGGAGATCCTGTATTATAAGGATCTCCAACAGCATGAAAATTTTTTCTCAAGCTGACTATGTAAAGGGTACAAGTCCTTCCAATAAGAAAAAAAGAGCTGAATATAAAGCGGAGAAAAGGGCTGGATCCCAGAAAGACACTCCAAATTTTTATTAGGATCCTCTTCTCTACCAGTGCAACTGCTATGGAAATAATCTTCTCCTTGGTTATAATGAAGCTTCTTAGGAAACCCAGGTTCTGGGATAATATTTGAAGGAGTATGTGTGTATGTGTTTGTTCTTTCACACACAAGGTTACTTTCAAATTTTAAAAATGATGCATTTATAATTTTCTGTTGTTCCACTTTACCTGAAGGAGCTTCTTGATGCATTCATGGTGGCTGTTCTTGGCTGCAAGGTGCAAAGCACTGTGTCCTAAATGGATTAAAAAAAAAATTTTTTTTAATCTCTTATCTCTGTAATGAAGACAACTACGAGGAAATAAATTATTCTCCGACAAAGACGGAATTGTTCCTCTTGAGAATGAGGCCTCAACTTCTTCTCCGCAAAGTTCAGTGTGACAGAAGTGGGGAGGACACAGAGCATCCCGTCCCCCGGATAACATTCAGAGGCCATGCCAGCTGCTGTCCTCCTGGGGTACAATCAAGCTCTGGGCTAGAAGCTTGCGGTGGACTCCTGGTATGCACCTTGGAAGCTCTGCTTTCAGCTGTCAGCACGGGTGCCAGAGGCCCCGCGTCCATAACAGTCACACCAGGCCACGACTGCCACTGGCCCAGGAACCCAGCAAAGGCAGCCAGTGAGCCAGCAGGGGGCACACCAAACGCCCGCACGAAACCCCACTTCCACCTCTCGTTTCTCCTTCCCCCAAATGTGCTCCAGCTCTGTATGGAAATTACCTGGAGTTCAGATGTCCCAAGTTCTTACATGGAAGAAGGAAAAGGGTTATAAAAACAACACACTAGCAAAGTAGCATCTCTTCACTCTCCCTTCACTGAACATTACAACAACATGAGACTCTCTGACGTTTCTGTGGCCAGATTACTTTAGGAAATTTTAACGCTATACCCAGGTCCCTCCCCGCTACCACCGAATGGGCCCATAGAGTTTCTATGGAAGAGGGGCCTAGAGGCAGCCCTACCAGACCAGCAGGTTCCCACCCCAGGGCCCTGGCAAATTACTCTTTGCTTGGCCTGGACCCTCCTCCTCTAAGATAACCACCCAGCTTGCCCTCTTACCTCCCTCGGATGCCACTGAAACACGGTCTTCTGGATGAGACCTTTCCTGACCTCACCACTTAAAATTCCAGTTCCTCCCCCACCTCTTTTATCCCTACTTCCTGCTTCATTCTTTTATCCTTCATAGCACCCAGCACCTTCAGCTCTCCCTTTCCACCCCACTCCTCTCTCCCTACACACACACACACACACACACACACACACACACACACACACACACACACACACACACACACACACACTCTTATGTCTAACTGCTCTTCTTTCCCCACTAGAATATAAACTCTATATCCCAAGAGCCTACAGCACTGCTGGCACATAATAGGCTCTCGATACACATTTGTTAATTTGAATTAGAGGGTATGTCCACTACAGATGTCTGCGGAGGGGGATTTGGAGGGAGGGAACCAAAGTTACCACTGCCAGCCAACCCAATACACCTAGGAAACTCCTAAATCCTGCATTTGTAAACTGTTTGACCAAGATACCCCCAATGTAACACCTGTAAGCAACCCATACTTTAAGCCATAACAGGCTTAAAGCATGTTTTTCAGCCTTACTGCTCTTGACATTTGAAGCTGGTCAGGTGGTCCTATGTACTATAGGATGGTGAGTAGCATCTCTGGCCTCTACCCACTGGACGTCCAGTTGGGACAATCAGAAATGTCCCCAGACATTGCCAAATATCCCCTGGATGGGTGGGAATCACCCCCGGTTGAGAACCCCTGGCTTAGAGGAACAGCTTCTATTATATGGTGGTCCAGTCTCCAAATACCATTTCTCCTTTCTGAATTAGTCTTTATAATAACACTGACCAGAAATCCACTAATTATTAGGTTATCATATGGCTAGGAAATACCATATTTAAAAGTAGAGGGTTTTAGGACCCCAGTGAGCTGCACAAAAGCATGTGTGAGGTCAAAAGATCAGATTCCTTCTTTTCTGAGTGGCTGCACAGAGATTTTCAGGGTATGTGTGAGGGGAGTTAATTGATGGGGGTAGAACACTGAGGCAAGGAATCCTTTGACATCCTCCCAAATGGATGAGGATGAGGAAGGTCAGGAGATGAGGGACTGAGACCCTTGGAAGCAGGAAGACAAAGATCTTCTCTTCCCCTTCCTCCTTTTACCGCAGGAGACCCCCTCCTTTCAGGATGTATAACACACAATAGTGAGTTCAGTTACATTATGTGTTAAATAGGTTTTGGTGGGTTAGCCTGGCCCTCAACCATCATTTATTCCAGTGTTTCTAAGGACAAGCACATTCTGTGTTTTAAACAAATGCCTTACAGATGAACTTTTGGAACCCATCCTGATTGTAAGTAGAAGACTGTTTATGTCGTGTATGCAATGCCTTAACTTTTGTCTACCCCGTGGACAAAAGCTCTTCTACATAAATAGCACCCACTGGAAAAAGGCACAGTTCTCCAAAGACAAGAGTGTAGGGAGATTTAAACAATTCATCATAAAATAAATAACAGGCTTTTATTTTTCACTCCAAGTGTTCTAGTCATACCTGGAAGTGAGCACTGTGTTTCTAGAGAAACAAAATTGTCTTATTCCTTGGCCCTGTGATGTGTTTTCCTAACCAGGAGCACAAAAGCATTTTTCACTTAAAAGTCTAAAAATTCAAATGATGCATCATTCCCTGGACAACATGACACTGGAGTGAGATGTCTCTCACTGCTACCATTAAAACAAAATTCTCTTTCCAAATGCAACATTTCCTGGAGAGAATATATTATATTAGTGACAGAACCTCACTGAAACGAGCCAGTGCATAAGTCTGGCCCCCACTCAGCTGTGGATCTGTCTGGAATATCAGGAAGAAACTTCCCTATAGGAAAATAACAGGGCAACCCTAATTCAAGTGCATCTCAGCAGAACTCTATAAGCGAAAAGACCAGGGCTATTTATAAGTCAAGAGTCGTGGGCTATTCCAGGTGGTTTAAGAATCCTGTTATTGAAAGAGTCTAAGAAGGATGACCTAGCCATTGTAGCCACGAACACCATCCTCCAACCTACCTCAGACAACAACCATTTATTCAGTGATTTAAGATTGCTGCTGAAACAGAGAAGAACTCACTCATAGAGTGGAGGAACTACTGATGGGACTGAGAACACAGTCTTCAAGTGTAGGTGACAAATTTTTAAACCGATGAGGTCATAAGACACAAAGACATGACAAACAAGCACCAAAAGGCTGAAGTTTGAGTAATTATAGTTTCAGATTATAATATGGAGACATTTAGAAAAAGAAAGAGAATTAAATGATACTCGACTAGATAAGGTTTAAAATATCTATTTAAGAACCAGAGTTTCAGAATGCTGAATATAAACAATAAAAGTATAAATTAATTTGTTTCTTATTTACAACTTCAAATATATTTAAACAACACTGTTCTTAGAAATGCTTATCTTTACATCAAGTTTTTAATCATTGAAGCAGAAGTCTATTCACCTAGTTATAGTTCCAGGGGAGAGATCAGGGTATAAAAGATGTATTTCCTTTTTTAAATTTTATTTATTAAAAAGAATAGATACATGTATAGTATAACTGAATCACTTTGCTGTACGCCTGAAACTAACACAACATGGTTAATCAACTACACCCCAATGTAAAATAAAAGTTAAAAAAAGAAGACCCCACAATATTGTAAATCAACTATATTTCAATAAAAAAATCATTAAAAAAAATTTGTCTTTTTTTAATTGAAGTATAGTTGATTTGCAATGTTGTGTTACCTTCTGGTGTACAGCAAAGTGATTCAGTTTCACACAAACACATATACATATATAGAGGAGATTTCTAATAACCATTCTTACTATTAAATAGAGTTTTGAATTATCCCTTAATCTCCACAAAGTAGCTGTGCATATTGTTTTATATAGAATCAAAAGATTTTTTTGTGTGTGGTGGGTGTATCATCTGAAATATTTTCATGGCCAGGTCATGCTGATCAACTGTATACGGTTGGCCCTCCTGACATCCCATACACATGCATGAACAGCAAATAAAGGACTATAAATCATACAATCGTTTCTTGGTTTGCCTTTAATCCAACTGAAAATACAAAATACACTCAGTGGGCTATAATTTGCAATTAACATTTTAAATGACCCATTCTCTCAAGTGCCTGAATTTTAAGATGAATATTACCATCTGTGTCTTCACATGGTGCCATATGTAAGTGGGATTAGGGGCATAATGGAATGGAGGGCCACCCAGAAATCCAAACAAAAGCTAAACCAGCACCCGAAACCCTAGAAAAGAGTAAGGGTTCTCAAGTGTCCCCCTCCTGAGACCTCTGTGCATTATGGTATTTCCATACTTCAGTTCTCACTTTCCTAAGCCTCTCTTCTTCTATGAGAAAAGAAGTTTTGTGTGCAAAGTAATCAGGGAAAATTTAAGATATGGGAGTGTGACGGAAATTGCACATCATCCTTCAATCTGTTTCCACCTCCTTCTACAGCAAAACCTTCTCTATTTTTAATTGGGTAATTTGCTGCCCAGAATTCCCAGCTGCCCTTAAAGCCAGGTGTGGCCACAGATCACTCTGTGGGCTGGGCTTGCCCTTCTGCCCACTGTGACTGCGATGCAGACTCGGGGGAGCCATCCTGGGCCATTAGGACCAAGGCAACACCCTGGATGGTGGAGCAACAGGAGTCTGGGTCCCTTGGTGTGGAGCCAAGCTGCCATACCAATTTGGGACTTTCAACTGAGAGACAGAAAAGTCTACCTTGTTTAAGCCACTGGATCACACTGTGTCAAATGCATACGTTTGCTAATAAAGGGGGTCTGAAAGCTCATGCTTCAGATGAGCACTGATAACAAACAGAAGATTCTTTGGTCTTCAATCTTCTGTAAATGCTTCTGTTTAATCCAATCTCATCCTCCCAGGTGCTAACTGCAGCCATTAAAAAAAAAAAAAAAAAAAAGCCTAGAAACCTGGGAGAAGTGATTTCTAAAGAAACAGACAGAAATGCCACTTCCTACATCAGTGAAGAACAAGAGCAAACAAAGCAACGAGAGGTGCTGGACAATTACGCAGGCCCTGTTCAGAGTCAGCGCTATGGGTTTAGGCGTGGACTTTGCCAGCTGATTGCTATATATATACGCCTATGGCGTTGTTTGGCAAACAGGCAATAAGGAATGGGGGGAACCCCCCAAACCAAAAACATGAGTCATGAGCTTCTGCCAGTTTTGGAATTTCTTTTCTGATTTGTACTACGAGAGTATTTGGCTTGGTGATGATCACAATTTTTTTTTTTTTTAAGATGTGAAACCTCTGCAAAAGCCTGATGTGTAAAAGAGAATAAAGGTGATGTGGATGAAGTAGCAATAATCATCATAAAATAGGAGCCAAACACAGTGAGCACTCACTGCGTGCTGGGCGCTAAGATGCCCACACGTATCATCTCACCTAAGCCTCAAAGGCCATCTAAAATGATTATTGAGATGTATTGTACTATACCCAAGGCCTTATCTTCTGACAGTGTTCTGCTCCTAAGAGTGTTTGTAAAGCACTTACGAAAAGTCTCTGGTCAGGGGCTTCCCTGGCGGCACAGTGGTTAAGAATCCGCCTGCCAGTGCAGGGGACACGGGTTCGAGCCCTGGTCTGGGAGGATCCCACATGCCACAGAGCAGCTAAGCCCGTGCGCCACAACTACTGAGCCCGCGCTCTAGAGCCCGCGAGCCACAACTACTGAAGCCTGCATGCCTAGAGCCCGTGCTCCGCAACGGGAGAAGCCACCGCAATGAGAAGCCTGTGCACCACAAAGAAGAGTAGCCCCCGCTCTCCACAACTAGAGAAAGCCCGTACACAGCAACGAAGACCCAATGCAGCTAAAAATAAAAATAAAATAAAATAAATTTAAAAAAAAATACTCTGGTCGGACTTCCAAGCATTTTATGTGGAAGGATAGTTGATAAAGAAATAGATGCTAAAAACCCTTTGCTTCTGAACTTAAATCCAATCACCAGTTTAAAATCATCCTGTAGACTTTGTGGATAAAAAGAATTAAAAGGGTCAGTGTAATGATATATTTTGAAAGCAGGTTTTTTTCAGAAACTCTATAGGGCAGTTGGATTTATGGTAACAGATTTTCATACGAGTTCTCAGTGGCTGTTGGGATTGAAGACGACTATATCTTAGTAATAATACGGCAAAACTTCAGATAGGTTTACTGAAAAGACAGCACCTATGAGAGTGGAGCCATTTAATTAATTCATTCGTCAAACGTTTTGGGCAAATGACGACCACTAAAGCACAGTGACTTATGTCCTTGTCCTTCCCTTGGATTCTGATACGTGTTCTTGAGAGGGAGAGATGGGAGTGGGTGATATAGCCGACAGGAAGGATGTGAGCAGTAAAGGCCATCACGTTTATCTGGTTCATTGTAACAGAAAAAAGTTTGAGAAGTGTTGTTCTACATAACACAACAGACTCTCTATGCACTTTTATCCATGCTGCTTTTCCTTCTTTTGTTCCTGTGTTCCCTTTGCATGTTTTCAAGAAATCACAAGAAGTCAGTGCCTCACTCAGACTAAAATAAAACATTAAGCCCAAGGACCAGAGTGCTGACCTCATTGTTAAAAACGTCAGGCAGGAGGGAAGTGACCGGCAGCTCTGAGACATTTCCAACTCATGGGATGTTTGGATGATGTTCTGGGGCTACAAAGTGCTGTGGATTCTACCAGTTTCAATCAGAGTTGAAACAAATGGGCTGTGGCAGTTCCCACTGACCAGCAGAGAAGCATCCAGGATGGGTCTGCAGTGTCCCCTCCAGCTTCTTTTTTTTTTGGCCACGCCTTGCAGCACATGGGATCTTAGTTCCCCGACCAGGGGTTGAACCCATGCTCCCTGCAGTGGAAGCGCAGTCTTAACCACTGGACCGCCAGGGAAGTCCTCCCCTCCAGCTTCTTGGAGGGCACTGTCATCTCAGCTGGCAAGGAAGAGGGAACTGCGCTGGGGTGTCCAGGTCTCACTGCCCGACTCCCCAGACTCTCAGAAACTGAGTGAGGGCTCTGGTAGTAAACACAAACTCTGCCCACGTGGTGTTAGATGGCCAAAAAAACGACGCTTCTTAAAAGGTTTTAGTGCAGAAAATGATCATGGTAATCTTTTTTTTTTTTTTAAAGGCAGGATTTAATTATATAATGTGATCTCAACTATGTAAAAATGTGCCATAAAAATCTGGTAGGAAATATAGCTAAACAGTAAAATTTTTTTCTTCTTGGAGTAGAAGCATCGGTTATCTTCTTGGTAGTTTTCTGTATTTCCCAAATTTTCTACAATGAGCATGTATTAAAGAAACATTTTTTCCCTTTAATAAAAATATGGGGGAGAGATGTTTGGTTATGATGGAAGTAACCAGATTCCTGTCTAATCTATCTTTCAACATCAAATGCAGTTAAACAAAACTGTGTTACAGCTCAAATATATTCACTCTAAGAAAATTCTTCTAGATTATGATTTTCTTCGAGAAGAAACCCTGTCTACTTAAGAGGACGTATGTTTCATCAAGGGGACTGTAGCCACTCATACTGCTCTAAGTGTATGTGGTACAACTTAAAAAGTAGTAACAATAAACTTTAAAAACAAAATAACTGGGTCTTGGGATTAAAGATGATTTTAATTAGCAACATAAGTTAGGGTTTCCTTCAAGGTGGTCACTTAGGGAAACCATTCTTTCTTCTGTTGGTATTGCCATTTCTCAAAATATTTTTCTGGAGCTTTCTGTGGCACTGCTCAGGAAAATCATTCGGTTACTTCAATCACTCACTATTTTTGACCAAAAATGGTTTTACCAGGTTGACACCTCATTCACCTGACTTGACTTCAAGTGGCTCTTGGCCTGTCCTAAAAAAACAAATCTATTCTCAAAGAATAAAGGTCCCCAAACACTGAGATTATTTCTTTTTAATGCCACGGCCTTTATGAAAACAATTCCAAAACACAAGTGTTCCAGCCATATTTTGAAATAATTATATTTTCACAATACCTGATCGACTAATCTGCCCCCAAGATGACTACTGTGAGGGGTCAGTGATTTGGGGAAGGGAAAGTGATCCATTACGGATTAATGAAAAGCCTAAATAAAGACTATGAAATAGACTGATTTTATGTTCCAGTAAAAACCACCAAAAGCCTATTAGAAGACAGATTTTCAAGTACAATATAGAAATGAAAAGCCATCAGTAGCTGCTTTGATCTTTTGGTGTGGCCAACAGGGGCAGAATCCCAGGCTGGAGACCCCAGGGGCTCCTTCCTGTAAAACAACGTTCATAAAAGACAAGACTACACTTCCTCTTCTATTTGCCTTGATCATCATCTATCAACACTGGCTTCACATTAGAATCACCTGGGAGCTTTACAAAAAATACCAATTGGCTGGAAATGTTCGGACAATGGAACCTGAATTTCAGAAGGTAGAATTTGGGTATATATGTGTGGGGTTGTGTGTGTGTGTGGGGTTGTGTGTGTGTGTGTGTGTGTGTGTGTGTGTGTGTGTGTGTGTGTGTGTGTGTGTGTGTGTGTGTGTGTGTGTGTGTGTGTGTGTGTGTGTGTGTGTGTGTGTGTGTGCGCGCGCGCGCGTGCACTGTTTATCCTTTTCTTTCCTCTCCTTTGCCCCTTTCTCTCCCTCCCTTCCTCCCCTCCAGTTCCCAGGTGATTCAGATGCACTAAACCACAGTAAGGGGTGCAGACCATGGGCAGCTGGTCCACATTAGGATCCTGGCTTCTGTCCACAGAGCTCAACTCAGCTAGTTGACAAAATGAGCGCCTACACAATTCACTCCATTCATCACTTCATACCATGATTCATAAAAACAAAAATTAGGGAAAGGTGCTTGGTCCATACATGTAATCTTAGAAAATAAAATTTTTAAATGGGGGATAAAAAGCATACAGTCTCTAGTTGACTAACCACATATAAGATGAAAACACCTGTAAAGGCACGAATAACGAAGCCATGTCAGAGCCTGGTCAATGGAGTAGACTCTATGTTCTTCTTTTGGCTTATCTGTATAGATTGTACATTTTCCACAATGAATATGTATCACCTTTGTGATACCTACTTTCCGGCTGGCCTGTTGACTTAAGAGAAAAAGACTACATACCGGCAGTATCTTGGGCTGTCACATCCACGCCATGTGTAACCATGACCCTGAGGCATTCCACGTGTCCTTTTGTAGCAGCAAGATGAAAACTGGAAAAGAGGTAACATAATCTCCTGAAGACTTCCACTCTTCAGAGTTCATCTCTGACCATGTTTTTGCCTCTTTGTGTACACTTTCTCTCACTTAAGCTCCACAACTGTCTTGTGAGTAGGTATTATTATCAACCTCATTTTAAAGAGGAGGAAACGGAGGCTCAAAGCGGTCTGATAATTTGCTCATTGACACTTTTCATTAAGTAATGGATTAGGAGCTAGATCTTAGGTCTTCCAACGTAAAGACAAAGCTTGAAAAAAAGTAAGACACAACTACATTCCTTGTCCCTTTAGGAAAGAATAGCCAGAGTCCCAACTAGATCGGATTCCTAAATAAGAAGTAATTTATCAACTTTTTTTCTGCTGTCTAGTGTTTTCACCAAAGCCATTATTTTTAAGTAATACACTCTATGAAGGGAAATCTGTCTAAGTCAAACAATGGTCAAGGTTCTTGAACAGCATCAAGGTCAAATCCATTGCTGTGTTCTAGCTGAATAACAGTAGTTGTACACAACTTTTAAGTGGCTAATGTGTGCCAACTACTCACTTTAATACATTATCTCTTTTCATTCTCATAAAAGCCTTTTGGGGTGAGTCCTAACACCGTCTCCATTAGACGGCAGGTGTCTACACTCAGTCAGGTGCAAACAGCATTAAAGAAAGCCCACAACTAGGCATCAGAATTCCATGACACTTGGTAGTACAAACCACGCTCAGCATGTTTAGACTTGCCAGTAGAAAGGGATAACATCCAAATGCCATACCCATTATCCCCGCAGATCCCGGAGTAAAGAGCACTTCTGCAGGCAGAAGGAAAGCACAGTTCCACTGGGCATTCAGGCCCAGAGGCTGAGAAGGCAAAAACCCCAGGAAGGTCTCCACTGCAGAGGTCTTCCCTCTTCACAGCCTCCTTCCTATAGAAGGAGGTTAAGGATCCTCCCAGCTCTCCTCCTCCCTCAGTTCTATCTTAGGGACTTAACTTCTCAAGATACTTGCCATGCGGCACCTTGGTGTCTGTACCTCTGAATTAATACCCAGGCAATATTTTTTCATAGGACAGGACCTGTCACCGGGGCCCAGGGTCACACTCAACTAGCAAATCCAAGAGCTAAACCGATTCAAACCCAAGTCAGCTTGACCCAGCACCTCTGTTCTGGAGAGCTAGGCTGAGTAAAGGTGGGCAGGTCAGCAATTGGGGATAGGTCAGTCCTGGTTGCAAATCAGCCATACGTCAGCTATGTGTCTTTGGGAAGTCAGTTTAACCTCTCTGAGCCTAAATTTCCTCCACAGTAAAATGTGGGGATTGATTCAGATGATATCTGATGGTCCCTCTGGCTCTAACATTCTTTAAAATGATAAATTAAAGCTTATCTGGCTCTGGTCACACCGACTATTTCTGCATTTGTGCAGCAGTTTATGTGTAATGTTTCTTTACAGTCAAAATCCACTCTGTAGGTGATTACGCATTACGGTGAAACTCTGATCATCTGGAATGACTTGGGAACGTGGTGACTTGTTTAAATGGAATTCCTGATTAAATACGGCTTAACCCGAAGAACCTCCCTAAAAGGCACTACAATAATACCTCTGTTTTCAGCATTGTTGGGGTAACTTAACTTTACAATAAGTAAAGTTCATCTTTAAGCAGTGAATTGTTCAATCATAGTGGAAGGTTTCTAAAATCTCCCCAGTTTTAGTAACAGTATATGTTACATAATTAAATTGCTCTTGAGGACATGATATCACCATTAAGAGCCTCAATTATTGAACTCTGCTTTCAAGGCTATGACTCTAAATGCCCCGCATTATTAAGCCCTAATATTTATTAATATTTATCTTCTTTTCTTAATATCTATGTGTTTGCTTCTAAGCTATTCATTCTGCTATCTCCTATGACCAGGGAGAACTCAATCAAAATGATCAGGACAGCCATATCTTTTGCTAAAGATAAAAGTACCAGGATTAGTAATTAGTACACTCACACGCATGCGCACGCGAGCGTGCGCGCACACACACACACAAAACATAAAAGTATGTATAGATACAGAAGTTTTGATTGAAGTTTAACATATATAAAGAAAGCTACACATACCGTAATTGTATAGCCTGCTAAAACTTCACAAATGGAACATGCCACTTTCACTTTGATACTGAAGAAACAGAACTTGGCCAGAGACCCAAAATCCCTCCTCGTGTCTCCTGCCAGCAACCCAGAAGCTCTTCATGTGCCCCTCTGAGTTACTAACCCTCTTCCCCCTGTAATATTTATATTTTTTCTACTCCGAGGCTTCCTGGATTACCTCTGGATTGCACGCTATATTAATAGGGGATTGAAATTGCAGACACATGTGACAACAAAGCATTACTGTAGGCCACTACTGCATGTTGATAAATGTGTTCTGATGAACACGACATGCTGTTCTATGGATGACTTGGCTGCCTTCCTCTACTTCCTCTGTGAAGTTCACAGCTCTGTGGGCCAGCTCTTCCAAAGCTACAGCTGCAGCTCTTTCTGGGTTTTGGTAACTGATTTCTCTCCTTGCCTCTTCAGGTGTGGGTAGTGGTGGTGGTGAAATATTTCCCACTGTTACTAGCCAGGGCTGCTTTTCCAGCCTTGCTGGTTTAATCTGACCACATGTGTATAAACAGTTCCTTTCTTAACCACTCATCAATTATCCTATGTGAGTGCTACCTGTTTCCTACTGGGACCTTGAATGATCCCAGTGTTAGGTATTTTGCGTGTGATCATCCACAGGAAGAACTATTAGGTTTCTGTGCACATTATCGGATTAAATATTTATAAGGGCAAATTCATCCTTAAAAAATGTTTTGATTAGAGAAGCTGTCAGAGTAGAAACACCCTCCCCTCCACGGGCACACCAAAATTACAGCTATTTACAGAGCAACTATTAATGAAAGATCAGAAGACTAGTAGAAAAGATCTTCTACAACCAAAGATATAAAGGAGGAACCACAATGAGACAGGTAGGAGGGGCGGAGATGTGCTATAGTCAAGATCCATGCCCTGGGTGGGTAACCCTCAAAGAGGGGGATAACTACAATTGCAAAGTCTCTCCCCAAGGAGTGGGGGGTCCAAGCCCCACACTGGGTTCCCTGGCCCAGTGGCCCTGCACCAGGAAGATGAGCCCCTAGAATGTTTGGCTTTGAAGTCAGCGGGGCTTACTTTCGGGAGAGCCAGAGGGCTGTGGGAAACAGAGACTCCACTCTTAAAAGGCTCACACAAAATCTCACATGCTCTGGAACCCAGGGCAGAAGTAGTCATTTGAAAGGAGCTTGGGTCAGACCCAGGTGCTGATCCTGGAGAGGCAGGAGGCAGCTGGAGCTCACCCTGGGGACACAGACACTGGTGACAGCCATATATGCCCACACTTATACGGGCAATTACTCTATGACAAAGGAGGCAAGAATATACAATGGGGAAAAGACAGTCTCTTCAACAAATGGTGTTGGGAAAACTGGACAGTTACACACAAAACAATCAATTTAGGCTACTTTCTCACACCATATACAAAAATCAACTCAATATGGATTAAAGACTTAAATGTAAGACCTGAAACTATAAAAAGAAAACAGGCAGTATGCTCTTTGATGTCAATCTTAACAATGTTTTTTTTTTTTGGCTATGTCTCTTCAGGCAAGGGAAACAAAAGCAAAAATAAACACATGGGACCTAATCAAACTAAAAACCTTTTGCACAGCAACGAGAACTATCAGCAAAACAAAAAGCCGTCTACTGAACGGAAGATATCTGCAAACAGTATATCTGATGAGGGGTTAATATCCAAAGAACTCATACAACTCAACATCAAAAAAAAAAAAAAAAAAAAAGCAATTAAAAAATGGGCAGAGGATCTGAATAGACATTTTTCCAAAGAAGATATACAGATGGTCAACATGCACATGAAAAGATGCTCAACATCACTCATCAGGGAAATGGAAATCAAAACCACAATGAGATATCACTTGACACCTGTCAGAATGGTTATTATCAAAAAGATAACAAGGAACAAGTGCTGGCAAGGATGTAAAGGAAAGGAACCTTAGCACACTTTTGGCGGGAATATTAATTGGTGCAGACTCTATGGAAAACAGTATGGAGATTCCTCAGAAAATTAAAAATAGAGCTACCATATGACCTAGCAATTCCACTCCTGGGTATTTATCTGAAGAAAATGAAAACACTAATTAGAAAAGATATATGCACCCCAGTGTTCACTGCAGCATTATATACAATAGCCAAGATATGAAAGCATCGTAACTATCCATCAGTAGATGAATGGATAAAGATGTGGTATATATATACATTATGGACTATTACTCAGCCATAAAAAAGAATGAAATCTTGCCATTTGCTTCAACATGGACGAACCTAGAGGGTATTACACTAAGTGAAATAAGTCAGGCAGAGACAAATACTGTATGATTTCAGTTATATGTGGAATCTAAAAAACAAATGAACAAACATAAAAAAACAGAAACAGACTTACAGATACAGGTGGTTGCCAGACAGGACGGGGGTGGAGGGAGGAAAGAAATAAGTGAGGGAGATTAAGAGGTACAAACTTCCAGTGGCAAAATAAATGAGTCAGGGGTATGAAGTGTACACCGTGGGGAATATAGTCAATAACTATGTAATATCTTTGTATGGTGACAGATGGTAACTAGACTTATCATTGTGATCATTTTGGAATATACAGAAATATCAAATCACTATGTTGTGTAATAGAAACTAACAGTGTTGTAGGTCAATTATACTTCAAAAACAAACAAACCAACCAAACAACTCATAGAAAAAGAGATCAGATTTATGGTTACCAGAGGTGAGGGGATTGGGAAAAGGGGAACTAGATGAAGGCAGTCAAAAGATACAAACATCCAGTTTTTAAAAAATGTATTAAAAAAGTGACAACTAGATATTTTTACTTCTTAGTTGCTTTATTCCTATGAATTTTTTATTTAATTCAGGCCATGTGTAATAACATCATAAAGAAGTTTATTAAAATATTGGCCAAGGTAAAAGAACTATTTATAAGTAGAGGATAAGAATTAAACAGTACCTTTTTTAGCTAAAACAAAAAGAAAACAAATAGAAACCCAACAACAATAACTCAAAGTCACAGATCTTTATCTATAAACTCACCCACCCTACCTCCTCCCCTGCCACAACTGGATTATTTTGAGGCAAATCTCATTTATATCTTTTCGTCTATGAACTTTTCTACACATATACTTAAAAGATACGCACTTTACAAAGGAAAAATAATAACGCAATGAAATCCTTTGTATCCAATACCATGTCTAACTTGAATGCGAAACAACCTTGTTTCATCTACACCCTTACCATTATTATTTTGATGCAAATCTCATGTCATATCATTTCATTCATAAATATTTCAATATGTATTTCTAAAATAAAATAGCTCTTTACAAAAATGTGATAACAGTACCATCATCACACCTGTAAAATGGGCTGTGAGGAGTCAATGAGATATATGTAAAAGCACTAGCAAAATGTGAAGCATGTAGTAAACATCCAAGAAAATACCACCAATTATCAGAGCCTCATCAACACAAGACAAGGCACAGAGTCTGAGACATGTCGCTTAATAAAAGGATTTGTCTCATTGTTCAGAAAAGACAGGTTAGCAGAAATTAGGTCAGAACCATCATTGCTTAAGAAATGAAGAAAGAAGGAAAGAAAGGAGGAAGAGGAAAGCAAGAAAGAGAGAGTTGTAGACAGTCACAGATGACCAAAAAAAAAGCCATCTGAGACCAGCCTTGTCTAATGCTCACACTTGAGCTGCTAACATTCTGGCGCCTTCCATAGAAGTGATAATCCCCAAAGCAGGGTTTGGTAGCAACAAGTCATTAGCATTTAGCCTCTGAATGTGAACGAGAAGCAGAGCCAACTTTTAATAAGATACTCAAGTGGAAAGTTGGGTTCAGTTGGGTGGGAAAACATGATTAGTCACTGACAGAACCTGGGTTTGTAAATGACAGCGAGTAGGTTTCCCTTCCTCTGCAGGGACTGATAAACGCGGTCCCCTCAGGGCGGCAGTCCCCTCAAGGCAGCAGTCCCCGTGACTGGTGGGTGCTGGTCTGGATGGCAGATGGGCCTCTGTGGGGTGACCTCAGGCTCAGGGAGTAGATGGTGCCCCAGGTCAGCACACCACTAATGAAGAGCATGGCTGGTGGCCTTTAACGGCCCGTGCCCTGGAGAGCTGGTAAAACAACACACCTCTGGATAAAGACAGTTTGCAGATTGGGGTGAGGCGGGCAGGCAAAGTAGGAGGCTGATTAACAGGCCCCCCTCGCCCCCAAACAGAGACTGTTCTTGACAATGTTAATTCTAGGGCATTAGACCTAACCCAAGAATGGCATAATTTTGATATTTCTATAGTTGTATATTTTTATAAATTGCTATAGCTAAATATATTAATTCACTCATACACTTACTATACTAGGGTATTTATGTGCCAGACACGGTTCTAAGCACTGAGAAACACATGGTGAATAACAAAAAGCCCTCATGGATCTATTATTGCAAATAATGCTGCTAAAACATTTGTGTACAAGTGTTTGCGTGGACACCTGTTTTCAATTCTAGTGGGTAAGCTTTTAGTAGGAAGACTAAAGATAAACCAGTGGCTCTCAACTGGGGGTGATTTTTGCCCCACCCAGGGGCATCTGGACATTTGGCAACATCCAGAGACATTTTTGATTATTCACAGGGTAGGGAGTGGGCAGATTCTCCTGGTGTCTAATGTGTAAAGACCATATATGCTGCTAACCATCCTACAATGCACAGGCCCCACAACAAACAATTATCTGACTAGTCTAAAATGTCAGTAATATCAACATATCAAAATGTCAGTAGTGCCCAGGTTGAGAAACTCTGTGATAAACCATTTAATACAAACGCATGATGCTGCGATATAATTCTATTAAGACAAATTAAACAAAGACAGCAAAAACAGCATGAGCAGATCTCAATCTTTTTATTGAGATATGTTTTAATGGTACGTAAATTCACCATTTTAAAATGCACAATTCAGTTGTTTTTAGTATATTCACAAAGTTGTGCAACCAACATCACTATCTAATTCCAGAACATTTTCACCAGCTTAAAAAAAATCCTTGTACCCATTAGTATTCACTCTCCATTCCCATGCCTACCCTTGGCCATCATTAATCTACTTTCTGTAACTATGGATTTGCCTATTCTGGACATGTCATCAAGATCGAATCATACAATATGTGGTCTTTTGTGCTTGGCTTCTTCCATTTGGCCTGTTTTCAAGGTTCATCCACGTTGTAGCACGTACCAGTATGTTATTCCTTCCATCGGGTGGATCACATTTTGTTTATCCATTCATCGGTTATGGACACTTGGGTTGTTTCTACTTTTTGGTTATTGAAAATAATGCTGCTAAAACATTTGTGTACAAGTGTTTGCGTGGACACCTGTTTTCAATTCTAGTGGGTATAGACCTAGGAGTGGAATTGCTGAACCATATGGTAACCGGGTTGACGTCTTTAAGGAAATGTTAGACTATTTTCTAAAGCTGCTGCACCATTTTACATCCCCATCAACAACATGAGGGCTCCAATCTGTCCACATCCTAGCCAGGACTTATTACTGTCTGGCAAATTTTAAGTGATGAGGATTTTAATTACACCTAAATTTTCCACAGAAGAAACATTTAAGTCTTTCTTAATGAACACTTTGAGGTCGTTATTTCAGCTAATTATCAGCTGAAATTTCCCCTTAGAGGAATAGAACAGTGAATGCAAAACAAATTCAGAACATCCTTTGGCTTTGTCTCTGTAGGCTTTTACACCTAATTAAAAAGTGTGGCCTTTCCTCTTAAAGACAAGAAATGTCATTCAAGAGTCAATAGCAATATATTTTATGAGAGGTCCTATTGGCTTGTTTACCTCTTCATTTGGACAGGTCTCAGAATTCAGTGGAGATGGGAGGGGTATAAAAACCTTTATCCACCCCTCTAACTCCAGGCCCAGTGACAAGGACACTCGTCACTGCCCAGGGATACAGCAGGGTGGCTGTCCAGATTCTAGTGCAGCCGAAGTGACAGCACTTCAATATAGCCTAAAAGTCTTGGATACTCACAGAGTGAACCACAGACCAGAAGCTGTTAGAAACGGAGGCTCTCAGACCCTACCCCCCATCACTGACCCAAAAGCTGTGTTTTACAAGTTTCCCAGCTGATTCCCGTACTCATTACTGTTTGCAAAGCGCTGCTCTAAATGGAGGACGAGTTAAGAACCTCGCACCATCCTTTTTACCAAGGTACCTATTGTTTCAAACCGCTTCTGAAAACATAATCCCCTTAAGCCTTGAAAGCAATCTTGTGGATATGTCCCACAAAAAAGGAATCGATGCTGTTTTAAGTTTCATTATAATAGGCAATGCTTAGCTTTGCTTATAAAACTCAGCTGGGCCCTTTCACAGAGGGGTAACTAAAAGGCAGAATGGCCTGAAGATTTACATCATGATCCTTTGATCCCTCTGCTGCTTATTGATATTTGGAATTTCTCTGTTTTTGTCACCTGGAAAGTTCCCAAGCTTTCTGTGCTTAAGAGTTTTGCGGCTCCCGATCTCTCCCCCACCAACCACCCCGCTTCTTCTTCCTCCTCCCTCCCTCCCACTCCCAAGAGAGGACCAAGATGACCTTGAGAGCCCCAGGACAGCAGCTGGATGGCATCCTGAAGGTGCAGAGGAAGAACCAGCAGAGACACAGTGAGGAGCCCAGGAGGCCGGGATACCACGGCTGGGTTTGCTGCGTTGTTGTTGTGTCATCCTGGCTGAGGTACCTAACTTCAGTTCCCTCACCTCTAAACCATGTTTGGGCAACTAAAAAACATCAGCATCAATAATAATAGCAGCTTATCTGTTGAAATACAATGCACTAGTTATGTTTTAACTCATTACATCCCCCAACCAGCCTTGGGAGGGGTAATTATCATCATCCCCATTTTACAGAGGAGGAAACTGAGACACAGAGGCGTCCAGTAAGCTTGCCCAAAGTCCCAGAACCAGTAAGTAGGGGAGCCTGGATTTGACTTCAGCATTCTGCCTGCAGAGTTGGCCCTTCAACACCATGCTGAGAAACTGCACTATTTGTTAGATCACTCTGCAAATTGTGAAACACCACATAATATAACTTACTAGCTGTACCGCTCTTTAAAAAACAAAGTTTAAACTAAAAAAAAAAACGAAGTATTTGGCCAAAAAGCAAACACAGGCTTCTCATTGGGGCTGATTAGGGTCGCCAGTGGTCTCAAATGGAAAGGAGTGTAAGCCAAGCGCTGCAGCAAACAGAGCCTGCAACAGAGGCTTAACGTTTCCTACAAAACTGCTCAGCAAGTTGTACAAGCCTTCAATGCCTCGGGACAAGGCCGGGATGTTTCTCAAGGCCCTTAACCCGAAGGGGATTTGAACTATTACTATTTAAAAGCCCGTGACTGATGGCTGGGAAAGTTCCTTCCATCTTTCAGAGTAACAACAAACACAGTTCTTCTGGTTTCTGATTGCCAGCTGAAGCACATACTTGGAGGAAACACAAACTCACAAGGCTACTTTCAGAAGACTTGGATTTTTTAGGCGTATTCATTCACAGAAGATTTCACTCAAACCAAACTCTTTCTTGCGCCCTTTACGAGCACCCCAGCTCCCGATACCAAAAGAGCTGGCCAGCCGAGTGAGGTCGGGAACGCAACAGGCTGGCCACCACCAGCGACTCTCCAGTCCCGTCCACTGGCTCGGCAACCGATTTTACACTCCCCAAGTCAATCAAGCCACAAAGAAACGCCCATACACCAAACCCTACCAGCACGAGACACACCCAGAATCCCAGCGTGTTAGAAGGTTCCAGAAGGATAAACTGGCCCAACATCCTCACTTCACAGATGAAGACACTGAGGCTCAGAGAGGTTAGGAAATGTGCAAAAGATCAGGACTTGAGCTCACTGCCCTGACTCTAAGAGCAGTTCCTCCCTGCGAAACCCACATCGTCCTTCTTTCCTTTTAAAGCCCTTTATTTACAAGAGGGATCACCACGGTTGGTGAGACTCAGAAATACTTCGCGGTAATAACCAACTTTTCATAATCCCTTGAGAGCTTCAGCGTTTCCCAAATACCTATAATCGCCTATACTTTAGTTGCATGGCTTTTGTAAGACAACTTTCTGGAGGGGGAAAAAATGATATTAAATCATATAAAAATGAATCAGAGAAATGAAGTATTTGGAATTAGGATTTAATCCAAAATCCTTCGTGTGGCCCACCAGGCTCTATATGAGGAGGTCCTGGCTCCCACTGTGATCTCACCTTCTAGCTCTTACCCTGTTCGCTGAGGGCACATCAAGTACCCTCCCACCTCAGAGCATTCGCCTTGCTGTTCCCTCCACCAGGACAGCAGTTCTAGGAAAGAGCAGGCTTGGCACCTCATTCCAATTCAGGAATCTGCTCAAATGAAGATGTCTGCTCGGAGAGGCCTTTCTTGCCCAGGTTTATTCAAAGTGGCCCCTGGCTGCTGCTTTTTCTTCAATGCACCTGATATTACATTAAAGAGGCATGTGGTTCTTGTCTGAGTGTCCCGTTAGACTATACCTTCCATACGTTCCATGAGGGCAGAGATTCTGTCTTGCCTATTGCAATTTTCCTGGCACAGAGAAGTGATTTGGGGTTGGGGGGCGGGGGCGGAGAATGCAAGTCTTCAGTTTTGAATTGGCTTTTCCATCTGAAGTTTCTATTTTGCATTTCCTTAAACCAAGGCGTACCCATAAACTGGCATGACCATGTTTTCTTCAGGTTGTACTATAAGTTCTTGAGAGAGAGGCTGTGTCCTTTATGTCGTTATTACAAGCTTTATTTTGCTTCCCAACATCAAGTCATATGGTGGTTTTCAAAGTGTGGCCCTTGGGCCAGCAGCATCAGTGTCACTGGAAGCTTGTTAGAAATGCAGATTCTGAGCATCCTGCCCAGACACAGGGGAGGGGCCCAGCAATCTGTGTTTTAACAAGCCCCCTAGGTGATTCTCATACATGTCCCATTTTTAGGACCACTGGCACAGGAGGCAGAAGCATGAAGTAAAAGTCAGTATTCTTTGGTCTTGGTCTCAGTTCTGCCATCCCCAAGTATGGAACGCTAAAGTCGCTCACATTCACTGGCCTCAGTTTATTCATCTGGTCCACATGACCACTGAAGCCTTTTTCAGCTCCAAAGTCTATGATTCCAACCCAGCCTACCAATTGTTTCCTGGCACTTACTTGCTGCAACATCTAAATTCTAATGAGGTCACTGAGCTCAAAAGAGGCTTAGCACACACCTGAGTATTTCAGCGGGACAAACCTTAATCCTAAAAGACCTGGATTCCCATTTCAGATTATAATCCGAGGGTAAGGAAGGCATCACTGTCTAATAGCTTATAGTCAAAAACGCGTTGAAAAACGAATTATACTCTACTAGTAGGGATCAACCCTATGGGCCTAAGAGAAATCGCCTCTGGCAGAGAAGTAATAGGGCTGCCAGGCTTTCAGCTATTTCAAAGGCAGCTGCAACAGGGACTTTGATCACTGCCTCTATTAGAAACTGAGGTGGCAGGCAGTTTGAGAAATGGGAACACTGGTGGCCTTCTCCTGCTAAACGTTTCAGATAGATATAATAAATGGTGACTAGCATAAAAGAAATAAAGGCTGTAAAAATAGGATTACTGTCCCTTAAGTGCCCACGATGTGCTAATGGAATCAGCCGTGCTTCTGGGGACAGAGATCTCCTGGGGACAGGAGGAGGAGAGGCTGAGATGAAAGATCACATACTCAGAGCTAAGAAACCCCGTGACACTTAAGCTGAGAGTTAGCTCTTTTTCTTCGGGATTGTTTGGTTTCACAAATGCAGTAGGAAAACAGCACTTGGGCAGTATGAAATCTCTTTAGGGCAAATGATTTGTCTCTTGTGCTCATGATAGACCCCCAGACTCTACCACCCAGAATGGGTGATTTGTACCAATTTCCAAACCTTTCTGACCCACACTTTCCTCTTCACAAATTACTCCAGGGTAACTGAGAGCATCAGATGAGAAATACCTGAGGGAAACTGACACGGTCTTTAAAATGGGTGAAAGAATCAACTATCTGTTGAATGAATGACACATATGAAAGCCCCTAGCCCAGTGTTGGGCACTTAATATTAACACGATTAATAACAATTCCTTTCTTATTAATTGGGTAAGATTGGGCTCTAACCCCGATAGTCTAATAACAGGGATAAGATAAGTACATAGGTAACCGAGACCCATCAAATCCTAGGTGTTTTAAGAGAGGCAGTGGTTGGGATCGAGCTCACCCCCTTTGGAATTTAGAAAAGGCTTCATGAAAGAGACGGCACACTGGACCTCGAACGACTCGGCAGCATGGCGGGGCGGCGGCGGCGTTTCGGAAGGCGTGAATTTCAGGGAAGCAGGAGTATTTCTAAAGGACAGGCACGTGTCGAGTGATTTCGTGCGCCTCCACCCTTGAACTGTCTGGTGGCTGCCAGCGTGAGAACCTCCCGCCCCAGGTGCCCCCTCCTCTCACGGGGTTAGGCTGAGCGGAGGTCACTGCCTGCTTGTGCGGCCGGCCACCCGCCCCTGCTCCGCCCTCTAACACAGCCGACTCGGGTTTCCCAGGCTCTCCTGACCTCCGCATGCGGGGGCAGGTCCGGGCCGGCGGAGGGCACGGAAAAGCCACATTGCTGCAACCCCGGGCAACAATGAGCCAACTGAGTGTTTAAAATCCTTCCTTCTCAATCTCCTTAAGCCTGCTTTGCAAACAGTTTTAAAATGAAAAATCCTGTCATCCCTCCAATATTTTAATCAGTGCCGTTCTTAATCCCCAAATCTATTCTCATCAATTTGCACCACTTCCCTGGTTACAAGTCTTCCTTCCAAAGCACAGTTTTGCAACATGATCTGTTCCGCTTTAACCTACAACACCATTTCCCTTTAAAACCCTTGTGAATTAGTTTAACATAATTTACTTTATGCCAGAATTTACCTTTCATTTAAATTTTATTCTGTGCACAAGCATTATATATACATATATATATGTGTGTGTATGCTAGAAAAAATTCCACCTGGGCTCCGTGGGCCTTCCTCAGTCTACCTGTAACCTATCATGGGGAAAACCTGTTGAGAAGCCTTGGGCTAAGAAGCCTGGGGTCTCACTGCGGAGTGTCCAGCGCTGTGGTTCTCAGTTTGGACTGACCATTCAACTAACCTGGGTGCTTTAAACAACCTCACGCCCAGACTGCACCCCACACCAATTACATAGGTATCTTAGAGGGTGACACCCAGCACAGCACTTTTCAAAGCTGTCCAGGTGCTTCTAATGGGAGTTGAGAACCACTGATCTAGTGTCAAGTGGGTCCCTGACCTTGAACTGCTATGATAACTCTGGAGGAAGGGAAGGAAACAGTGAGCACGGTGTTGTTTCTCCTTTTCAACTTGGGATGGCCTCCATCACGCTGTTACCAGCACCCACACTGTCCTCCACTTCCTCTGTCCCCACCCACACCCTCCCAATCCATTCTCTCAGGCCCACCTTGCATCACACCTCACACCTCAGGCAGGAAGCATTCCTTCGCTACTCCTGCGTCTCACCACCTCTTCCCACCTTGAACCCCTTACAAGTTAGTATTTTATGATTCAGCACTTAATTATTCTCCAGTACATCCACTGGTCTTGTCTTCTCGGCCAGATGCTCTGCATCTTGTGGGCAAGGACCACATTTTCTCCTTCTTTTGCACGTGCTTACGATAGTTTGGAGCATTTTAGACAACAGAGTTTGGAACATTTTAGTACCTCCCAACTAGAAGCAAACATCTGGGCACATTTGCAAGACAGGAACAGACGTTATGTCGCCTTCGAAAATCTACTTGACCAAAAGCAGAGCAGATATGCCATATAGAAATTATAGCGTTCAGTTCATCCCTCTGCCAAACATTGACAAGATTTAGACAAGACACAGGGTAGTTTTGCCTGGAAGGTCATTTTGCTGGGAAGGAGGCCGCAGTGACACATAAAATACACAGCAGTTTTAGGTAAATGAATTTGGCAGCTGTGTGGGAAGAACCGGAGGAAGGCGACCAGGTGGTATGACTTGATTTCCAAGACTGAACGGAGAAAACCCTGTATCCATCCCTATTCTGAGAAAACAGGAAGAGTCAAAAGTACAACAAGCCACCCGCCAGAGAAGCCCCTTCTTGTCCTGACTTGCAGAATTCAAGGACGGCCTCCCCTATTTCACATGTAAGCTCCACAGCGCCATCTAAAAATACTAGCACAAGTTCTTGTTTTCAAAGCCAAAAAGATCAGGTTTCTGAAACGCGGGCTCTGGATACAGACAACATACATATATATATATATATATATATATATATATTTATCTCTATACACACATGGCTGGGTGGTATTTCTTCAAATACTACAGTCCCAGCAGTGATTTTATTTAGTCTGGTTGTTCCTAAAACAAACACACATAACTTTAATGAAATGCACATCCAAATGTAGGGGAAACCATCTTGAAACAATTAGACTGCTCTACGGTGAGAGGTTCCAGGGCAATGGCAGTCTCCCCCTTCCTCACCTCCACGGTGGAAAGAGAATGGAGGGGCCGCAGGAAGCCAAGCCTGATTCCACAAACACAGCCTGCAGCCGTGGCTCTCTGCCCTGCTCTATTTTGTTCTCTCCTGACCCCAGACACCACCCTGTTTTACTCTTTGCAAAGTGAATTCCAGTCATTCAACTGCTTTCACTTTTTTTTTTTTTTAACCCCTCTTTGATCAGTTTTAGAGGGAGAAAATTTTCGGACAAGGTTTCTTATCTCTCCCTAAAGGAAATATTCCAGCAAGAACTGAAAAGTCTGAAGAATTACCAAACCACCCATCTGGTTATTGACCTTGGGTTATGGAGGCTTCTGGAGAATGTCTGCCGAGATGGCTGCCAAATTCTTGGGACTTTCTGGGTCGTCCGGTTCTCTAGGTAGGGAAAGCTGAGTATTTCTCTACTGAAAGTTCACTGGAAGCTGGGAGAGACAAGTGTCATGTTGTGACGTTCACCAGGATAGCTTTTTGCCTCTTGAACCCCCAAGTTAACTCACCCCTAATAACTTTACCCGTGAGACAGTACCAGCAGAAAGAGAGTGTTTTCTCCATTAGAACCATGCTGAAAAGTTCACGTCCACCAACACCAGCCAAATGCCTCCTCTATGCCTGGAACAGTGGGAGAGACCAACACAACCACTAAAATCATACGATCCCTGTCCTCAGGGAGCTTCTGTGTTGTAAGGAAGCGGTCCCCAACCTTTCTGGCAGCAGGGACCGGTCTCATGGAAGACAATTTTTCCACAGGACAGGGTGTGAGGATGGTCAGGCGGTAACGCGAGCGACGGGGAGCAGATGAAGCGTCGCTGGCTGGCCCGCCGCTCACCTCTTGCTATGCGGCCCGGTTCCTAACAGGCCCACGGAGCGCTACTGGTCCTCGGCCCGGGGGTCCTCTGCTGGGGACCCCTGCTGCAAGGGATTCAAGTCGTTCAGAAAACACAGATCTTATTTAAGCTATAGAGACTTTTCTGTTGTTGTAACAACATCAAGTTCTAAAGCAAGATTCTAGTATTTCAAAGAGAAGAAGAATCAAAAAAAAAAAAAAAAAGGACTGAGAATATCAGGGAGGAAGGCATTCTGGACCAGAGAACCTGGGACAAACACCTTGATGGTCTTATAGGACGGGAGGGCAGGGGGCAGACAGCGCCACCTCCAGCAGAAGGAATG
The DNA here is from genome assembly GCF_009873245.2 of Balaenoptera musculus. Taxonomy (NCBI): domain Eukaryota; kingdom Metazoa; phylum Chordata; class Mammalia; order Artiodactyla; family Balaenopteridae; genus Balaenoptera; species Balaenoptera musculus. The sequence continues at coordinate 27,461,905 of NC_045787.1, read as the reverse complement.
TGTGAGAAAACAGTTAGCTAAGTAAGGGCAGGGCCACTGGGAGGCCCTTGAAAGCCAAAATCAGGACTCTAGGCTGTCAGGCAATAGGAAAACATGGTGCATCACTGAGCAAGTTGACAAAACGGGTTATCACAGAAGCTAGCTAGAAAATAGGCCTCCAAATTAATTTTGATACGGAGGTGTATATAAATCAAAGGGTAAGCCCTAATGAGCAGGCAGAGGATGAGGCCAAGTCCTGCCAAGGACCTAACTTTAGGTGTGTGATTTAGTCTTCCCCTTCGGAGACAAATGCAATACATTACACACACGTCCACCGACGAATGCTGGCCCTGTGAGCTCCGCCGGGCTGGTAAACCCAAGACCTCTGGCAGGAGGGACACACTGCATTGGCCCGCCATGAATTCAGAGCTGCTCCTAGGAGGTTCCCAGTACACCTGCTACCAAACCAAATGCCCGTGGGAAAGAACAGGAGCAAGAACTGCAAAGTCTCCGCAGCTTGAGGGAGACACGTGTACACTCGGGCAGGAATGCACAGATTGGACTAACCCAAATCCAGAAGCGCAGACTTCCAAGGTGAGAAGGCTGAAGCCAAGGGAACAACGCTGCTTGGGGCTCACAACAGCACGCTTGGCCGTGCAGAATGACGAGGTACAAAAGGGACAGGAGAGGGCTTCCCTGGTGGTGCAGTGGTTGAGAATCTGCCTGCCAATGCAGGGGACACGGGTTCGAGCCCTGGTCCGGGAAGATCCCACATGCCGCGGAGCAACTGGGCCCGTGAGCCACAACTACTGAGCCTGCGCGTCTGGAGCCTGTGCTCCGCAACAAGAGAGGTCGCGATAGTGAGAGGCCTGCGCACCGCGATGAAGAGTGGCCCCCGCTCGTCGCAACTAGAGAAGGCCCTCACACAGAAATGAAGACCCAACACAGCCAAAAAATAATAATAATAATAAATAAATAAAATTTATTAAAAAAAAAAAAAAGGGACAGGAGAGATGGTTTCCAATGCCACAGCACAGCCCTCCTTCTCAATACTAGGGCCATTAGATGTGAATGAAAATATGAAACCAGATAGATTTAATTCCATGGTGCCTTTGAAAATTAAATTCTCATAGTTATCAGTTAATAACTTTAATCATCAAAAGGAATAGCCCAAGCAGAAAAGTTAAACATTAGCAGATGATGACTTATGGAAAATCTTGCACAGAAAAATTAATTACCTCCTCTCTTCCTTTTCCATAGAGTTCCTCTAGTTTTCTACCTAAGTGTCACTGAAGGGAAAGATGGTGGCTTGTAAGTGCAAAGGTAGAGATGTTAGAACTGGTTCTAGGGTTAATTCAGGGAGAGATGTATCATGTGGGCCTTAGTTTTATCACCTTCCAAATGGAGGTGGTGATTTTTTATAACTGCTGTGTGCATTTCTACAGTTGAAAAAAAATAGAATAAACTACCGATTCATGCTACAATAAGGATGAAACTTGAAAACATTATGCTAAGTGAAAGAAGCCAGAGACAAAGGGCCCCGTATGCATAGTATGATTCCGTTTATGTGCAATATCCAGAATAGGCAAATTCATAAAGACAGAAAGCGGATTAGTGGTTGCCAGGGAGAGCGGGAGGGGAAGTTGAGGACTGTCGTTGTTTAATGGGTATGGGTTTCCTTCTGGGGTGATGAAAAGTTTCTGGAACTAGATGATGATGGTTGTACAACATTATGAAGGTACTTAATGTCACTGAACTGTATACTTTAAAATGGTTAAAATGGTAAATTTTATGATGTGTATATTTTACAATTAAAAAAGAGAGAGAATAGAAAATAACAGTCTGGCCATCTATTCTATACATAATAAATGTCTTATTAACAAAAGACACAAATTGATCAAGGTGATCACAATTGTGGCGAAACTACTCATCTAAATTTTTTATCTTTTTTTAGTGAGTACTGTCTTGGACAAAACTATCACCAGCAGTTCCCTCCCCTTTCTCTCAGATGGCTACAAAGTTCGTCTTGTGCAGACACCTGCAGAGCCAGCCTGGGAGGAGGACGAGGAGCCAGGGAAGCTGTATAGTGGTACGAAGAGTAATACAAAAGCACCACGCCTACAGCCAAAAGCCTCAGGACAGGCTTAGGAGTGTGGTCTCTGCCACTGTAGCTCAGAGAGCACGCACTCCAAATGTGGCATCACAGGAAAAGGTTAACTGACTCATCCAACAAATATTTACTGAATATCTACCACAAACCGAGCCGCTGGCTAGATGATATAATTACAGCAGTGAACTACAAGGTCACAGTCCCTTCTAGCAAGGAAATTACAATCTAGAGGGCAAGACAGATAAGAACCAAAAGTTACATAAGGCCGAGCAGGCAACTGACGCAACAAAATATTAGCCAACACCCAAAGCCCACCTACTACTGGGCATCCTAACGAGTCAGAGCTCCCGGGGATATGGCCCCGTCCCCACACCTGAGACAGGCCAAGGAGGAAGTCAAACTGAGGCTGTGAGGTGGAGCTCAACCTGGGGTGACTGGCACAGAGGACAAGCCCAGCTCCTAGAGGACCAGATTTCGACCTGCGTGAGAACGCGTCCCTCTTCTCTTTGTGTACCAACTAGCCTGGTCTCTACACAAAGCTCAGCCCCTTAAGCTCTCTTGCGGTTCCCAAAACAACAGGGTCGATGTCTACACTACGGGATCCACTGGGTGCTGGGAAGAGGGTTAACTGGCAAAGTATGCTAAAATGTGACAATTTTCTCCTGACAATTTGCCAGTTATGCCTGATACTTATCCTTCAATCTAGAGTCAATCTAGTTTCCAGAGAATGATTCTCTCTGGTTGAACCTACATGGGATACTTTAAAAAATATTGATTCCTGGGCCTCTCCCTAGACCAAATGACTCAGAACATCTGGGGTGGGCATGGCATCAACATGTTTTAAAAGCACACCAGGAGAGTCTAATGCAGGAGCTGCCAGGATTGAGAACCACTCATCTAGGACAAGAAAGGAAGGGAGCTGGCTTTATCAAGTGTCTACCGTGGGCTGGGCACTATGCAGCTCTTTACATACGGTGTCTATGGCTGTGGTGCCCCTTCCTCAACGTCTTGGAATTGTTCTGGCCACGAGCATTACGGCCCCTAGGAGAGGCACTCAACCTTGGGAGGGACAGGAGATCAGGAATAGATGCCCCAGTTTCCTTACCCCTCGGGTGGGATAACTCCGAGGCATACTTTAAGCCTGGGGTAAGCAAACCAGTTAATATGTCAGGCTTTGTGGGCCATACGGTCCTGTCTTACCACTCAAATCTGCCTTTGCGGTGCAGAAGCAGCAGCGGACAATGCTGAATGAATGGGTGTGGCTGCATTCTAATAAAACTTGATTTACAAAGACAGGGGGCCACAGTGGGCCACACCCTGCTCTAAATCTAAACAGATTCCCAGAGGTCCTTAGTGGGAATGAGTCTCAGTTGCCCAGAGCAGTATCGTGTCGATAACATGCTATAGAGGCTTCATTCCCTTACTGTGCACTTCCTGGGATCACGGGCTATAAAAACCACTTACACTCAAATCCTCACCTCACAGCCTGCTTCTGGGGGCACCCAACCAAAGTCAGTATCTTGTTTTATTCTCATAACTGCCCTAGCGGTTGAATACTGTCATCTCCACTGTACAATGAAGAAACTGAAACTCAAGGACTACACAACTCCTAAGTGATAAGAGTCCAGATGAGAAGTCTAAAGATCTCTCTACAGTACGACCAGAGTAAGGATGGATACAAACAAACAAACAAGCAAACACACACACACACACTCACACAAATACTTAAATATATAGTTTTAATTATGGTGGACACAAGTACCACATATGGCAAATCATAAAGCAAAATTCATACAAAATTACAGGTCTATGTGAAGGAAGGGGTTTTATAAGAAATAATACTATAAATAATAAGATTTGAGGGTTATGAAAAAAATTACTTTCTCTTTTACGCTGTTTCTAATCTGGGGCAGAACTCTTTTCCCACCTATCAGTTAACTGGCTGCAAGCCTGGTGCTATGTCTTCTCTGGCAAAATCTCCAGTCATACCTGGGAGCAAATGTAGCCATTCAAGGTAAAGCCCAAATATGTAATTTGGAGCTTAAAGAGAAAGGAACTGGATTAAAATATCCTCTTATACATTTTAACATGCGGGGTGCGGTGGTGGCAGTAATTTCACAAAGTCCCCATAGATGCACTGGCAAAGTTCCCCCAGGGACGCCGGGAATTCCAGAGAACAGGTAGAGAACCCAGAGGCGGCCGACAGAAGCCAGTCTCTTTAGCTTACGCGGTCTTGCCCTCGCTGTCATGTTTGGTGGCGCTGGCCCCCTTCTTGCCCAGCAGCGAGGCCACCTTCTCCGCGTCTCCGTTCTCCACGGCCTGCAGCAGCCGGTCATCATTCTTGTTCCACTCGTTGGTCTGTGGAGCAAAGGGGAGACGCAGAACCAGTGATTAATAGCGGCCACGGCCACGCAGCCGGCGGGACCTCGGTCCTCCCCACTCCCCAAGCCTCCCATCGCTCAAATCAGAACCTGCCCCCAAATGCGCAACTTTAAAAATACCTTTCCCTTCACCATGGAGACACCCAAAAAGACCGGTTTCCCAAAAGAAAACATCCACAATTCGATGAAAGAGCGGCCAGTCACCAAACTCTGAAAGAAAAGCAACTTCTTTCAACTGAAATGGGGAAGATGAAGCAACTTAAAAAGACCAAGAGGCCAGTTTACACATCAGCTTATTTCCAGCTAAACTTGACAGCTGGCGCCGCAGAACACTGACCTTGGACCTGGTCAGCAGTTCGCTGGGCTCCTGATGTTACAGGGCCAAGCAGCCAGGAGCCCAAGGTTACCTGGGGATTTACACATGCGATCCTCCATCTGCTTTTGTTGTTCCTCCTTCTGGCCTGTTTACTGGACTTGGAATTTTGAGTTGTATGCTGATTTTAAGTAGTTGTCTAGGCTTCCGACTCAACAGAGTATCACCAGAAGCAAAACCTCCTCCTGAACAAGCTATTACACATCAAATAGCTCTGAGCAAAGTGTCCGCCACCGTGGACCCTCAGCCCCAAGAGAATAATTCTGCAAACCGCAGTAACAGTAAAGCTTTCAGCTGCACAAAAACTAGTCTCTACTCTTAGAAGGGAAAGAGGATAATACAAGAGCAAAAAGAGCCTTGAGTACTAAGAATTGTCCAACGTGAAAGGGCAGCAGTGAGCCACTGAAGATTTTAGAGCAGAGGAGAGAATAAACTCGGTGATGGAAGAAGAGTCAATGGGAGGTATGTGAAGCATGGGGAGTTCATCGAGGGGGAGGAGATCCTGGGACACATCAAAGCCCCTGGGAAACTTTGCAGGCCCAGCCTGCCCTCCAGACACAGCCCCACCCCAGCCCTTGCTAAGCCTACTTTCTGGCCTCTCCAGCTGTGGACACCACCACCCTGAAAGAGAATCTTCTTCCCTCCCCAACGCTTTCTATAGACAGGTCTCTAGGGCTGGCTGCTTCCCTGTGACCCCAAAATAAGAATCTCCAGGTAATTCATATTAAAGGCTTTGCCACGGACCACCTCCAGGAAGATGCAAGGAGACTCTGGAGATTTAAAAGCTAACGAGAGGGACTCTTTTAAAGGACCGCAGTCTTCTATGGGCCAGAAGTGTGTTCACATCTCTCTGTACGCATGGAACTGGGAAACCCAATAGGACTGTGCCCTCTCATAGAGCAAGGGTGAGGCCACCAGATGTCCCCAGCACCCCTCCAACCCTAGCCTAGAGGCAGGGCTTTAGAGAAAGCCACAGGCCGTGGAGGAGTACAACAGGTATAACCCAGGGTTCAAGTCAGGAATTTGCTTCTCTGAGAGTCTCAGGGCGGGGTGTCTTCCATTTCTCAGGACTCCCGCCTTCCCGCATGAAGGAAGAAGTCCTCCTCCTTCTTGCCATCACTGAGTGCAAGCACACAGCAAGCATGAGGTAGGTTTGAATGAAAATCACAAGTCTGTCCTCTAGGCTGCGTGAAGTCCGGAACTCTAGATGGACACTTACATGCTATGGATCTTAAGTCACCTGGAAAAAAACCTCTCTGCCTCAGTTTCCCAAAGCTTTGAACTGGATGACCACTGTGATTCCTCTAAAGCTTAAAAGGTTTAATCTATAAAATGTCCCACACCAAACAGTGCTAGGAATGATTCTAGAACAGTACTGCCTGTGATAATGGAAATGTTCTATATCTGCACTGTCCAAAACTGTAGCCACTCGGCCAGTGATTCTCAACCAGGGGTGACTTTGCCCCTCAAGGGACATTTAGCTATCTCAACAGACAGTTTTGACTGTCATGACTAGAGAATGCTCCTGGCATCCAGTAGGTAGAGCCCGGGGTGCTGCTAAACACCCTACAATGCACGGGATGGCTCCCTCCCCCCAACCAAGAATTATCTGGCCCCAAACGCCAGTCTCGAATTAGCCACATGTGGCTATTGAGCACTGGAAATGTGGCCAATGCGACTGAGGAACTGAATTTTTAATTTTAATTTTCAACTTCAAGTGCCAGTACCTAGGGGCTATCATATAGAACAGCACAGCTTCACATGAAGGCTCTCTAAATATTGTTTAACAAAGAAAGAATGTGTCTGGGCCAAATCATCCCCAATTCTCCTACAACAATCAATTTACTCACAAAGAAGACATTAGGTTTTCTCTTCAATTACAAATCAGGCTTCCCATTGAAGGGGAATGGAACAAACATACTGCCCAAGGCACAAGCATTTGTTAGTGGAATAGCAAGCTTTACTTAACAACAAAATGTAGCAAACACCACGAAACAGATCTGCTTATTTCCCCCCCACTGCATTTTACTAGCCACAACAAAACAAAAAAAGTTTACTGAAGCACATTTCAGACCAGTTATTCCTACCTACATTATCCCAAATGCTGCATTATTACTAGTGTTGTCTTTTAAAATCCTTCCTTAATTTAAACTGACCAAATTAAAACTGGATTGGGCAGATCAAAAGGATATTAAATCTCAGAGGACGTGATTGAAAGTACCTAAGCAAAGAAAGGCCACATGATAGGATTTTCCTTCTCAGTGCCGCTAAGGCACTCAACTCTTGGGCAGAGAAAAATCTGATTGCAGGGGGTCCCTAAAATTAGTTACACGTGGATCTGTTACCGGACAAAAGTTCGTGTGCCCAACGCACAGTGAGGCCAAACAAACCGAAATGTCGGGAGTTTGGAGCAGAGAAAGGTTTATTGCAGGGCCATGCAAGAAGAAAGGGTGGCTCGTGCCCCCCAAAACTCCGGACGCCCTGAAGGGTTTCAGCAAAGCATTTTTAAAGGCCAGGGGCGTCCCAGGGTATGTGATCAGCTCGGGCACAATTCTCTCTGATTGGTTGATGGGCGGCTTAGGCACCAGAAGGTCTGGGGGCTATGTGCTCAAGATCATCCAGTAATTCTTCCATTTGGTGGTGGTTTCTCAGCATCTGAAAAGCCCAGGAAATGTGTAAGAGATACCATTATCTGAGTACTTCAGAGAGGAGCTACAGCAGAGGATATGGGAGAGGGGTCTGTGGCGGGAAGGGCCCAGGGTCCCGCTCAGTTACAAAGGTGCTGGGAGGGTGGGTTTGCAGGACAGGGCACGGAAGCCTGGAGCTCCCACACGCGTGCACACACCCACCCCATACTTTGCCCTAGGCGTTTCTTCCATTTGGCTCCTCCTGAATGGTATCCTTTATAATAAACTTATAATAGTAAGGGAAGTGCCCTCCTGAGTTCTGTGAGCCTTTCAATCAAGTTATCAAACCTGAGGAGGGCGGGACTTCCCTGGTGGTGCAACGACTAAGACTCCCAGCTCCCAATGCAAGGGCCCCAGGTTCGATCCCTGGTCCGGGAACTAGATCCCACATGCCACAACTAAGAGTCTGCATGCCTCAACTAAGGAGCCAGCGAGCCTGCCTGCCTGCCACAACTAAGACCAGGCGCAACCAAATAAATAAAATAAATATTTAAAACAAACAAACAAACAAAAACCTGAGGAGGGGGGTTGTGGGACCCTTGGACTTTACAGCTGGTCAATGAGAAGCACGGTTGGCCCAGGACCTGAAACTGGCACCTGAAGTGGGAGCACTCTCGTGGGACTGAGACCTTAACCTGTGGGGCCAGATGCTAACTCCAGGGCGTTAGGGTCAGAACTGAACAGCATCGCTGGACACCCACTTTGCCAGGGAAGTTGAAGAACTGGGGGTGTTGGTATGACGGAACGCTCCACCCCCGCCCGCATCCGGGGCTGTAAGCAGACAGGTTAGGGGGTCCCCGGAGAAAGAGAACCAGGAATGGCTTTCCTGACATAAGAGAAGCCATTCTGGCCTAAGCCATTCTGTGATCTAAGCCTGGCCATAATGCTTGCCCTTGAACAGATCTCAGTAATTAATGATCCCAAGGGAACAAAGGAATTCCGAAACAAAGAAAAGGCAGTCAAACAATAGTGCAGTGATAAAGCAGAGTCTTAGTTCCTCCTCAAGGGATATACATAATAATGTATCTTTGAGTTCTGCAGGAACTAAGGCCCCTCCCTACCCAGGAGGAGGATGGAATGATGATGTTGACCCTCCTGACTTCAATCAACTAAAGCTTGGACTAGTTGACCTGTGCCCCGGTTCTATGCTGAATTCTCCTCTGCTCAAGCCCCCTCATGAATATGCATGTATCCTTAGCATAAAACTTCCCCCACTTGGGCTTCCCTGGTGGCGCAGTGGTTGAGAAACTGCCTGCCAATGCAGGGAACACGGGTTCGAGCCCTGGTCTGGGAAGATCCCACGTGCCGCGGAGCAGCTGGGCCCGTGAGCCACAACTACTGAGCCTGCGCGTCTGGAGCCTGTGCTCCGCAACACGGGAGGCCGGGATAGTGAGAGGCCCGCGCCCCGCGAAGAAGAGTGGCCCCCGCTTGCCACAACTAGAGAAAGACCTCGCACAGAAATGAAGACCCAACACAGCCATAAATAAATAAATAAACAAATACTTTAAAAAAACAAACAAAAAAATTCCCCCCCTTTGCTGTTCGGGGGAGATGCTGCTTTGGGAGAGATCCCCGGGGTTCTCCTTACTGGCTGCAAGTAATCAATCCTTCCTTTTCCTGATCTTCGGCTTGGCTCTGTCTATTGGCTCGACATCCACCAAGAGGTGGATGCGGTTTTCGGGTAACAGTGTCAGAAATAGATCACAGGATAGATGAAGTGTGAAATTTTGCCATAACATTCCAAAGTAATTCACTCATACTCCGGAATCAAGGAAGGCTTCCGGAGACCACCATCACATCAATACACCCCCTCCCCCTTACTGGCACTCCCTCCACAGGGCAGGCTCAGCTCTGCCTCCACACTGGGCTCCTGGTCCCCTTAGAACAGTGTTTTTAACCTCTTAGTGGATTAATCCAACATTTAAAAAAATAATAAAATAGAAAAAAAAATTTAAACATCAGATGAATAATATTTAATAAGGTTAAACGTTCTATGAAACTTGTAAGTGTGTCGTGGGTGGTGATATAAAATATATTTCTTACTGGGGAATCACAATAAAAAACGATGGATGCCACTGCTTCAGAATGCACTCATCCCGTCCGCCTCTGGAAAGGCTGCCTTCTAAAGCCCAGTGGACCCTGCAGGCTCTTTAAGCCTTTCCAGGTGACCTCTCTGGGCTTCTCGCCTGTCAGTCCCCGAGGGCCCGCCCACTCACCTCCACTGAAGCCCACAGTCTAGACTTGATGAAATATCGCGTCCCGGCTTTTGTGCGCCAGCTCAGCGGGTGCTCGTTTTGTCTCCTGGTCTCCAGCTCCCTCAAGGCACTGACAACAGCCTTTATTTCTTAGCCCCGTGGTGCCTAGTAAACGCTCAGTGTCTGATTTTAGTAGGACTTTCTTCCTCTTGATCAGCTTCAACCTCTGACTTGGCAAATATTTCTTTCTTCATTTCTGAAACTCTTTCATCCTTTTGCAAACAACTATTTAATCATGTTTCAGATTTTATTTTTAAACAAGCTAAACAAATCCAGCTCCCTCAACTTTTCTACTCCATTAACTTTTCTAAGGCCACTTTTCCGAGATTTGAATCATAGGTACACTTTCTCCAAATCTCTTCCCAACCAAGGATCCACGCCTCATCAATCCATCAGGGTGAACCCAGTGTCCCCCAGTCAGGGGAACCGCATGTGAACTGGTTAAATACACAAGACTCCCAGGTCCCATCCTGGAGAGATTCTGGCCCCAGTGATCTGGGGAGTAGGGTGGGCAGAGGGCCCTGGACTGACCCAGGTTCAACGACTGCTCTGATTTGGATTGCAAGTTTGGGGACAATGGGAACCCATGCTAAGCAGAGAATTTACTTGAAAGAATTTTCTTCCTCCACAAGGCGTTATTAAGGACAGGGATGGGAGAAGAGAATTCTTCTTCACTTTTTCCTTACGGAACTAGGTATTTTGTTTCCTACAAAAGCTTAATAAATATTAGGCTTTCTCTAGGAGTTGCATGTGCAACCTGTGGATAAGACATGTATGAAATGTCAATGAAAGCATTGTTCATAATAGGCAAGAATGACAAATAATCACACATCCAGTAACAGAACATGGATAAATAAATTACAATATAATCAAACAACGGAATATCACACAGCAGTGAAAATGAACACACCACAACTGCATGCAAGAACACGGATGAATATTTAAAACAATATTGGTGAAAGTAGCAAGACACAAAAGAACACAACGGTACGACTGCACCCATCCATATAAAGATGAAAACGGAGAAAATGGATCCATATTGTTTAGGGATGCATATATAGATGATAAAACCATAAAGAAAAGAACAAGGTCACCATAAAAGTCAGGATATTGGTTGGGGTGGGTGTGTGTGGCATCTCATCAGGAAGGGACACCTGGGCGCATTCTAGAGTCCGGCTCAATTTCCTGACCTGGTTAGTGCCTGTACAGATGGTCACTTGTTAAAGTCTACGTTCTTGTTTTGTGCACTCTTCTCTATACGTGATTTATTTCACACAAATACACACTCTCACACACACACACACACAGAATTTAGAAAGAAGTCTTGTGGTTCATTTTCTGGTCAAATCATCACCAGACCAAGTGCCTTTGGACAGTCTGCATTCTCACTTGCTGTCTCCTCGTCTCTAAAATAAAGGCCGCCTGCTGCCAGAATGTGGCTCTTAGGAGGCCTCACAAATCCCCTGGAGAATCTGATTAACGTATGGACTTTTCTCAGAATAATGCACAAACACACAAACGTTTGCATACAAAAGAGGGTTCTCCGGGGAATTCCCCGGTGGTCCAGTGGTCAGAACTGGGTGTTTCTACTGCAGGGGGCCCGGGTTTGATCCCTGGTCGGGAAACCACGATCCCGCAAGCCTCGCACCTCGGCCAAAAGAAAGAAAAAAATGATTATTCAAAGAGGGTTCTCCAGCATAAACCCCTACCCCTAGGCCCATCTGTAAGCCTAAATTAAGAATTCCTGGCATAGAGAGAGAAAGAGGCTTCAGATTTTAAGTGCTTCTGAGTTGAAATTCCAGCATCACCACCTCGCATTTAGGTGGTCTGGAGTAGGTCATCCACATTTAAGTCTCTATTTCCTTATCTGTAAAATGGGAGAAATCCTACCTACTTGCACATTACCCTGGGAATTAAATGCAATGTACATAAAGGGCCTGCCACATATTAGGTACCAAAAAAATAGTGATTATGATTAGGCTTGAATTAGATGATCTGCACGGTTCCCTTTTTGGTTTACGCTCTGAGTCTTCCAAAATGTACAAATTAGGACGGATGGTCCACTACCCTTTCAGAGGCAGATAACGCCTTAACTTTGCAAATTTTCTACTATGCTTCTTAAGAATCACATTTTAAAGGGCTCTAGAGACAACACTCACAGACATGAAATTAACTATTTTAGTGACTATGGATCACTTCTCCAGGAGACTGTTTAAACAGACACTGTTTCAACAGAGCACATTGGGCCCCATTTGCAAGTTCAGGAAGCCATATGTTACGCTCTGGAGACATGTGTAATGTGTCAGCTGTGAAGGGCAGCATGTGGGAAAGGCAGACCTTACCTTCCATGTGGGCTCCAAACATTCCTGCTAATATATCACAAATGGGATTTTCAATGGCTGGTGGGTAAGTGTCCTATTCGTCAAATCGTTTCCAAATGACACTCTTACTTAAGAGCTTTTCCTTGAAGTTTGGCCCTTTTGAAAGACTTGCCTGCCTCCTGCGAGGGTTGCAGAGACCCTGTCAACCACGTGATGAACGCTGGGGCTTTGGCAACTGGCAATGTCTGCCCTCGGCCAGACGTGGCATCACCTTCTTTTCTCTTGGTTTAATCACTGGGAACTGAAAAACCAGTGGAAACTCAGTGGTGTCAGACATCTGACTAGTGGGCAGGTTTGAGTTTTGGAATACACCAACCCAACCAAAATAATCCAGAGGCACAGAGCAATCCAGGAAGAGAAAGTTTCTTTGACTTCCTTTAGGAAAAATGCTAAAAACCCTACGGATCAAAAATTCACGTAGCTCCTGTTGGATGAAGCTTGAGCAGCCATCTGGAGGAGTCTATTTGAGAGTTTATCTTTGGAAAGACTGCCTTTCTCTCTCTAGTTTACGGAGAGTAGACTGTTTTGCCAAAATAATCAGTTCGGCTAAAATGAACGTTAGACAAAGTAGACAGTGTTTTCACCACTGGGAAGGTTTCAGATTCATACCATCCAGGAAAAAAAAAAAAAAAAAAAGAGCACACACCTCCTATTTTAAGACAGAGGACAAGAAACTGGCAAGCTTCGGGCCAGATGATACTTTCCCCTGCTGACTCCACCAGCCAGTACTTATTAGATATCTACCTACTAGGTACAAAGTAACATTTGAAATTCTATAGATGTTAACATTCATGTATTTGTTCTTTCATTCATTCAAACTCAGTGCCTTTTACATGATTGGCATAGTCTTTACTGAATTTTCTATACAGTTGAGTCAAAACACAGCAATATGAGAAATATGCCAACAATACAAAACAAGACTCAGAGTGGTAAAAGGAGTGAAATGGGGAATCAGTCCAATTAAAGGGAGGGACGACTTTCAGCTGGGCAGGAAGGGAAGGCTTTTTGACTGGATGATGAACTAAGTCTTGGAATGAGTAATATTTAGGTTAATGGAAAGAAGACACAACAATTGAAAAATGCAAGATGTATTTAGAAAAGAGTGTAAATAGTGAGCTGATCCAAGTGAGGCCTTCCAAGACTGTCCTCTTTGGCATCCATGGAAAACCCAGGAAATTACCAATAGACCAGGACTTAAAAATCTGACCATTCTCCTGTCTTTAACAAGCCCAGCAGCTTCATATAATGTCAGTTACTTTCCATATAATGTCAGTTACTTCAGACCAAAACATAAGTTCATCTATAACGAGTTTGCCTCTCCCCACATTTTTATGTCAGATTATTCACACATGCAGGTTCCAGTGTCTCTGTGAACCACCCTGAAATCTGTCAGCGTCCCTTCAACAGACTGTGTTATGTGCTTCCACATAAATGCCGAATGCTGCGTCATGGACCTAACACATAATTATCAACACCTCCATCCAGAAACAGGCTAGTCCCTCTGCCCGACCCACTTCACAAACCACCCTACTCACTGCTGCCTGACCCCCACTCACCGCTAGTCACCTGGACCGGTCACTTCCCCGCCTAGGCTCTCCCGCGCTTCTCTTCCACGGCGTTTGGCACAGCTGTAATTACACAGTATTCCTAAAGTACCGGCCTGTCAACCTCTCACCGGACTGGGATTTCCAGGGCACGGCCAATGCCCAGCATCTATCTTGTTCATCATAAAGCCTTGGCCCCTGGCCCACTGCCTGCCAGATGGTAGGGGCTCAATTCAGAGCTGTTCCTTCAACAGCTTTGTTCTCCTTCCTTCTACCTTGGGAGCCCGTACTGATTAATCTTCTCCATTGATGCCTTTGTCTCAGTTCACAAATGCATGTAAAGGCTCCATAATCCTATCCAATTCCTTCCTTTGACTACGTTAACCAGTTTAAAACATTATTCTACACTTAAAACCATGTCACATCAGGTAAAAACAGTCTCAAGGGAACAGAGATAAATCTGGGAATAGGTCAAACCAACATTACCCTTCAGGGAGAAAAATGGTTCCATCCAATTCAGTTGGGCTCAAGTACTTGTTTATTTTATATACATACATCAAACAGGGGGGTATGTGTGTATATACATATACATACACACATACACACACACACACACACACACACACACACACACACACACGCACACACAGTACCATGGAAAGTCCTAGGGATAAAAAGATGGACATGAAGTAATGTGGACACTGAAGAAGTTCATGTACTTCTGAGGACAGAAACACACCCAATAACTACTTACATCATCATCTGTCAGTGCTCAGACAGTGTTGAGAACTGAGTCCTACTGAAGCCCAGAGAGGATGCTATTACAACCAAAACCAGCTAAAATCGTGTCGTTCCAGGAACTGCACTACAGTTCCTACTTAATATTACATAATTGCAATTACATTAATATTACAAAACTGTAACAACATAAGAATATAAATACAATTTCATATTAACAATAACCCTATGAAGCAGGTACCATCATGAGTTCGTATGACAGATGAGAAAACAGGCACTGAGATGTTAAGAAGCATGAAAAGCTACTCTTGGTTCTCTCAAGAGAAGAACGCTAAAGCAGTTCACTTTAAAGAAAATGAAGACACTTCTTAGGATGAGCAAGATTTAAGCGTATTTATAGACTGAGGCAAGCAAGGGGGTCAGTGGAGAAAGGAGGAGGGCAAAATATAAGGAGTGGGGGGAGGAAGTGAGGGTTCAACCCAGGCAGAAGGCTGATCTCTGTGAGTTAGAGACTAATTAACTCATGTTATGGCTCAGAGACAGAAAGGAGGAAGAGAAGGGTGAGCAGAGACTGTGGTAGAGAGGACATCAGTCTGTGTTTTATAGCTTCTGTTTTCTCGGGGAGACAGGAGGTAAAGTAGGCAGGGTCAGGGGTGGGCTAAGGAGCTCGAGAAATGTTCCCAGTAGCTAATGTTCCCAATAGCTCCCGGGGGAAATGAGAAAGGAAACCCACTTGGAATGAGTAAAGGGGTTTTCAAGCAGCCCTGAAGGTCCAGCTGAGAGCAGGAATTATAATTCCAGAAAGAAACCACTTGGTGGTGGTGTGTGATTTTTCACTAGAAGCATTAGGTAGGACGGGAGCAAGGGATGGGTAGCTTGATCCATGCCTGGAGACTGGGAAGACAGATAAAGCAGAGATTCCAGGGTCAAGAGGGCAGGAAGTACCAGGGAACAGGTATTTGAAACGACTATGGGATCAGGGCAGAGAAGGGTAAGGTCTGGACATAGTCTTATAGACCAGAGGCAGGTTGTCAGATGGGTCATTTAGACGAATGTTAGAATTCCCGTGATGATAGCAGAAAGGAAAAGTAGGAGCTGGCAGCTAAATTCCTAGAAAAAGAGCCCCCAAAAGATGATGAAGAAAGTGAGATGAGGGTGGCCCAGCGTAACCAAAAGGAGTGACGGTCAACAGAGAAAGGAGCGATGAGGCTGCAGAGCAAATGGCACACGCCTTATATAGAAACGGCTTCCTGTGACTTACTTGAGTTTCTACTGTGTACCAGTCCCTTCCGGGTGCCCTCAAGAATTGACTTCATTTCGGTCTAAGCACCTGTACTGGCCTGAATAGTATCACTACAAAATTCATGTCCCCCCCCCCCACAAGCCCCAGAACGTGACCTTATTTTGAAAGAGGGTTTTTGCACATGTAATCAAGTTAAGAGCAGGTCATTCTGGATTAGGGTGGGCTCCAAGCCCAGTGACTGGTGTCCCTGCAAGGAGAGAGAGATGAAGACATAGAGGAAACAGAAAGAAGGCCACGTGATGACAGAGGCAGAGACTGAAGTTATGCTGCCATTAACCAAGGAATGCTGGCAACCACCAGAAGCTAGAAGAGGTAAGGAAGGATTCTTCCTTAGAGCCTTTGGAGGGAATATGGCCCTGTCAACGCCTTGATTTGGGGCTTCTAGCCTCCAGATCTGTGAGAGAATAGATTTCTGTTGTTTTAAGCCACTTGGCTTATGGTATTTATTATGGCAGCTCTAGGAAATTAATACACCATCCAGTGAGATACCTATCATTATCCTCATTTTACTGATGAGGAAACTGAAGATCAGAAAATATAAGTATCTTGGCCAAAGTTACAAGGTCAGAAAGTAGGAGGATAAGGATTCAAACCCCAGACCTTTGTACCTTTTCCACTGCACAGTCCTGCCCCTCACATATGTTCATTGCACTGGGGAAGACCGGGTAGAACACAGATGATGGCATGGTGGGCCATGTGAGACAGAGGGACAGACCTCAGTCTGGTGGTACTAAGACTGGAAACTCTAAGCTCTAAATCCTTTCTAAAAGCAGGAACCCCACTAAAGCAAACTCAATATGATACATGAACTTTATGGTTATACAAAAGCATTTAAAGTATGGTTATTTATAAGCATATTCACAGTAAGGTCTCTTTGAATAGTAAGCTCAGATATATATTTATTTATGAATCGTATGTAAATGAGACTTGATTTACTCAAAGAATATTCATTACTTAAAGGGAGATACATGTGTAACAATGAATACCTTAAGGCCTGAGCAAGGCTTTCCTTGCACACAGACAGGACACCTGTGGACATGTCTGGCTATAATCCAAGCACACGCCACATGCCAAGTATTTTTGGCATGCATCTGAGCGTAATAGGCAGCCAAAACCCCTGAGCTTTGCTCTTTACCCAAGGGGCACAATACAGATTTCACATGAAGTATCCAGACGAAATGATTCACCCATAAGGTCTTAAGCCAAGTACTTGAGTGCACTTTAAGTGCCTAAATGGTCAGAGAAGAGGATCAGGGTGGTCCCTTGCCCTGATCATGCCCGGGCATCATGCCCTTTATAGATGTCAAATGATGACCGAGGGACAAAATGATAGCTAAAGAAATCTACGAGCAGTGGAAACAGTCCTTGAAGTTACAGATTCCACGAGAGTTCTCTGCTCTGTATTTTCTGCTCCCCCTCCCCACTCCCTGCACTGGTACCCCACCCCATACTCTTCCTTCTGGAACCAGTCAGTTCAGCAGGTGAAAGCTGGGATCTTCAATGGGGTAGGTGTCGACCCAGGACCAGGATATCTCCATTGCCAATGACTCGTTTTCTTGTTTTGGGACTAAGAACATTTGAGAACCTCAAGTTTAGGGTAGGAGACCAAGGCAGCTCCCCCTACTTAGAGTCCCCTAACCATGTGCAAGTCACAAGTGACTATAGTGAGTTGAATAATGCCCCCCATTCATAACCACCTAGAACCTCAGAATGTGACCTTAATTGAAAATAGGATTTTGAGATAAAAACGGGCCCAAAATCCAATGATTGGTATCCTTATAAGAAGTGAGGATAGAGACATGGGGAAGAAGGCCATGTGAAGATGGTGGCAGAGATTAAAGTGATGTGTCTACAAGCCAAGGAATACCAGCAGTCAGCAGAAGGTAGGAGAGAGGCATGGGGCATTTTCTCCATCAGGACCCCCAGAAGGAACCAAGCCTGCCTGGGCCTTGATTGTGGACTTCTGGCCTCCTGGACTGTAAGAGAATAAATTTCTGTTGTTTTAAGCCATCCAGTTTGTGGTAGCCCTAGGAATCTAAGACAGTGACCCATGGAAAGAGCGTTGCTTAACCAGCACAAAATGGCCCACACAGGACTCTATCCCCACTGACTGCAGGTCAACAGAAACCTTCTGGGGGACCCACAGATGACACTGATTCAGTTCCTGTTTGTTCACAGCCAGCAGGGTACAGACACAGAAATGGGGAACCTGCAGTAAGGTGGTTGTACCTAGCGTCTATCTCAAGGCTGGTGGAATGGCCAAATTTTAAAATTTTTAAAAATCGACTTCTTTAAGTTTTTCAAAATTTTTAGAGGGAAAAACTTTTTATGATTAAAAAAAAATAATGTACCTGTTTATACCCAATGTTTTTCAAAGAGCATGGTTAAGTGGCTACATAATAGAATCACCTAAGTCTCTTGGAAAAAATACGAGTGTTAACTTTTAAAAATTCTCTACGTGATTCTACTGTGAGCCAGAACTATTCTTCCCTGGGCAACAATGAAGATGACACGTTAGCCTGATATTAACCACATTTGTCTCTGTTAAAATGCTTAACTAGACGAGAGGGTGAATCTCAACATTCCCTACCTTTCTGCACATAAAGATGGAACAAGTCCCAACAGGCAATCGAGATGCCCCACAGAGAGAAAAGGACCTTAACCAAACTCACTGCACCCTCCTTCCGACGGGTCCCTTGTCCTGATGCCTGTGCCTTGGTTAGTGGTAAGTTCATCTGAGATATTGTGATTTATTAAAAAAAATATATATATCTGATCTCCGTCCCCATTTCCAGCACAGAGCTCTTAAAATCCTTGGAATTTTCTAAGTGGTGAAAGCAAAAAAAAAAAAAAAATAGTGTCTTTTGTTATATTAATGAGGTGACTTTTGGACCACAACTAAGGATGGGGGCTGGTTGCCAGGAGAAACAACCATGTGATTAGAGGGTTGGAACTTTCAGTTCTGCGCCCCTAGCCTCAGGGAAGGGGAGAGGGGCTGAAGTTTAATCAGCTGCCAATGGCAAATGATTTCATCAGTCATGCCTAGGTAAGGAAGCCTCCATAAAAACCCAAAGGACAGGGTTTAGAGAGCTTCCGGGTTAGTGAATACCTGCAGGTGCAGGGAGGGCGAGGGAGCTCCGTGCCTGTTCCCCATACCTCGCCCGTGCATCTCTTCCATCTGGCTGATTCTGAGTCATCTCCTTCTATAAATAAACCAGAGATCTAGTAAATGGAATGTTTCTTCGAGTTCAATGAGCCGCTCTAGTAAATTCATCACACCCAAAGAGGCGGTTGTGGGAACCTCTGATTTATAGCCAGACAGTCAAAGGTACAGGTGAAGACCTGGACTTCCGATTGGCATCTAAAGTGGGGGCAGTCTTGAGGAACTGAGTCCCTAACCTGTGGAATCTGATGTTGTCTCCAGGTAGACAGTGTCAGAATTGGGTTGAAGAGTACGACACCCAGCTGATGTCAGTGAATTGCTTGAAGGTGTGTGGAAAACCCCGTCTACTGTAATTGGTACTAGAATCATATTATCAGTCAAGCCAAAGACCCTGGCTCTTCTCTCCCTCCACCACCCCAGCCAATTACTCACCAACAACTGTTGACAACTGCTTCTCTGGTTTCCCTTGCATTGACTTGTTTTCCATCCTACAGCCGATGCCTTTAACTAATCCAGTTCAGTTCCACAAACACCTGCTTTTGTCAGGCATCATGCTGGATGCTTCAGATGGGGCCCTCCTCTTTGGGCACACCGACAGGTACAGATACTTGGAGAACCAGGGAAGAGGTTCTGACACGGATCATTGTTTACCTGGGACGTTTCAATAGCCTCTTAACTGGCCTTTCTACCTCCAGTCCCACACCCTCCACCCACCTCCACCCCAGCCCTCCTTCTTCCCATGCCATCTTCCCTGGGGGTTAAATGTTCTTGCCTCCTGCTCTGGCTCACTTTCGTATACAAAATCACCCATGGCTGTCTATGGCCAACAAGAGACCCAATACTCTTTAGCGCCCCTCCACACACACATATAATGGAAGGCTTCTCTTAATCCAGTTTCAAACCTTCAGTCCCACTCTGCCCACCTCTCCCTCTGGCCCCCACCATGGCTCTACACAAACGCTCCACTTGAGCCAAGCTCTTGGGCTCCAGAATCCAACTTATTCTTTCCCTTTCTATGTGAAAATTACTTAAGTAATTTCTCCTCTCTCATTTTTATCTTGCCATCTCTCTCTGCCAAGGAGGCATAAAGCTGCTCCCTGCCTTCTATTTTAACAAAGTTTTACACTAGCCTTTGAAGTATATGGTTTTCCCATTTCATGTCTCACAGAGAGAAGATAGAGTGCAGGGCTAAGAGCATGGATTCTGGGCTCCTGGATGCAAACCCTGGCTCTACCACTTACTAGCTGTGTACCCTGGAGAAGTCATTTAACTCCCTATGTCTCAGTTTCCTTATTTGTAAAATGGAAGATAACAGCACATTTAAAAATATTTGACTCCCCAATGAGATTGTACTTGATGGCAGAAAATTTCATATTCTTCCACAGTCCCCCTGCCCCTGTAGTTATCTGGATATTTTTTAATGAATCAATACATTAAAATAAACCTTCTCCAGTTTGGAGGAAACATTCCTGGGTTCCACCTCATCACTACCACTCCAAATTTCTATCTATGCTGCAACTGGGTTTGGAAGCCTCAAGAACCAGAAGGTGACTTAAATAATCAAAACACTACACACACATAAGTGCACTGTCTAATGTTATCAGAGGTTAATTTTAAATAGTCTGGATATTTTCATGTATTTTAGGCAAGAGATACCACTGATTTATTTACAACAAAATTCTTGTAGTTCTCAAGAAAGGGCATATCTGTTATAGCTTTTCTACACTCCGATAATAGCCAACCCAAAATAAACTCCAATATCCACCCACAGGGGAAAAATCTTGTTCCAAGAAATTATTTCTGCCTGACGTCTGAAGGCAGAGGGCAGCAGTTTTTAAGAGCACAAGACGAGGGGCCATGACGTTTATCATCAGTCTGATCTTTCTGAGGCTTCCCATGAGCATGTGTACAGATGGCCCTCCTGCACCACTGCCTCCCCGGTCCCCCAAGACAAAGGGCCCCCAAGGAGAGCCCAAGAAGACTGAAGCCCGTAACTGCACGTTTCCTAATAAGCGCAACGGACAAGTCAAAACCAAGGACACTGACAGATACAAAGAACTTTGGAAAAGTCATCAAAGTTCCCATATGTAAAGCCTCATTCATTATCCTTTTAGAGCCCAGAAGGGATTCCCAGAAAAATGTCTTGTCTTCGAGTTTTATGATTCAGCTAGATGCCGAGTGCCAAAAAAACACAGACAAAAGGCACCAAAAGAGGGAAAATTCTAGTCAAGCAATGTTAGAACTCTGATGTGTGGTCTTGGGCTATGGGTTTTGACCTTCATCTAATATAGATGTCAGGAGTCTGCAGTTTGGACATACACACTAGAAATGAATGAGTCTATTGATAAAACAATGAAATAAAAATAGACAACGCAGATGCTTTTGAAATTCTGAAACTCCATTTTCCAGGGCACGTTACACACAACTTATGGTCACCCACAGTCCATTTCTACTGAAAGTTGCTGGGTGTACATCTAGTGGTGTCCCACAGACTGTGAAGTTCAAGGACAGGGGCTCTGGCTTTTACATCTGCATCTCAGGCACCTCGCACCAGGGCTGACACGTGGCCAGTGATGAATACACGTTCATCAAGTGAATGAATGTTTGCCTCAGTGAAAGACTCCAGCAAAGCACTGGGCTTTTTAAAAGATAGTGTTGCTACTAAAATCACTGAGGAAGTAGCCAGCCCTCACAATTCTCCTAAGATAGTCTTTCCTCTTCACTGCAACTATTTAAAAGTTATTATCTTGACATTTTCATCTTGACACCTCCCTAGACTCCTGGCCATCAACGGACTCCCTTCTATCTATTCTAACAAATCCAAACTCTTCTCTCTATCAGATCCCCAATCTCATGGCCGCTTACTGAAACGCAGTATAATATAGTGCTTTAAAGCATGGACCCGGAAGCCAGACTGCCTGGGGTCACAGCCCAGCTCCAGCCCCATGACCCTGGGCAAGTTCCTTAACTCCTGTGTGCCTCAGCTGTAAAATAAGAGATAGTAAGAGTCGCTTCTACCATAGAGTAATTGTGAGAATTAAATGAATCAAATATTTGCAAGACATTTGGAACATAGTCTGGCACACAGTAAGCATTCAGTATGAGTTTGCTAATATGGTTATTATTCACACTCCTAAGGGAACGCCCTTTGTTATTTTGAACAGCGGTTCTCGTCCTCTAGGATTATTGGCTGATGTCCACATTCACAATACACTCCCATGGCCAATCCCAGATTGACTGATGGCTACAGCACATATGAGACTGTCTACAAGTCCTGAAGCTCCAGCTGCAACTCTCAGCTAAGCTACTAAAGTGGTTGGGACCTCGGGAAAATTCAACAATGTCATAAATATCTTGACCAATTTATCAGTGTCCCATTAAAATGAGCTGCAGAATATAAAATTAAGAGAAAACTTGTATCTGCACAGGAAACCATGGAAAGATGACAGCCACAAGCCAGAAACTTCAGGGAACTTCTTATAGTTTTGGGTCAGATGGGACAAGTTTGAAGAACGGCCAATTGGACCAATGATGACAGCTGCCCTCTTGCCTGTCAGGAAGATGCCAGGAAGAGACTCCAACAAGCTCCATTCATGACGCCTAATTCAGAGGGATAAAGGGAGATGGTGAGGATGACCCCTACGTGTTACCCCAAAGCACACCACATGACAACAGGACGCTGAAAAGCATGGGAGGCCAACAGTGCAGGCACGTGTGGCTAGCCCAGAAAGGGGTGCTGCCCCAGTGAATTCCAGGCTGCCCCTGACACTGAACTCTAACACAGACAAGAGTTCCTTGCTACAATCGCCTCAGATTCACACACTCCTCAGGCTGCTAGGCTTCTGAAATGGCCAAGAACAGAATGACAACCATAGACCTCCTTCTATTTGTTTTTTGGATTGAAATATTTGAGTAGGAATCTTATCGTATCTGATAAAACCCATCTCTTCCCTCATTTCGGGATGAGCACAGCCGTCCTTCTATAAATATTAGCTGCCAGCACAACACACGTCCTAAGAACAGTTCCAGCAAGTCCAAAAGAGGCGAATTTCTTCGAGAAATCAGAGCACATTTGTTCCTGTGAAACAGAATTACTCTTTAAGAAACCAGAGAGGTTTTCCAATATGTGCTTTTTCAACTAGATTCAGGAGAAAAATATGTCTAAGAAACTGCTCCATAGAACAATCTGGAATCAAAGACGACTACATGAAGATGCCATATTTAAAATGTGTTAGAAACAGTGAACAGCAGGCTGAGGAATCTAGGAAAGTTGGAGCTAAAGTAAGAGACAAGTTTAAGTCAAAGGAAAAGAAAAAAGACAATACAAAGGAAAGGAAAAAAGGATCCAGGCAATATATGATGTAGAAATCTAAGCAAAGTTAAGAAATAAAAGAATTAATAAAAGAAAACTACCCTGAGCTAAAGAAAAGCTTGCCTACAAAATGCAATGACTCTCCAAGTTGTGGCTAGGATTAGTGAGGGGGATCAGGGGGAAAGAGACCAGTATCTTGAGACACATTCTGTTGACATTTTTTTTAATTTGAAGGATAAAGAAAAAAATGCTACTGGTATCCAGGTAGAAAACAGGTTATTTTCAAAGGCTCCCCAAATCAGGCTGGCTCAGATTTCTCCAAAACACTAAACACCAGGAGGCAGTGGCCCACGACCAACAGAGTTCTGAGAGGAACCGAGCATCCTGTGGCAATTTTATCTGGCAAAACTGTCCTTCAGACGTGCGGAAGACAGAAACTCATTCTCAGACACCCAGAGCATGAGTATGCCCTTACCTAAATGCTCGTTCAAAGTTTTCAAAGCCATGGTCCCCTTGACCAAGGAATGAATCAAAACAAGAACCCCCAAATCTAGGAAATTTGGTTGACATAAATCTTGTGTAGCAAAAGGAAGAAAATGGTTAATATGGCTATAAAACAATGAAGATGTAGATAATCTTGGAACTTGAAAACGAGAATGCAATGTTGATTGCCATCACTCGAAACTAAACATTTAGACTTGACATTTCAAAGTTCAAGACAGCATATTTTCCTCCAATACACTCTCCTTCCATAAAGAGCATCCTGCTGGGAGATGGTGATCTTCTTGGAATGAACGACAGGTATACGTTCAAATAACTGCACGGTTCCCCAGATTGTTTTTAAAAAACCAAACCATTCTCAAGATCTGCCTCCAAAATTTTATGCTGGTAGTACTACTTTCCTTAACTTGTCAAAAACCCTTCAAGACCAGCTTAAATGCCACCACTTTTACCCCCAACATATCCTGCACTACATTATCTTACCTCTGAATTGCTCTGTTTAGTATCCTAACTACACCAATTACAGTACTCAGAACATAGAGGGGGATTCTACAGATTTCTAGATAATAAAGTAAAATGTGGCAACCGTTAAAAAGACCATTCTTATGACGTTTTCTCGTAACACTAAAGAATTTTTGTGCCTTCTGTTATCTCAATTTATGCAAACCCACTTTGTACACAGACTTTTATAAAAACGGTCTAATTTAACCTGAACTTTAACTTAATCAAAAGGCTTTCCAAGGTGTGTCTGTAACTACGGAATTTGAGGCCAGCTTGGCATCCAAACTACTAGCATTTTTCTCATCTATCACTCTATACACACTCGAGCTCTGCACCTGCCCCCCCCTTCAGAAAAGATTAAAAATCACCTTCTTCAGAGCGTTGTTTTGGGGGCTAAACAGGATAATGCATGAAGACCACACAGTGGTGTGGTTTGTACACATCAAGAGCTGAGTGAATGTTTGCTGTTATCATGACCACCTGTATCATGTACCATGCATTTTGCCAGGCCCCCATGGGGGCCTGCTCTCTGCCTGCTAAAACTCCATTCTAATTTATTAAGCCCTAGGCACTTAAGTAAACCCTGTGGAATTAATTTCCCTGAAACACTTCAGTGATTCGCATAAATTACAGAATGGTCAAGATATAAGACAAATAGCATTTGGAGGCTCTTTCTACAAGTTAGAGTGTTCACATTTTCTGGTCTTCAAAATGAAGGCCACAACATCATTTTTAAAGTTACTTGGAAGATTTATATTGTAATAAAGGCATTTTTCCAAATTACCATGTACCTTTATAAATGCCAAATAATATTTAGGACATTCAGTTGTTGAAATATAAGCCAGATTGTGGAATGACGTAATAGCTATTAGACCAAGTAAGAGAAAAACTGACTAAAAGCCTCAAAGTTCAGATATTATAAGAAATATATAAATTCTTCAGTAATTAAGGATGTAGGACATGTAAAAGACAAAAGAGCTGAGACAAGTATATGTTCTAGCTTTTCATTAAGCTAATAGTATAACCTCTTTAAAAAACATTTTTATATATGTAAACAGATTCACTGCAGAAAAGTTCAAAAACTACAGAGAATTAAAAAGAATAAAACTTACAGAATCACTTTCAATCTTATCATTCAAGAATAACAAACCTGTTACATTTTTGTACCAGTCCATATTTTTTCTATGCATAAAGCAAATATTTTGTTCTATGACCTGCTTTTCTCACCAGGTAATATATGCTAAACATTTTCCCGTATCAATAACGAGCTACAGCAAAAGTTTTCACAGCCGAAATGGTAATGACATCTAGGTTGTTACCAGGTTCTCATGACTATAAACAGCTCTGGCTTGAACATCTTTGAACATTCATGTCTGTATAGCGTAGTGTGATTTCAAGAATAAATGAGATAAGGCACAAATACTGCTAGAATCTTCCCAGCCTGCCAGTTAATGCCCCAGTTCATAAGTTTACAGGTTTTTTTAGCCCTTCAGACCATTAATGGTGTCATTCAACATAAGTGCTCTTCCTTCTTACCCCAATGTCTTTAACATCTAAAATCTTGATGTGATCTTCCCTATTGCCTCAGCATTAAAGACAAAAGCCCACTGATGAGGATAAAAGAAACCACTAAATGACCAAACTTCTAAAAAAAAAAAATTGGGGTTGTATACTTCCTCCAGAAGTTAATAAAAAGGTAACAGAGCCAGCCCCGTTAATATCAGCTCCCTAGTCTCTATTAGAACTAGGGGAGGGGGGACAATAAGAGTCCCTTGAGGGGAGGGCAGTGCCCATGTTTCCCGGCACCCCAGCTGCCCAGCTCACTCCCCATCCCTAACAGCTGGTGGGGTATCAAGAGAATCCTGCAGAGATTGGGGGGTGCCTCCAAGAAGAAAAAAACATCCCTTCCACTGGTTGCCCATCTATTTAGGCAGCGGACTGGCCGATTTCGCTGTGTCCTGAGCAACAGAAGAAGAGAGAAGAGAAATGAAGAGAAGGGGGGGCGGGGCAGAAGAGGAGGAAGGCAGCACCAGGAAAGCAGCCGACACACCCACAGCTTGGAGAGGCAAGGACCTGTGAGCCTCCTGGGACTTAAGTGGACACCACGTTATGAAGCCTTACTTGGGCCATCTTGCTGGTACCCTGACTGAGATGGCTGTCCTGGGGTGAGAGGACGTCAGCAGCAAGAGGGTAGTGAGAGGGGATAGAAAAGGGCCAGCTGGAGGCAGAGCCCACTGATTCAGGGGGCTGAGACCTGGGCCATGCTCTGGGCGAGCTGTTGGCGAGAAACAGCCTTGACCAGTGAGAAGAGGGCGACAGCTGCACCCTATACCCTAGCTGCGTATAGAGCTGTTCACCTTCCCCGCCACCCCCGTGCTTCTTCCCTGTCCCTGCCCCACGCAGGGGGAGGCAGGGGATGGGGGCTCGATCCCCAAAGAGCAAGGGGCCAGAGTACTCCACGTCTCCCTCACTTCCAGTGCTTCGAGACAGGGGCAAGCCGCACTGGGGGAAAGAAAAGAAGATTTAAATCCTGTTGGAAATTGATTTTTCAAACTGGACTCATCTCTGGAAGTTGATGGAGGTTGCACGCTGTGAAGGGACAGGAAAGGGAGATGGCATGGGCATGGCTGAAGGCAAGGACCGAAGAGCAATGAAGACCCTTTCAATTTTACACCTCACGGACTTGAGTCAGTTCAACAGATCAATTACAGCTCAAATAGGGTAAAACGCACATGTTCTACAGGGCCACTACAGTACTGACCCAAGCCTGGGCTCAGATCCTGGCTTGGCCCATTCATTCATTCATTCATTCAGCAGATACTTATTGAGCACCTCCAGTGCACTGGACAGAGCTGTGAACGAGACCCACAGAAAAGCCCTGTGCTGTGGGAAGTTAAATTCCGGGAAAATATGCGATTCTGGGAAACTCTCTGAATGAACCTTCTTGGGCCTCGGATTCCTCAGAGAACCTTGCTCTCCTCCTATTCCACCTGCCTCCTTAATAAATTTCTAAGAATCCTGGAAATTAACTACAATAAAACAATCTTTTTGTTGTTGTTGTTGTTTTTAATTTTAGCAACACACTTTAGACAGCTAAACTGAGATGAACAGCTTGTGTTTCAGAAACCCAAGCGCAAGTCACACAGAGGCTTCTAAACACAGAGAAGTTACGCCAGGCTCTCAAAGCGGAGGAGGGCAAGAGGCTGCAGGGGAGGCCAGTAACAGCTCGCCTCCTGTGGGTCAATTCTAGCCTCATGGCCACTGCTTCTAGATATAAGGAGGAAAAGGTCCTCTAAGTACCAAAAAATCTACATGAATGACTTTACCCAGCAGGCTATATATTTTGCGAAATTAATGGTAAGCACTAGTACTTTTATAAGGTAGGAGAAACTACGAAGAACTGTCTTGGTAAAATTAGCAATGGTAATTCAACACATCTAGTACTAGGGCTGTGTCTATATATACCATCAAATCCATGAGCCAGATTTTTTTGGGTACTTGAAGAGAGTCAGGCCCCTCGTGGGCACTGGTCCATGGGCGGTAGCTCAGCATCACTACAGACCAGATGAGAACCCACCACACGGCCAAACGCCACCTTCCTGCCGTGGGGCAGCCCCAGCAGGCTACGCCTTCAGGTCACAGGCTCCTGGGCAATCCCTGGGGGGCTGGCAGCCCCTGAGCACACCCAGGCTGGGACCCAGCCTCTGCTTTTTCTTACTAAGTCATTTCCAGGGGCCACTTCCACTCCGGGGCCTGTGATTCACTCCTTGCCTCACTCCTTTCTTTACAGGCAGAAAACAGGTCGTGGGGGCGGTGGGGGGGGCGGTGAGGCAGTGCTTCACCATCCCCCCCCAATCTTAGTGCTTTAGTACAACATGCACCCTGGCTGTGTCTGGACTTGGGGAACGTCAGGCCATCTGTCACTAGTTAATCCTCAACTTTCCTGCTTTGAATCCATGTAAACTTCACCCAGCCGGTGCAATCCCATGCTTTCAACTGTCTTCTATCAAAACAGGAGCCGAGATGACAACATTTACAAAGAAAGGTTGCCAGATTATCAGCAACTTCACTAGTTATTTCCTTAAATTCTTTTTTCCCCCAAACTATTTACAAGATGCCACTTGCTATTTCCCTTTTTTTTTTTCTTTTTGGTCCTGCAAAAGGGAAGCACTTAGGTAGCTGGGCACCAAGAAACTAGAAAATGGAAAAGCAATGTGTAAGACAACTTTGCCAACAGCTTCCACGTACCGGGTCAGAAAATGCACAAACCTCCCACAGGTCGAAAGTACCAAGGCTACTCATTCTTGCTCATTCTAAAATAAATAAGTAAATGTACAAACATGCAAATAAATAAACATCTTATAGAAGCATTTTCTAGGGCATATAATTGCCAAATAATTTACCATTCACTTAAAATATAAAATAAACCCCCAAGATATTACTTTCTTAAATACAGTATCTTTGTTTTAGGTGGACATAAATAGTGTAGTTTAAATATATGTATGGGGGCTTCCCTGGTGGCGCAGTGGTTGAGAATCTGCCTGCTAATGCAGGGGACACGGGTTCGAGCCCTGGTCCGGGAAGATCCCACATGCCGCGGAGCAACTAGGCCCGTGAGCCACAACTACTGAGCCTGCGCGTCTGGAGCCTGTGCTCCGCAACAAGAGAGGCCGATAGTGAGAGGCCCGCGCACCGCAATGAAGAGTGGCCCCCGCTTGCCACAACTAGAGAAAGCCCTCGCACAGAAACGAAAACCCAACACAGTCAAAAATAAATAAATAAAAATTAAATATATGTATGGGAGTATATTTTCTCAGTTCACAACATTACACATTTTAATCTGTTTACCTTATGGTTTTAAAAACAAAATATAACCACATAAGAGAAAATTATAAAGAGACACACAAGAGGTACATCGACGCCCATAATTTGATACTCCGCTAAAAATAAGGTCAAATATTTAGTTTTATTTCATTTTAGTCAATTTTCCTAAGCATCTCCTTCTAGCATAACTGATTTTTGCCCTGTTTTGCCCTGCTTTCTTTCACACTAATGTATTAGAAGCAAATTTATAGGGCAATACATTGTGATTTTATAGGAAACACAAAATTCCCTAAATTATTTTGAAAAAATTAACTTAACATTACTCTGTTGTTTAGTATTTAGGTTATATTTTCAGGAAAGTGACATAAAGAACACAGCCAGAAACGTATCTGTGCATACAGCTTTCAAAAATATCTCGGATAAAACTGCTTTCCATAGGGACTTCCCTGGTGGCACAGTCACCAAAATTTGGATTCTGTCTGGATATTTGATGTATTAAGGCATTAGTGTAATTTTTTTTTAGACGTGATATGGTACTGTGCTTGTGTTCTTAAAAAAAAAAAGTTCTTATCATTTAGAGACATATGCTGAAATATTTATTGAAGCTATGCTATGTAGTCTGGGATTTACTTCAGATGATCTGGGGAGGAAAGTATTTAAAATGGGAGGATAAGTGAAATGATACAGGCACCAGTTGATAGTCATGGAAGAGGAGTATAAATTATTTTCTCTACTCTTGGATATGTTTAAATATTTCCATAAAAAAATACCAGTTTTTGCTCATTGTTATATAATTGTAAACATTTTCTACAGTGATGATACCTAGTGCCCTCATACTTTGCTGGTGTCCCTTATGGAAAACAAATGTTTGGGTTTTTAAAATAAATTTATTTATTTATTTTTGGCTGCATTGGGTCTTTGTTGCTGTGAGCGGGCTTTCTCTAGTTGCAGCAAGCGGGGGCTACTCTTTGTTGCAGTGTGCGGGCTTCTCATTGCAGTGGCTTCTCCTGTTGCGGAGCACGGGCTCTAGGCACACGGGCTTCAGAGGTTGTGGCATGCGGGCTCAGTAGTTGTGGCTCGCGGGCTCTAGAGCGCAGGCTCAGTAGTTGTGGCACACGGGCTTAGCTGCTCTGCTGCATGCGGGATCTTCCTGGACCAGGGCTCGAACCCGTGTCCCTTGCATTGGCAGGCGGATTCTTAACCACTGAGCCACCAGGGAAGTCCCAACATGCAGATTTTCTAATCTACCCAATGGAGAACCTGAGTCAGTATTTCTGTGGACAGACTAGTGCAGAGGCCACACTTGGAGAAACTCACTTTCAAACAGAAAAAGTAGAGCGTCTTCACTGTGCTTTTCATCAATGGAAGGTGTTTCTAGCATGTTAGGGTGATTCGCTTCTGACACACTTGTCAAGGTATAAGGGCAGTAAATTTCGGGGTTTTTTCCCTTTCAGAAACCTCCTAGATTCCTTCATCGAGGCTCACAGGTGTTCAGACTTCTTCCTCAAGTTTTCCCAGGGGCAACTGTAGCCATCCCAACTTTACCTGGCTCATGTGTGCTTTCACCTCTGCTTTCCGCAGTGTGTACTTTGGGAAGAGGGGCCCAGCGTGCATTAGACCACCTGCCCAGAAAGCAAGTGAGCGTCTCCTCAGTAAGTACAGTCCTTCTGCCTTGACTCTGATGGGCAGGGATATGTCACTCTTCTCTCTGTACCTGCTACCGGAGAGGATGAAAGATAATGGTATTTAAACCATGGGGGAAATCTCTCTTAAATGGCTGTTTTATTAGATCCCTGTCACTTGATTTCCCCCATCTTCCTGCAGCCAGAATGTGCTCACAAACCCCTGTCCAAGCTGAATATTCAGGTTCGAGCCCTAAAAAATAATTATACTAATGCCTTAATACATCAAATATCCAGACAAAATCCAAATTTTCCCAACTGGATGGTAAATTTTTCTTGGTTTGTTGGGAAGGACACAAATAATGTCCTTACATTGTAAATGGCAGCTCCACCTCTTCAGTCTCTTCATCTGTAGGCTCCCCTCCCTCCCCACCTCTTTTTTTCTTTAATTTACTTTTTGAAGAAATGAGGTTAACTGTCCTACAGAGTTTGTACTGACTGCATCTCATAATGACATTTATAACATGTTCCTCTATCTCCTTATTTCCTGTAAATCAGCAGGAAGATATAAAGGCTTGATCAGATTCAAGTTCAATGTTTTGCAAACAGTAAATACCTCACAGAAGGTGCTGTGTACTTCCATCGGAAGGCACAAAATGTCTGGTTTCCTCTTTTTGTGGAGTCTTTGGGTTTTTTTTTTTTTTTAACATTATAAACAATTTAAAAAAATTTTTTTTAATTCAAACAAAGGGATAGAAAAGAATATAAAGAATCCCCATGTACCTGTCACCCAGCTTTAACAACTCACTGGCTTCCCTCTCCCTTGTTCCATTTTATCCACACCCTCACTCACTTCTCTCTCTTCCAAACCTAGACTAACTTGAAGCAAATCCCAGACATCATATAAGTTCATCTCTCAATATTTTAGTGTATATCTCTAAAAGACAGTGATTTTTTTAAAAAATACCACTATAAAACCTAAGATTTTTAATAATTCTTTAATATCAAATATCTGATCAGTATTCACATTTCCTCCATTGTATTATGAGATATTTTTGGCATTTGATTTTAATTTGCAGCACTGGATTATCGGTGAGTGAGAACATTTCTACTGTGTTCGGTTACTGGCTGTGAATTACCTTCTGGTGTCCTCTGCTTGTTTAGAATTAAATTGATGGGTTGACAATAATAAAGACTGATGACCGTTTTTTGTTACAAATATTTTCTCAGTCCGTTACTCACCTACTAATGGAAGCTCGAGTGAGGCAGTCTGCCCTCATGTCCACCTACTACCCAGTGAACTTAAGCTTTCTAATTTAAGTGTACTTTGTGACTCCTTCTACTGCTTCTAAGCTCAGAATGCCTCCCTTCCTTCAAAGATC
The DNA here is from genome assembly GCF_009873245.2 of Balaenoptera musculus. NCBI lineage: Eukaryota > Metazoa > Chordata > Mammalia > Artiodactyla > Balaenopteridae > Balaenoptera > Balaenoptera musculus. Next base: position 27,429,849 of record NC_045787.1, on the reverse strand, counting down.
TAATGAATATTCAAAACCATTTTCTTCTGGTTTGTCTAAGTAATCTGCGTTGTTAAGTACATTCAGGTCATATACTCAGAAAGCTATTTCGGTTGTATAAACCCCAGAATTTATCTCCATGACCCCTATGTCACAGACACAGAAAGAGAATGGAGTTTTTATAATAGTGATATATTTCTAAATGATTTGAATCCCTTGGTAAACTACCCATAGATTTATTTCCACTTGCTCCCAGAGAAAAGTTCCAATCCCTTCTAGAGAAAGGGGAGCCCTGTCACCTGGTCTTAAAGCACTTTAACTAATTAGGGTGTTAATTAGTTCCTTGCAAGAATGAAAAGCAGGGATTAATTTAAATCACAATGAAGTTGGGGGGTGGGGTAGGGTTAATGGTTTCTTCTTTAACAGTTACCAACACATTTTAAATAGACCCAGGCCCTTTTAAAAGGAGGGAATTTATGCTGTACAAGTTTGGTTACCTAGGAGACCCCATCTCTCCTTTCTACCAGAGCCTGTCCTCTCAGAAAAGCAGCTTCAATTAATAGACGGCTACTTTTCTAAGCCTCAGTCGAATGGCCAGTAGGAGTAACAGAAGAAAAGTAAAACTCAAGTTATTACCTCAACTACAGCTTAGATTTTTTTTTTAAAGCAGGAATTCCCACGGTAGCAAAGTCGGATTATGATGCAAAGTCCCAAGGAAAATTAAGCTACGCATCTCACCAGTTTTCTATACTCTGCTTAAGACGCCGAGGCAGGGGAAAAAAAAAAGCGTAGACTAAGTGATTTATAAAACAAGTGTAGCAAGAGTGTTGAAATGCTGAAGCATTGTGCAAATACCAGCTCACAGTTGATATCACACTTAATGCTTGTAATCATCAACAGAAGTTTAGGGGAATGAGTACATTATGACTGAACGTGTATTAAATCAAGAGGTTGGATGATGGATGTTCACTAAACTTATTGTGATAATCATTTCATGATGTATGTAAATCAAATCATTATGCTGTATACCTTAAACTTACACACTGCTGTATGTCAATTATATCTCAATAAAACTGGAAGGGGAAAAAAGTTTGGTTGAAAGGATCAAATGCGGCAAAAGCACATGGCAAAAGCACATCATTAATAACAATACCATTTGAAAGTTAGCTTTTATTAAATTAGCTTCTGAAGTCCCACTTTTCTTATACAGTGAGCCCAGGGTATCACTTTTGCATTACCGCCATGTGATGGGTAACTTCATGTGTCAACTTGCTAGGCTCTGGTGCCCAGTTGTTTGGTCAAACACCGATCTAGATGTTGCTGTGAAGGTATTTTTTTTAGATGTGATTAACATTTAAATCAGTAGACTGAGTAAAGTAGATTATCCTCCATAATGTAGGGGAGCCTCATCCAAACAGTTGAAGACCATAAAAGACTTATATACAATGGAATATCACTCGGCCATCAAAAAGAATGAAATAATGCCATTTGCAGCGACATGGACGGACCTAGAGATTGTCATACTAAGCCAAGTAAGTCGGAAAGAGAAAGACAAATACGATATGATATCACATGTGGAATCTAAAATACAATACACATCAACATATCTATGAAATGAAAACAGGCTCACAGACATAGAGAACAGACTTGTGGTTGCCAAGGGAGAGGTGGGGTAGGGGAGGGAAGGATTGGGAGTTTGGGGTTAGCAGAGGCAAACTATTATGTAAAGGATGGAAAAACAACAAGGTCCTACTGTATAGCACAAGGAACTATATTCAATATCCTGTGACAAACCATAATGGAAAGGAATATGAAAAAGAATATACATATATGTATAACTGAGTCACTTTGCTCTACAGAAGAAATGAATACAACATTGTAAATCAACTATACTTCAATAAAATTAAAAAGACTGAGATCCCCCCAAAAAGGAATTCTGCCTTCCGACTGGCTTCAGACTTCACACTGCAGCACCGGCTCTTCCCTGGGTCTCCAGCCTGACCTGCAGATTTCAGACTTGCCAGCCCTCACAACTATGTGAGCCCATTCCTTAGAATTTCTAGATAGATGGACAGATCTATATACACACAGACATATATACACACATTTATACTCAGAGAGAGAGAGAGATCCTATCAAATCTGATTCTCTGGAGAACCCTAACCAATACACACCATCACCATCACTCTACAGCTATAAAAGTGAAATTAAGTTTATATTTATCTGGTTGTTCCCACATTATACAAACTTGGCTTTACAAGTTTTTCACTAAAGTTAGAGAGCCTGTTAGCTTGCTGGTGCTGCTGTAACAAAATGCCATAGGCTGGGTGGCTAACACAACAGAAATGTATTTTCTCACAATTCTGGGGGCTGGGAAGCCAGAGGTCAAGGTGCCAGCAGGTTTGGTTTCTTCTGAAGCCTCTCTCGCAGGCTGGCAGGTGGCCGCCTTCGTGCACTGCCCTCACATGCCCTCTGTGTGCAAGCATCCCTGGTGTCTCCTCATGGGTCCAAATTTTTGACAACAGTCAGATGCGGTTAGGGCCCACCTTTCTAAAGGCCTCATTTTAACTTAGTCACCTCTTTCAAGGCCGTATCTCCATATACAGTCACATTTTGAAGTTCTGGGGGCTAGGGCTTCAACAATTCAGCCCATAACAGAGGGTCTATCTGAAAAAAATCTGATTTAATATTAGGCTACACGGCATACATAAAACTCACTTTTGGGGAAAGCAATTTAGGGATAGACTTCCTCTAGATCGGTCAGAAGTGTCCAATTGAAAAAACATGCAAATATATTTCAAAACTGGTTGGCAGAGAAAATAAAGAGATGATTTTAAAGAAGAGTCCCAAATCCAAGGCATCAAGGCAGACACTCTGAATTTTAGGCACTGATTTGTCACATTGATAATATATTACATCTTGCTTAGGTGTAGAAAACAGCAAGGACGTAGTTATTTGAGCCTGGCTAGTGAGTCTCCCCACAGGCTAGACAGTAATTATAAAATCAGTTACCAAACCCTCTTAAGCCTGGGGCCAGGAATGATGTGGTAGGCGTGATGTGAAATCTTTGTAAATAGATATTAAAGACACAGTTTTGACCGTAAGTTGTTCGGTGCTTAATCTAACAACATCAGCAGGCAGCAGTGGAGACCGAAGGCCTTAGAGAAGACAGAGGAAGAAAAACTGGCAGTAGGAAGACAAAGAAGAAAAGAGGTAAGAAAGGGGATGGAAGGAAGAAACAGGGAAAAGACAAGAAATGGGAAGGGAACAGTGTGGGAAGGTGGGGCTTTGTCCCTCCTCTCTCAGTAGCACTGCACCATGTCAGGTCCCACCTCTGACTAATAACAAAAAATGCCAGAGCTTCTCATAGGAATAGCACGTGTACATTTCCAAAGAATTTTCACCTCTGTTATTCCTCACGTACCCCAAACAGCCCAGTGAGACCTCATGGAACTGAGAATCAAAAATGTTGCCTGCTGGGGCTTCCCTGGTGGTGCAGTGGTTAAGAATCCGCCTGCCAATGCAGGGGACACGGGTTCGAGCCCTGGTCTGGGAGGATCCCACATGCCGCGGAGCAGCTGGGCCCGTGAGCCACAACTACTGAGCCTGCGCACCTGGAGCCTGTGCTCCGCAACAAGAGAGGCCGCGACAGTGAGAGGCCCGCGCACCGCGATGAAGAGTGGCCCCCACTTGCCACACCTGGAGAAAGCCCTCGCACAGAAACGAAGACCCAACACAGCCATAAATAAATAAATAAATAATTTTTTAAAAAAATGTTGCCTGCTATATCAGTAAACAAAGGATGTCCCAGCCATCAAACCACTACAGCCACCCCTACAGTGAGCCCTGAGGGGACTCAGGATGGGAAAGAACAGGATCCTGGCCGGAGACAGCTAAGGTGCACATCAAAGGCATGATTTCAGTGAGCCCAGACTCTTGCATCTTCCCATACATAGAAAACACTAAATTCCTTAACTTCAGATATCTGGTTTTCTTTAATGAACAGTTATCTTTTGATGTCCCGACTGCTTGGTCTTTGCTACAGAAACCCCTGTATATCCTGGTTCCTCCCTGACCTCTTCGGCCGTCCCCCAGAGCTAGCTGAGACTCCTGTCTCCTGGGCTTGGAGTCCTCAGATGTCTGCCGAATAAAACATAATTCTCAATTTTAGGTTGCGTAATTTTTTTCAGTCGACAGAGCTATTATTTTTATTTGACAAACTTTAAAAAATCTGAGACAGAGTCATTGAAGTGACTTGCAGAGACTGGAAGCAATTGAACATTTTACAGACTAACGCTACTCCACAGAAATGATAAACAACTACAATTTTTTTTTTTCACCCCACCATCCCTCCCTTAAGCTTTCTGGTTCGTACATAATCAAACTATGTGATTTATATGTGTTTTTTAAACTCTGTGTTCACGCTTTCTCTATAAAATTTCTTTTTTGGCTTTATACTCCTGAGAGTTCGGTTTGTTTAGCTTTAAAGATATCTCTCTTGCAAACAAGCTCTGAGAGAAAAGTGATAGATACGTGATTACTTACTAGGAAAAATGAGAGTGATAATACTCGGAAGAACTCTTATCCCAAAGTAGAAGTCAGCTCTCCCCCTCCAGAGGTTCCAAACACTACCACTTTTCTAGAAAAATCTAAATGAGTTTAAAATAAATCTCAGGAAAAAAAGTTGATGAACTGTTATCAATGGGTATGAGGTAGGGTACAGGTAACTCAGCTTTTGGCTGGAAATAAAATAAGGTTATGGCACTAGGATAAGGGTCAGTCCCTGGCTTCCTGAGTATGTCTTACACCTTTGAGTTCAGTTACCAACACGCCGTTGACAACCAGACATTTCAGTGGCTTTTACATGAAAACCCAGGCTCAAGTTCAAAGCTGGAAGGTGATACCTGTCCTGGGACAGAGTTCAAAAGTCCAGGCTCTTATGTTCAGGTCTCAGCTTTTGGTAAGTGCACCTGCTGGTGTGCTAATGCAGTAACCCAAGGAACACCAGTGCTAGAATCTTCTGGGAGCTCCTTTGCCTATAAGCTTATAAACTGCTCATATACTGTGGCAAATTATATTTTCCAAAAATGGCACTGCAAGATTTCTGGTCCCATACACTCCTCCAGAACCTTGTCACCTGCGTCAATAGGTAGAGTCTACTTCTCCTCCCCTTGAATCTGGGCAAGACTTCGTGATGGTTTCAACTGATGGAATGCAGCAGAGGTGACACCATGTTAACTTCCAGGGCTGCGTCATAAAGGGTGATGTGGCTTCTGTCTGGCTCTCTCTCAAGATGCTTCTCCTGGAATCCAGCTACCATACTGTGAGGAAGCCCAAGCCACATGGAGGGGACAGAAATGTCCTGGCTGAAAGTCTCAGTGAAGGTCTTCGGTGTTAGCCTACATCAGCCATCAGACGATGAGTGAATGAGCCACTAGGTGATTCCCACCCCCGGCCCTTGAGTCTCCCCTGCTAATTCCCACATCATGGATCAGGGACGAGCTGCCCCAGTGTACCCTGTCCAGAGAATTGTGAGTATAATAAATGTTTGTTTTACGCCACTAAATTTAGTAGTCATTTGTTAAACAGCCCTAGTAACTGGAATGTACATTAATACCCAGAGGCATTAAGAATTCATTGATTAATATGATTTTATACATGTCTGGCTTTGGGTCTTCTTGTAGGTAGGAAAGTGTAGGCAGGAAGCAGAAACACAAGCATTTAAGTGCTACCTTCCCTGTGCCAGGCACCATGTCAAGTACGAGAAAATTGCAACACTTCAACTGCTCCAAAATCCCCGTGAGGTTTAAGTGTGATCTCCATTTAAAGATGAGGAAGCTGAGGCACAGAAAGGTATAGTACCTTATCCAGGATCATACAGGCAGTGGTAGAGTTGCAGTTTGATCCCATATCTACCTGACTCTAAAACTCACAATATTTTTGCTCTCCCAGTGGAGCCCAACCTGGAAGCCTTGACCCTGGGTGGCGATGGGGGGTTGGGGGGGGCAGTAGGGGAAGAAGCCTCAATTTAGTGGCAATGAGAAAGTTCTGTTAATCCATGAGCACCAGTCACTGTATGTCATACACCCTCTCACCCCCACCACAAACACACACTTTTCAAATACAGTAAATTCCATAATAACTACAATTCAAATTCATTTCACACATTACTGATCTTCGTTTTGATTATGATTTTGGTACTGATTACGTATCTTCTCAACTAACAGATGATAACAGAATAGCTACTAGAAGTTAAAGGTCTGTAAACTTCTTACACATATATTAGGACAGGGTTTTCATACTTAAGAACATTGGGAACCATGAACCATACACCTCCGTGCGCAGAATTCACATTCATGCCTAGTAAGTTGGACAACTGCGTTACCACGGGAAAACTCAAGCATTGTGAATGACCAACATTCCATCTGTGTTGATTTAATGAAGGTGGTTACCAAGGGATCGTTCTTAAATAGTGGGCACTGAGAGGAGAGGGTCCCCCCAGCCACAATTCATTAATTTGCTAATCATGCAGCTTCCCTGTTGGCGCAGTGGTTAAGAACCCGCCTGCCAATGCAGGGGACAAGGGGAGCCCTGGTCTGGGAAGAGCCCACATGCCACGGAGCAACTAAGCCTGTGCGCCACAACTACGGAGCCTGCGCTCTAGAGCCTGCGAGCCACAATTACTGAGCCCGTGTGCCACAACTACTGAAGCCCATGTACCTACAGCCCGTGCTCCGCAACAAGAGAAGCCACCACAACGAGAAGCCCGCGCACCGCATCAAAGAGTAGCCCCTGCTCACCACAGCTAGAGAAAGCCTGTGCGCAGCAACAAAGACCCAACACAGCCAAAAATAAATAAATAAATTTATTTTTTTAAAAAAATTTGCTAACCGTTCTCCCACTGAGCGCTGGCCAGCAATCTGTCTTTAGCTAATGATGATGTATGTGCCTTCCCACTTTCCATACACAGGCACGTGACAGGGATGGCGGGCAGAGAAGAATGGACCTGTCTGGGGCCTTGCCTCACCTTGCCTCTGTCCTTCAGGGTATCCTCCTAAGCAGGCATCTGCTTCCCTTGGGATGAGAAGGGAGTGGTGGTAATAGATGGGGGAACAACTTCATTACCCATCAGGAATGTAGGGCAAGTTCACTGCCTCCTAGAGAAATGGGAGCCCGCTGAATTCAGATCTGTGCCAAAGAGGCAAGAATGCTGGTACTTAATGTGCCATAGAAAGGCTTCTTTCAGAAAAGAAAGCCAACTTCACCAGAGTCCTTTGCCGTCACATTCACATGGAAGGCTGAGTAAGGCACACAGGGCCACCTCCAGCCTTCGAAAAATGGGCATGCACGGGGTGGGTGGGATGCACTCTCTCTTCCCAGGACTCTTTTCTTTAGCTGCAGTCATCAGCATTCATACCCTCAAGAAGGCCTGGCTTTGGGAGGCAAGCCCTACCATGTGACCACCCCCAGGCTACTCTCCCCTGCCCTAAGCTCTTAAATCACTGCATTCCACAAGGATTTCTTTCCTCCCCAAAAGGGGGAGATAAAGGAGGGGAATTACAATATCTAATGAAGTTGGTTGGTGCCAAAACAACAAAGAAATTCCAATTCATAAAACCACATTTTATTAAAACCGCACTTTGATTTTTTTTTTTAAAGACTATGTGCCTATATACCAAAACCCGTGATTTCTGCTTGTGAGCTGTTCAGCTCTGATTAAATGGGAAAAAAATAAAATAAGACTCAAGATTTTTGAACACACATTTCTTATTATCATTAACTTTAGGTATGTGAAATTCAAATTTAAGGATTTTTTTTGGTGGTAACTCTTCAAACTAAACAGTCTTGAAATGAACTACCAATTAACCACTGCTTAATTCATAAATGAAAGAAATGTATGTCTTTCATCTTAAGTGCACAACTAGGATCCATTACACACACACACACACACTTTTAAGATTCACATACTGGTCACCAACAGTCAGAGAACATATCTCCCAAGCACGGAGAAGAAGCTTTAGCCCGAAGGGTCCTCCATTCTCTCCTAGAACCTCATCAATCTCCCAACCTTGGCAGAAGGCAGCAGGGAAAGACAGTCTCCCGGATAGGCATCTGGTCTACCCAGGCTCTCTCCCTTTCCTTTTAAAAGAACCTAGAGGGGCTTCCCTGGTGGCGTAGTGGTTGAGAATCTGCCTGCCAATGCAGGGGACACGGGTTCGAGCCCTGGTCTGGGAAGATCCCACATGCTGTGGAGCAACTAGGCCCGTGAGCCACAATTACTGAGCCTGCGTATCTGGAGCCTGTGCTCCGCAACAAGAGAGGCTGCGACAGTGAGAGGCCCGCGCACCGCGATGAAGAGGGGCCCCCGCTTGCAGCAACTAGAGAAAGCCCTCGCACAGAAACAAAGACCCAACACAGCTATAAATTAATTAATTAATTAATTTTTAAAAACACAACAAAACAAAAAAACAAAACAAAAAAAACTATCTTAACACTACCATGGCACATTAAAAAAAAACAACAACAACAAACAAAAAGAACCTAGAAAAGAACCTAGAAAGCAAGCGGAGGAAGTGGAAGGGTAGAAGAAGTGGGAGAGAAGATATGTTAAGAAATTAACCCCAAATTCATAATTAGCTAGCCACATGACAAAAGCTGCGGACGTTTCTGACTTTCACTTTATTTTCTGAATGGAGGTGGGATCACTGATCTAGGAGGTGCAGGGCCCCCAGGGGAACTGGTCACAGCCAGGAGCTTCTGCTTCACCTGGATTATCACCTCCAAACTCCCATTATCTCAAAAGATGTGGGTCCCGTGAATCCAACCATACTTATCCTTTAAAACCTATGCCTTTCCTATACATACAGAATATTTGTCTGCCTCATCGCTTGCCAAAGACAACTCCAGATGTGTACTATCAGGCATTTCCAAGGGCAGAGTTCTTTACAGATTACAAATTCCTAGAGGACAGGAAATACGGTTGTTTTTCTTGTACTGTACTGCAATTACCCAAATATTGCATACAAAGACATAAATTTCTGCCAGGAAATCCTTTTTTTTTTTAATGGGAAGATGGATGATAACATTCTTAACTGATAACTGAGGTAACTGTGATTCACTCACCCACTTATTCATTCATTCAGCAGAGATTTATTGAGCACCTCTTATGTGCCAGGCTGGGGATCCAGCAGTGAACCAGCCGAAGCCTATGTCCTCAAAGGGCTGCTGCTGCTCTCGGGGAAGAGACGGGCCCGACACAAAGATGCAGGTATCACGTCAAGGGTGATGAATGTTTAAAAAGTGGAAGTGAGGATAGGAAGTGACAGGAGTGTGTGATTTGAGGGGGGAGGGGTCAGGGAAGATGTCTCTAGGTGACATTTGAGCAGATAGATCTGGAGGAAGGGATCCCTGCAGATGCCTGGGGAGAAGCCTTCCAGGGTGGGAACGGCACGCGAAAAGGCTGGGTGGGCTCAGGAACTTACAAGCAAGTCTGGAGCAGAATAAACGCAAGGGAGGCTTATAGACCTGGAAAGGACTCTGCTTTTACTGAGTGGGATGGGAAGCCACCAAAAGGATCTGAGCACAGAGTGACAAAAAGGATCACTTGCGACCAATTCTGTTAAGTCAGGACAATGAGAGGCAGTCAGTCTGTGGACCTGTTTTGAAGATACAACTACTACGCTCTGCTGATGTGACGCAGAGATGAGGGCATTTGCATTAGACAGGCCTGGAGTCAAACTCCAGCTCTGCCGCCTCCTAGCTGTGTGACCTCAGGGAAAAGTTTTAATTTTTGAGTCTCAGCTTCTTCTGTAAAATGGGGATAATACCACCTTCACTGCAAAGGTAGAAACACTATATATAAGCACCTAATACAATCCCGGGGTACTTTTTTAACCAAAGATAAAAGAGGATTTTTTTTTTAATTGATTAATTAATTAATTTATTTTTGGCTGTGTTGGGTCCTCGTTTCTGTGCGAGGGCTTTCTCTAGTTGTGGCAAGCGGGGGCCACTCTTCATTGCGGTGCGCGGGCCTCTCACTATCGCGGCCTCTCCTGTTGCGGAGCACAGGCTCCAGACGCGCAGGCTCAGTAGTTGTGGCTCACGGGCCTAGTTGCTCCGCGGCATGTGGGATCTTCCCAGACCAGGGCTCGAACCCATGTCCCCTGCATTAGCAGGCAGATTCTCAACCACTGCACCACCAGGGAAGCCCAAGAGGATTTTTTTTAACCCAAATATCCCTGACCCCCAATACAACAACATTCTTGTAGGGAGATGCCAGGAGAATTTTCATGGCCTTAAGGTCCCCTTCTCTGGCCCACCTTTTCTTTGATGGCTGGAGTTGACTTTCATTACATGTGTGTTGTTTTCAAGGTCGGTTTATTGCAGATCTAATCTTAATAGAATCAGCAAACACCACCCATGCCCCCTATCCCAGAGGTGGACAGAAATAGATGAAAAACAGAATCCTAAGGCTGAGAATTTCTGACAATGCCAGGAAGGTATCTGGACATAGTATTGCTAACTGCATATTAAACACTACTGGCTCTTGTACTCAACAAAAGAGGGTTAATTATTATTATATGTTATTAGATTTTTTAAGCTGGGTGTTCTTGCTTCCTTTCCTGTCCAATAACTAGAGGCCAATATTTCTTACTTATGGCAACATGTGATCACAATCGTATGACCTTGAGTCCAGGAAGGAGTGAAACCACTCAGCCCTGAAAATCAAACAGAAAATCATTTTTCTGGCTTCTCGGCTGGAATGTCCACTAGGAAGTACATATACTTAATTTTGGTTCCCTCCACTTTCCCATCCCAATTAACCTAATGTCACATTCACACGGTTGCCTCTCTAAAAATCTGAAATTATTTTGCAAACCTCAATTGTGTTTAATGTGACTTTTAAAGCTAGTCTAAAGAACACAGGTTGAGGAACAGAAACCATCAAGTAGAGGATTAAAATGATTTATTAATGGATGCTTTAAAAATGGTAGAGGGACTTCCCTGGTGGTCCAGTGGCTAAGACTCCGTGCTCCCAATGCAGGGGGCCCGGGTTCGATCCCTGGTTAGGGAACTAGATCCCCCATGCTGCAACTAAGAGTTTGCATGCTGCAACTAAAAAAAAAAGAAAAGAAAAAAAAAATGATAGAGAAATCTGGTAATGGAGCCTTTATGGTTGAAACTTAGAAATCTATCTGAAGAATTTAAACAGTTTTAATGGAACTAAAACTCATTACTCAAAAAGAAAATAAAATTCAAATAGAGCACCTTAGCATCCTCTGGAGCACTCACTGAAGGTGCTCTGAAATACTTACATTCACCTTAAAATTCTCCTCACAAAGATTGTACCTTCATCTGAACTTTTAAAGTTTTTTACATCACTCATGCAGCACTTAAGATTCTGTTCTGAATACTCTTCTTCTACATGTAAATGTCTTGTCCCCCCAGTGAAAAGTGCAGGTTCCCCAAAGGCAAGAACCATGTCTCCCAATTTATGTATGGATCCGGGACCTTGCATCTGGCAGGTACTAAATGTGTGTTGTGACATATTATGTGCTTTCTGCTACAAAGCTGCATTTCTCCAAGGCTGTTCTGTTCCTCAAGCTGCACTCCCAAGGGCTGTGAAGTAAAGAATATTACCATGTGGCATACTCCCCCCACCCCACATACAACCTTCCCCTTTTTTAGACATTTACAATGTACATTAACAGCTTAAAGGCACCAAGCAGTCCTGTAATAAAGAAACCTATTTATTTTGCTGAACGGGACATTCTCCAAACTTATTTGACACAGGAAACTTTTCTTGCTTATAACGCCTGTTAAAATTCAGCAGTGCCACTTGGGGAAACTGTCCTGAAGTATCTGAAACAACATTCTGTATATAAAGTGCTCAGTAAGTAACATATGTGAGACATTTTACAGTTTACAAGGCACTTTCAACACATTATTATGACTGAACTCCCTCAATAGACAGACTTATATAGTAGGAAATTATAAAGAAGGGAAACTCTGTCTTCCTTTCCTCCAACCCCCTCGACTTTTCAATCACATTCCTTCCTTCATGCATCTATCAACTGAAAACTCCTTTTCTTTAGGACTCTGAGTCACTAAGGATACAATGTGACAACTTATTTCTCCCATAAAGGGACTTGTTCCCACCTCTTGGAACTGAGAGGGTCCTCAGATACAAACTCCAAATTGTTCCCTTTACCCTTGGGGGGGAAAAAAGGCAGGTTTTAGTTTCAGGAAATCTACCTCAGAGACACACAGAAATTAGGTGACTTGGTCAGTAATGTGATTTTAGCTTACAGGAAACTCAAAGTTCCAAATTTAGAGATACATGAATAAGGATTAGGTTCAACTGTATATGAAAGGAAACCCAAAATAAAGGTGGCTTAAACAAGATAGAAGTCTCTACATACAAACAGAGTCTGAGAGGAGTCAGTCCAGAGCTGACAAGAGAGCCCCACAGACAGTTGAGACTGGGGCTCCCTCTATCTGTTCCACCAACTTAATACAAGGCTTCCATCTTTAAGGTCACCGCAGGGCCCAAAATGGCAGCTGGAATGCTAGCCATCAAGTCCTGATCCCAGGCAGAAAAATAAAAGATGATGATGGAATAGGCAAAAAACATGTAGCTTTCAGCAGAGTGGTCAGATCCCTATGCAAACTTACCCCAGACCCCCATGTCAAACTCTCATTGGTCACACAGCCAAAACCAGCGCAAAGAAGGCTGGGAAATGTGGTATTTGGGCTGAGTACACTGAATCCCAAATTTTAAAAATGAAGTTCTATTACTAAGAAAGAACAGGAAAATGGATATTGGGTAGTCCACTAGCAATCTCTATCAAGAAGAAGGAATACGATGTTAGAATCTTACTATCTTAGGATGCTGGTCAGAAGTCATTTAGTCCGGTGTTTCTCAAGTTCACTGATAAGAATCATGTGTGTGGGGTGGTGGTGGAGGGGTAGATAGGCTCCACCCAGATCTACTGAACCAGAATCTCCAGGGAGAGGACCTAGGGATCCCTGTTTTCAACAAGCACTCTACGTGATTCTTATCAAGCAAGTTTGGGAGCCACTGAAATCCAATCTTCCACCCAACTTGGCAGTCTCAGCAAATTCCTGAGTCTTGGGGCTCCAGAGGCAGTCAGTCCATCCTTGAGCAGCGAGAGACATGGACATTCTTCCTCCTACTGACACAACTTCCATCAAAGAGCCAACCTAACAGGAAGAACCCGAGGGGGCCTCACCGTTATGGAATTATACCAAAGTAATTATGAATTGGGCAACCAAGTGCCTTAACCAACCAGCTCTATCACAGGAACAAATATGCTTGCTAAAGAGAAAAACCACAGGCCTAAGAATGGTTTTACCTGTGCCAAAGCCCATAATACCAAACCTAGATTTAATACTAACTAACAGCAGTTTCGACTTTCACCAGAAATGTAATCTTAATCAACCAGTCTGGAATTTTCTGATCAGCACCGAGGTCATCTGTGCCACCTGGGCCCTCTCTCACACACACCCTCCCACCCCCAGAGGAAGAAGGGGTGGCAATCTGCATGATAAAGACCCCTGCCCTTCCCTTTTCCCTCCCTAAGAAGATGATGTCCTGGCCTAAAAAAATCATCCTTTCTTCCCCTGGCTAATAGCCCCCTGCCCCTTCTTCCTATAAAAACCTTCCATTTTGTACAATCCCTCGGAACATCCTTCTGGCTACTGGATGGGATGCTATCCCATTCATGAATCACCTAAAAAAGCCAATTAGATCTTCAAACTTACTTGGCTGAATTTATTTTCTTAACATGATCATACAAAACCAGCCCATTTCCTTACAGAAAGCTTTAGAATGATGGTTCTCTAATTTTTTCAATCATACTTTACCAACTGGGACTAAGTTCGACAAGTGTCAAAGCCTCCCAGGCTCCGGGGTGCCCTGTGGTGCATCAGGAAGCTCCAGCAAGGTTGCCTGAAGTTGGCTGAAGGTCTTTAGCCTCTGACTGGATGGGTTTCTCTTTGAGGATTAAAGTAAAGCTACAGGTCAAAGGTGGAGTGCACTCTCACTTACTTCTAACATTTAGAAGTCACCTATTCCTGATCTGTACTCCAATTTCCCTGTCCGTTGCAACATTTATTTCCTCCAAACAAATGTACTAAGGACCATGTATTCTACCATCCCAGTAGTTCTGGAACCAAGGTGGACCCAAGGACAAACTTGCTGTCACGAATGAACCCTGGGACTGATGGGGGATTCTGATTCCATTTGCCGTCTAACCCAGGCTAACAGTGAGAAAAATCTGCTGAGGTGGAGGGGCCTAAATTACACCAGAAATTGCTTCTATCTGCCATGACCTTTCCACAGAGGAAAATGATTCCAACCTACATTTAGTCTGATGTTTCTTTATGAGTGAAGAATTATACCTTTAGAATGAATAAAAGAATGAAATAAACATGTTAAAGGAAGATTCTTTTTCATGTTTTGTTGTTACAGTTTGAATTTTGTTCTCCAAAAAAAAAGTCCTATTGAAGTCTTAACCTCTGGTACATCAGAATGTTGTAAATAGGGTCTTTCCAGAGGTAATTAAGTTAAACTGAGGTCAACAGAGTGAGCCCTAATCCAATGGACTTATAAAAAGGGAAATGTGGACACCTGGAGGGAAGGCAGAGGAATGGAATGATGCATCTACAAACCAAAGAATGCAAAAGATTGCCTGCAAACTACCAGAAATCAGGAAGAAACAGAGAAGACAAGTTTCAGAGGGACCATGACCTTGTAAACCTTGCTTTCAGACATCTAGCCTCCAGCACCGTGAGACAATAAATTTGTGTTGTTCTAAGTCCCTCCGATTATGGAGCTTTGTTATGGCAGCCCTAGCAAACAAATGGAATTGGTTAGTGAGAATGTATTTCTTCACCCAGGTCAAATTCAATGTCCCTGATGTAAGACTGAAGCTATCTGCCAGCACAACTCAGTCTGAAAGCAGAACAAAAAACCCCTGCAAAAGTCCACTTGAAAATAACTGAAATTGCATCTAAATGCTGGCTTTCAATTGCATTTGCTTTCTCCAGGAAAAAAACCCAGGTTTTTCTACTTCTTATCATTGGGGGGGCAGTAGGCTGTGGGTGAAGATGGAGGGGATTCATTGTGGTGCCTCTCAGATGAGGAATATCTACCATATTACTTCCCTGCTACGTGACCACTTGCCATCCTGGATCAGTGGTTCTGAACACTTTCTGCTCAGGACATTCACCCAGCCCAGGCTCCTCTCCAGAAGTTTTGATTCAGTTGGTTCAGGGGCAGGGGGTGAGAAACAGAAATAGTTTGGGGCTTGGGTGTTTTTAAGCTCCCCAGGTAATTTTAATGTACAGAGGGAGTTAAGAACAATGCCCCAATATTACAGGAGTGATGCTTTCTTTCCATCAGTGGCTGGGGTGGGCGTCCAAAATTCAGACATAATTAGGAAAACCCATCCTGTGGGAAATTCACACTCAATAGCCAGACTCTGAAAGCTGACTTTAGAGATCAATTTCCATATGAATAATTGTTCCATCACGGTTTGATTGGCTAAATGGCTCCAGGCAGGCGCTCAGGCATCCAATTTTATCTGTGGCACATAAGAGTCTTTGATATTCAATCCCACCCTCCATAGTTTTAACAGAAAGTAAAAATTTTATCTTAATTCTTTTTTAAGCTACTGATACTTTCACTATTGCCAGTTGGCAAAATAGCCAAATATCTAAATCCAAAGCTACCCAGCACTTATGAAATATGTCCTGAATACATTTAAGAAAAGTTTTTTCTCTTTCGTTTTGGTGAAAAGGGCAAGGTAACTCGTTGACAACTGTTTAGCAGCTGGCATGTTTATTCGATTGATCAGAACTCTACAGACTTCTTAAGAACTGTTAAATTTCTTTCTACTTAGTTGCTTTATTACTTTCAATATGGTTCTAAAGAGCGTGTTAGATTATATCTTCAATTACATGTAGATAAAACTTAGGAGGACCTGAGCTTTTTCTGGACAAGATAACCTTTCCTTATTCTACTTCAGAAACAACACAAATTCATAAATACAGTAGACATCTAAGACATAAAGAGCCCTTTCCTTCCTTTCTCTCTCTCTTCCTATCTCAATCTCCTTCTTCTTTCGCCATTTTTCAAAGCTTTGGTTTTTCCCTTGGAGACAAGGTCAGAGACAGATTTCCTGTCTAAGGCTCTGCTTTGTGCTTAAGGAAACATGAAAAAAGACCTGCATATTTCAAAAGAAGGTCATTATAATCACTATATACAATAGGATCACATTCTTTCCCCTCCGTTCTTAATTAGTAGAGATTACAAGAAACGCCAGGGGCAAGAGGAAGAAGAGCGTACATTCTGACAAGGTACTGGGGGAGACTTGAACACACTTCAATTAAGATGTGTATTCTTTTTCTCCAGATGCCCATGGGACTTTGCACAACTCCAGTAAAAATAAATGTACTGCTTTCCGACTCTCTTACAGAAGCAATTACCAGTGGATGCAGAGATGAATGGGAGAGCAGAGGGGGTTGGAAAGAGACTTTAACAGGAAATACAGAACTTTAAAGCTTAATGAGACTTTTGAGAGCATCTTATTTTACCCATGTGGAAAGCCAGAGAGGTGAACTGACTTGCAGGCGTCTCACACATGGAATTGGCAGAGCTAAGATCAGGAAATGTAACCCTCAGCTCTGTCCACCAAATCGGCTGCCAAGTCTTGACGCCATTCAGAAGAAACAGTAAAACGCTGAGCCAACAACCTTTCTGCCTCTCTGGCCTCATGTATTGCATATTTATCGTCTCTTAATATGCTATAATTGATGGCAGGGGTGGTGAGAGCTGGAGGTCTTGATTGAGTTACTGTCTCTTGTTAAGAAGATAAAAAGCTTTTCTGGAGTGGAAAGAGGATATTTCTCATGACAAGCAATTCACAGTACAAAAATTCAAGGTCAAAGAACCATGTGTGGCATATCCAGAGGGGGCACAAGCATTACTTCTGTGCCCAGAAGATGGCACAGATAACCTAGGGTTTCAAGCTGAGACACCAACAAAGAGTACACCACACAGATCAGGGAAAAAGCTTGCAGTACCTAGTGCTATGGCATGACGATACAACAAGCAAAACACCAATCCAATGATGTTCTGAAATAAAAATTTCTTCCACGAGTTCAGAACTCCACGGCTCAAGTGTCATCTTTAAAGTGACAACGTAAGTGTCTGAAGATCAGCCTCAAATCCATTACTCAGCCAGAGATATTTTGAGTAAAAGGGACCTCCAAATAGGACAAAAGCCATATAAAGGCAGAAAATAATCCTTAAGGGGCATTATATTTACGTTTACTTTATAAGAAATCTTCATCGTGCTCAGTTTAATGAGCAGCTTTTAATACAGGAAGATACACACATTCCATGGGTCATAAAGCCAAGGCTGCTGAAGTGGGTGATTTAGCGTTTCAAGGAAAAATATGAATTATATGAAGGTCAAGTCCCTTTTAAAAAGTATATTAGGAGGCATTACAAAAATAAGGAAGTGGTTATAAATCTGAATTCCAAGAATGGTAACTCCCTTGTATGGACAGAAGAAAACGTTAGGGCAGAACAATTACATTCCTATGATAACAGAACACTTAACAGAAAAAACACACAAAGGCCAAAATCACAGTATTTAAAAAAATGCATTTCATTGAGATGCTCCATATTGAAATTACTGTGGCTAAACCAGCAGCTACAACTCAAATTCGTCTTAAGTTTGGAGGGCAAATGGTAGGCTATGACTTTTCAAACACAGAGGTTGTTAGCATACATCAAAAGAAGAAAGGAGGGGGGCTGTAAATCGGTCCCACAAAGGCAAATTTAAGTGAGCGGGGTGCTCCCAAGCGTGAAGACTCAGAGCTGGTTGTGCTAATGTAAAGAAATGACTTGGGTGACCAGTTTTATCATTTTACTTGTCTTACAGGTGTGTGGCTTGCTTTTTCAATTCTGTTGTTTCTTGTTAGTGTCTAACACAGTGCTGTCCAAGAGAAATATAATGCAAGCCACATTTTATATTTTCTGAGAGCCACATTTAAAACCGTAAAAAGTGGGACTTCCCTGGCGGTCCAGTGGTTAAGACTCTGCACTTCCGATGCAGGGGACGCAGGTTCAATCCCTGGTCGGGGAACTAGGATCCTACATGCCGCACGGTGCAGCCAAAAAAAAAACCAAACAAATTTTAAAAAATGTAAAAAGAAATAGACGAAATGAAGAATGTTTCATATAACCCAATATAACCAAAATATTATCATTTCAGCATGAAATCAACATGAAAACTATTAACAGGATATTTTACATTCTTTTTTTTTATACTAAGTCTTCAAAATCCTGTACATTTACAGTACATCTCAATTCCGATGCTACTTTTTTATCAGAAATACTTGACATGTATTTAGATTTCATGAAATTTACTCTTGAACAGGTAAATTCACAAACTTAAGTTGTTCCAAACTGAAAAGTTTCCAACATCTCAACTGAGTAACCATTTTAAAATTTAAATTAAAAATAAAATTTTAAATTCCATTCCTTAGTCACCCTAGCCATGTTTCAAGTGGCTACAGGAGGGGACAACACAGGTCTCATACAAACATCCCTGTCCCACCCTCACAGGAATCATTTCTCTTTCCAACTTCCCATGGAATATAAAAGCTGGGCAATAAGCAAATGTCAGTCCATAGGGAGAAAAAAATAATTCCTTCATTATCCAAAACCGCCATGAAATTCAGCTTATGGAGTACAGAAATGGAAGAAATTAAAAAAAAATTAGATTTGATAGATGAGTTTATTACTGGGAACAGAATTAGAAAGTATTTGGAAAAGGGATCTGAATATCTTGAGCATTTTTAATCTTATTTAATCTTCACAGTATCCTAGGAGGCAGGTACTTTTCTCATATTCCCCTTTTACCGAATAGGAATCAGAGGCTGAGAGAGGCTAGAGCTAGTAAGTGAAGCACACAGAAACTGGGCTTAACTAATGAATGAAATTAACTCTTAGGAGATAACTTTATGGATTCTGTGTACAAAACATTGCCCAGCCAGTCAAGTAATTCTGGATACTGATCCCTTGTAGATTTTAGGAAAGACAAAGCACGCTGATGAAGTGTTTTGAAGTGTTCATCTACACAGCTCTCCATTTTTGTTCAAAGTGCCGTAAACTATCAATCCTTCACTTTCAGTGGTGAGGCAACGTTCTCTCTCACAGGACAAAAGAATCTCTGGGGGTGAGTCCTAGTAATCAGCAGTTGCAAAGCTTTCCAGGTGGTTGTCATGTACAGTGAGGGTTGACAGCTACACAGCCCGATTGGACCTCAAACTTGAGTTTGCACCAGAATTGCCTGGGGTCGGGGGCTTGGCTGGTCTCCGCTCCCAGAATTTCTAGTAAGGTAGCCCCAGAATCTGCATCCCTAACAAGTTCCCCAGGAATGCTGATGCTGACGGTCCAGGCATTGCACTTAAAGAATGACTGAACTATAAGAAAGACAAATGCACTTAAATGAGGTAAAGAAAAGAACCACCACAAATTTTCTTAAGAACCTTGTTCTGTAGGGCAATTTACTAGGCTCGGGATCATAGCAGCGGAGGGCCTAGAAGACCACTGCTGGAATCTGGGATGTGCTGGATGCCACAGGTTGTAGCCTCCTACTTTCAGGGCAGAAGATACCAAAATGCAGACCGAGGCCCCAGAGCTGCTTTATCCAGAAGCTACTGAAGCTTAAACCTCAGGGACCCCTCACTTGTATGGGTCCCTCGCAAGGCCTGGCAATATGCTCCCAGAGCATGTACATATTTTTTTTTAATATTTATTTATTTATTTGGTTGCACCAGGTCTTAGCTGTGGCAGGAGGGCTCCTTAGTTGCGGCTCGCCAGCTCCTTTGTTGCAGCATGCATGTGGGGTCTTGTTCCCCGACCAGGGATCAAACCCAGGCCCCCTGCATTGGGAGCACAGAGTCTTATCCAATGTGCCACCAGGGAAGTCCCTGTACATATATTTTTGTTTGTTTGTTGTCTTTGTAAAATTTGTAAAGTAAAATCTTTGGGTATTTTTTAAAAGGACTCCCATATATTTTTGTATAAACCTCAGGCTCCACAAAATTTGGATCTGTCCTTGGAGGCCTCTTACCCTGTTCATATCTTCCAGATTTATTCTAGGAATAGAAAAACATTAAAAATTTTTAAACATCACAAATATGTTTAAGAACTTGCTTTTATCTCTCAATAATAATAATATACAAAACAGCTTTCATTAATAGATTTCTGCAACGTTTTAATGGCTTTGTAATATGTACCCAAAAATACACTTGGCCAATCTTTTTTTTTTTTACTATAATGCTTAAGTGTTTTCTAGTTTAAGAGTATCACCATGGTGAATATCCTTAAGGCTAAATATTTTTGCCCATCCTTATTTCCTAAGTATTACTCTAAGTGTTGATATGTACCATATGCATTTGCTTTTCGTTTGTTGTAATTATAATGTAATATAATTTTGTAACTTGAATCTCTCTCCACTTAATTTATTAAATGCACTTTCCCAGTTGCTACATAATTTTTTAAGCTTAGTATTTTTAAGAACTCTAGAACATTCCTCTCTGTGGATGTAACATAATTTATTTGCCTACTCCTCCAAAATATGGCTTACTCTCCATTTTTTATTAATGTAAATAATACGACAAAAAAACCTCCACGTTTTAGATTCTTTTCTTCACATAGCTTCCCTTAAGTGGGCCAAAAATTATAACAGTGGCTAACCCAATAGATTATTCATAAAACAGGTTTAGGGTAGAGACATGAAATGTGTGAACAGGGCTCACAATGGGCTTGAAAGTATCAGAGCCTCGAAGATAAGTAGCATTCACCACATTATACCCGGAGCCATGAACTGAGACCTGTGTCTGTCTTGAGGGCTTACTTGACTATTCTAGAGAATTCCTCCCCAGCGAGGAGCAAGTTGTCCAGACTCTTTCTGACAAACTTTGGCTAAATGACTCAGAAACGTATAAAAAAATTGAACAATAATGATATTATGGTTTCCTTTAAATGAGGTTGGCACAGCTGCCCCATCATAACCAGGACCTAAGCACTGTTTTGTTTCTGGTATCGAGTGGCCGTGTTCTTAATCAATAGCAGTCAGGCTCTCTCATGACCAAAGAGACACAGTCAGTAAGCTGGGTCTAAATTTAGATCATTTTTGCCCCTAGGACACAAGCTAATTAGCCTACACCAGGTCCAAGTTCATGACTGGTCTTGTTGATGTGGTTCTCTAACCACTTCAGCTAATGAGCTACAGACACCAAATAATTTCACAGCCTGGATACAAAACCCAGGTAGGTTGTACATTACAAGCCAGGCCCTCTGATGACGCTTGTTAATGTCACATAACACGACCAGAGGTGGCCAAGAGGACATTCAGACCACTCTAAAGGAAACCCACCCAGAAAACCCCTCGGCCCTTTTGTTTCCATCCATGACATGGGGAGAGTAGTAAATATTGAGCAAAGAAGGGCCGGAGGAATGAGGGGGGTGACACTGAACTGTCAGTGTTTCCCTGCTGCTCTCAGTCATTCATTCATTCATCACACTCCCTGGAGCAGGAAGCTGGGCTGGATGCTGCAGACAGAGCAAGGAAAACGATCTCATCCTGCCTACCTTGACCCAGCTGCCTCCTGTCACCCAAATGCATCAGTTCACTGCGGGGGAAGGGTAGAGGTGGCTTTCCAAATGCACTGGAAAAGGCAGGGGTCTACAGTACCAGAGTCCCTTGACTGCAAGACTTACTTGCCGAACACTCACCAGAACTTACCAAACAACCCATCTTCCAGCTACTCACGGGGCACGGCTGATGCCCTAAGACCTGTCCCAGTGCCACATCCACCACTCAGGGGACAACTGTGTCCCAAACAGTCACAAACACAGCCAGGCCAGTCTAAGTGCTGCCCTTCGTTATTTTAAAAACAGAAAACTGTGCAAACATTCCTTAAGCCTCAGGTCCCAATGCGCATTTTAGGTCCTCCTTTCCACTGCCCGATCCTTCCAGAAAACAGGGCTAGCTGCTTTGCTTTCCATATTCTCCACCCCCCTCTTATCTCTGGCACCAAAGGCTTTCAGACCCGATCAGTGTGAATCTGGCTGGTGGGCTTCACCAAAACATGTTCTGGTCACAGTTTATCCACAATTATCATCAGTCAGTTGCCACTGGACAATGGAAAGAAGAATTTGAAATCCAATTCCAGGCCTTTACTTGGCTGGCTGGAATCATATTTTGCATCTCTGACAGCAAACACCCGTGCACAGCAGCCATCACAGACTGGGGGAGGCGTGGCTTCAGAGGCCAGAGTCCCCAGGCACAAGTCCAGGTTCCTGCTTTGCCTCTGTGATTTGGATAAGTGTTATGTTGAATTGTGTCCTCCCATAATTCATACGTGCAAGTCCTAACCCCCAGTACCTTATTTAGAAATAGGGTTGTGGCAGATGTGATTAGCTAAGATGAAGTCATTCCGAAGAAAGGTGGGCCCCTAATCCAATAATACTGCTGTCCTTACAAAAAGGGGAAATTTGAACAGAGACCCACACACAGAGAACACGTGTGAAGATGAAGGCAGAAATCTGCGAGATGCATGTATAAACCAAGAAAACGCCAAAGACTGCCAGCAAACCACCAGAAGCGAGGAGGTGGAGCAGGGAACAGATTCTCCCTCCCAGCCCTCCAACTTGCTGACACGTTGATCTCGGACTCCCATACTCCAGAATATGAAAGGATAAATTTCTGTTGTTTAAACCACTCCACTTAAGACCACTTTGTTAGCAAACTAACATAGCAAGTTACTATGTCACAGTTTTCTCATCTGTAAGATGGGATAAGAAGGGTACTCCTCTAACAGAGAGAATAAACAGATTACAATTTGGTATTTAGAATAATGCCTGGCAGAGAAGTGCATTTGAATGTTAATATTCTCCAAACGTTCTTTTTTAATCAAGAAGATTCTCACTCTTTTTTTTAACCTCTTGAGGTTTCCTAATGTCTCTTCCCACCAAGTTGCGTAGTAAAAGGCGAGTGTGATAACAGCCCTCGCCAGATTTCTCAGGAGATGAGGCACACTGTCGCTTGGCTGGCGTGCCCAGGGCAGGGCGTGGTCTTTGTGGAGCGACAGGAGTCTCGATTTCCTCCCTGCTCTTCATCCCACACCCACTCAAGGCACCTCATTCTTTCCCTCCCCACGGTCGCCACCACCTGAGCCTCGGCCCTAGTCCTGGTCCTTTCCTCCAGTTAGTCTCTCAAAACCCCCGAGTCGTCCTAGCGCCCCAAGCGCAATCATCTTCAAACCTCATTCTTCCGTTTTACCCACATCACCCACCCCCAGTTTCCAATGCTGTGCAGAAGTCCACCCCTCCCACCTAACTTGATTACTCTGTGCATCTCCCTCTTCCGTTGGTCTCTCCTCACCCCCACCTGACTCTGGACGTTCCCTCTCCAGTACTGGTTTCCTCTGTTAATCCTAACCTACGAGTCAAGAAGGCCCAGCCTCAAATTCACCTTTTCAATGAAGCCCTCCCTAAACTCCTATAGTATTTACCGCCTGGACGCCTGATTTTGTTTTGAATGACAAAAGCCTTGTGCTGCTGCTGTACCTGTTTCATGCATGTCAAGCACAGTATCTCAACTAGACAGTAAACTTAGAGTCCATTCATTCATCACACACTACTAAAGACCTACTAATGCGAGGCACCGGGCAAGGCATCGGGGTAATGGGTACCATTAGTTACCATTTATCAAGAATGTAGGGGCTTCCCTGGTGGCACAGTGGTTGACACTCTGCCTGCTAATGCGGGGGACACGGGTTCGAGCCCTGGTCTGGGAGGATCCCACGTGCCGCGGAGCAACTGGGCCCGTGAGCCACAATTGCTGAGCCTGCGCGTCTGGAGCCTGTGCTCCGCAACAAGAGAGGCCACGATAATGGGAGGCCCGCGCACCGCGATGAAGAGTGGCCCCCGCTCACCGCAGCTGGAGAAAGCCCTCGCACAGAAACGAAGACCCAACACAGCCAAAAATAAATAAATTTAAAAAAAAAAAATGCCACCTCAAAATATGCCACTTTGGAAAAAAAAAAAAAAAAAAAAATGTACTGTGTGCCAGATTTTATCCTAATCCTCACGATGATGCTGGAAGGTGCTGGCATCACCCTGGTTTACAGATGAGAAAGCTAAAGACGAGAGATTATGTAACTTGTCCAGGATTGCATAGATAGTAATAGATAAAACTGGGACAAGACAGAGAAACAGGGCTGAGAAATAGTATAATGGGTCAGCTGTAACCAGACCCCAAAGAATGTGGATTAAGGCATTGCCCATTTGGAAGGATGTCAATAATTATCACACACAGGCATACGTCAGAGATATTATGGGTTCAGTTCCAGACCTGCAATAAAGCAAATACTGCAATAAAGCGAAGTCAAGAACTTTTTGCTTTCCCAGTACATATAAAAGTCATGTTTACACTATACTGTAGTCTATTAAGTATATGATAGCATTATGTCTAAAAAAAAATGTATATAACAATGAAAAATTATAAAACAAAAAAACAATAGTATCATAAAAGATCACTGTTCACAGATCATGACAACAAATATAACAATAATGAAAAAGTTTGAAATATTGTGAGAATTGCCAAAATGTGACACAGAGACACAAAGTGAGCAAATGCTGTTGGAAAAATGGTGCCAATAGACTTGCTCAAGGCAGGGTTACCACAAACCTTCAATTTTTAAAAAATGCAATATCTGCAAAGCACAATAAAACAAGGTATGCCTGTATATGATATATATATTATATGACAATGCCATATATATATATATATGTGTGTGTGTATATATATATATGAAATAACCATTGACATCCTTCCAAATGGGCAATGCCTTAATTCAGTCTTTGGTTATCCGTATCTGAAGACAGAGCTGTACATTACATTCATTAATGACTTAGATTAAACAGGCATGCCCCTACTAAGTTTGTGGATGACTCAATGTGATTATGATGAGTCAGAATTTAATGCAAAAATCAGAGCAACAGATTTATTGAACAAATTTAACTAAGAAAATAAAATTTAACTGGGATAAACATAGTGTCCCGCATTTGGGTTCAAATATCCAACAGTGCAAGCACACAAAGAGAATGACAGGCCTTTGCAAGCAACAGTGGTAGAAAAGAATCAACAGTAAACTGAGTAGGGGGGCTTCCCTGGTGGCGCAGTGGATAAGAATCCGCCTGCCAATGCAGGGGATATGGGTTCAAGCCCTGGTCCGGGAAGATCCCACATGCCACAGAGCAACTAAGCCTGTGAGCCACAACTACTGAGCCTACGCTCTAGAGCCCGCGAGGCACAACTACCGAGCCCACGTGCTACAACTACTGAAGCCCACGCGCCTAGAGCCTGTGCTCCGCAACAAGAGAAGCCACCGCAATGAGAAGCCCGCGCACCGCAACGATGAGTAGCCCCCGCTCGCCGCAACTAGAGAACGCCCACGTGCAGCAATGAAGACCCAGTGCAGCCAAAAATAAATAAACAAATTTAAAAAAAAAACAAAAACAGTACACTGAGTATGAGTGAAGAGAGGAATGTGGGTTAAAAAAAAATTAATATTATGTCAGGTTATAGTAATAAAGCTACTTCTGGGAAATGGAAATGCCACTATTTCAAGTTTTTTTGCAACAAATCTAATGTTTTGCTCAGAATTCTAAGTCCCAATTTGAAAGTAAGTCAAACTGGTATATATGTTCAAATGAAATTGATATAATTAAGAATCCTCATATTTCACAGTTTTATAGATTGCATGCTGACCGAATGAATGTATGCACTTTAGCGTAACCTAAAACTAAGTTTATAATGTATAATTGTAGGCTGACATCACTCCCAAACTTTTCCGTGAAGGTGTGGGATCAGGTCGCCACAGTTCCCATCTATGTAAGCAATCCCAAAATGATGACCGTAAATGGTATACTTAACACAGGCCCTGATAATCCCACTTCTTATCAAACCCAACATATTACTGGACTAAAAGGAAAAGCTTGATTGATAACCTAATATCACCAGCTGGCAACACTCAGGAGCAGTTTCCATTTCAAACATGGAAAAGGCATTTAACTTCACGTGAACAGCATGTCCACCAACAGAACAATGGGAAATAGCAACCAGTGTTCACTTCTGGGGTAAAAGTAATCAAAACATAGAACATCTGGCACACCTTTATCACCTAACTCTTTCAGCTGAGACTCACTGTGGAAATTGCCTGTGGCCACGTGTATTTGTTTCCCAGGGCTGCCACCCTAAAGTACCACTAACTGGCTTAAAACAACAGAAACGTATTGTCTCACAGTTCTGGCAGCTAGACGCTCAAGATCAACGTGTTAGCTGGGTTGGTTCCTTCTGAGGGCTGTGAGGGTGAATCTGCCCCACACCTCTCTCCTCTCTTCTGGTGGTTTGAAGACAATCTTTGGTGTTTCCTTGGCTTATAGGTGCATCATCCGGGTCTCCGCCTTCATCTTCGCGTGGTGTTCTTCTCCCTGTGTCTCTTCACATAGTCTTTCCCCTGCACAGGTCTATGTCCAAGTTTCCACTTTTTGTAAGGACACCAGTCATATTGGATTAGGGCTCACCCTAATGACCTCATTCTAACTTGATTACCTCTACAAAGACTCAACTTCCAAATAAGGTCACATGCTGAGGTAGTAGGGGCTAGGACTTCAATATATCTTTTGGGGAATGGGTAGCAGTTCAACCCATAACACTGAGTTAATCTTCTCCAGGACCCATTCCTCCTGCCCCTTGAGGTTTAGCTGGTTTCGTGGCTGCCAGCTAGAGAAAGTGTCTTCCCGCTTCCCTTACAGCTAGGTAGGGGCATGTGACTAAGCTCCAGTCAGTTCCACGCAAGGGAACAATGATTTGTGCACCTTCAGGGTTACATGCTTTAAAAAAGGAAGATGCTTGGGGTTCATTCTCCCTCTTTCTGATTCCGTAAGACTTGAAAGCAGAATTACAATGCAAGACCTAAAAGTCACTTAAAAGGTTCTAGTAGCCACATTAAATAAGAAGGAACGGGTGGAGTGAATTTTAAATTTATTTAGTCCATCATGTCCAGAATATTAGCACTTCAATGTGTAACTATAAAAAATTATTAATAAGGTATTTTACATTCTTTATTTGGTACTAAGTGTTTGAAACGGGTGTGTACTTCACACTTAGGGAACATCTCAGTTTGGACTAGCCACATTTCAAATGCTCAAGAGCCACGTGTGCCAACTGGCTACAGCAATGCAGTGCAGCTCTGGAGGGCAGCAGAAGGACATCGTAAAAGAACCTGGGGCCCTTGATGAGCCCACGGAGCAGACCTGTCCTGCTGGCTCTGGAGTGCTTGAAACCTTTACTTAAGGAAACAGTTCTATCTTATTCGATTTCAGGGTATTTTGTTACCACAGCTCACCCCATATCATAATAAATACGTTCTCTGGGGTCTCACTGAAGGACCCTGCAGCTTCTCAGTTATGAAACAACCCTTCAAAGAATGGACACCGACTCCCATGGGGGGAAAAAAACCCTCCAAAACTGTAGCCCAAGTTTGAAAAATTACCAAGGAAACATTCTCAGCTTTGAGAAATACACTCCCTCCCAGGAGAACATGTGGTTCCTCAGACTTTTTGTTCTTTTCCCACATTATAAATCTCTACACCTCCTGGTCAGTCAGCCCACTGGACAGCCCAGGAGGAAGGAGGGAAGCAGAGACCGTACCATTCAGCCTCCTGAGAAAACCGAAAATGAAATCCTTCAGGCAGTGCTTTTTCAAAAAGTGAAAAAATTTTCACGTGATAACACCTAATAATTGGATAACCAAGTCAATCAGAACACACTGACTTTCCTTGTTTAAAAGGAGGTGGGGACTCAAAAGGAAAGTCAAGGCTCGTCACTAATGTCATCTTTTTTTTTTTTTAACATTTTATTTATTTATTTATTTTTGGCTGTATTGGGTCTTCGTTTCTGTGCGAGGGCTTTCTCTAGTTGTGGCAAGTGGGGGCCACTCTTCATCGCGGTGCGCGGGCCTCTCATTATCGCGGCCTCTCTTGTTGCGGAGCACAGGCTCCAGACGCGCAGGCTCAGTAATTGTGGCTCACGGGCCTAGTTGCTCCGCGGGATGTGGGATCTTCCCAGACCAGGGCTCGAACCCGTGTCCCCTGCATTGGCAGGCAGATTCTCAACCACTGCGCCACCAGGGAAGCCCTCATCTTTTTTTTTTTTTAATATTTATTTATTTATGTTTTTGGCTGCATCGGGTCTTAGTTGCGGCACGTGGGATCTTAGTTCCCTGACCAGGGATGGACCCCGAGTCCCTTGCATTGGAAGGTGGATTCTTAACCACTGGATCACTGGGGAAGTCCCACTAATGTCATCTTTATAGATACTGGGCCTTCGACTCATGCTAACACCTGCTGCCATAGAAATGAAAATAACCACCTCTTACAGCAAAGATCTGTGGATAGAAACACAACTGAAAATCTCCACGGAATGAATTCAGAAGCAATTCCTATTTCACTCTGGAGGAAAAGTTACATACAAGAATTTATCAAGCAAAAAACATCGAGGTCAGCAATAGTTCGAAATGATTACATAGTTAATTCAGAATAAAGAGATAATAGGTAATAACCTAGATGAGTCATTGCTTATGTAGACGATCAGATTTCCCCAAGTTTAGAGGCCAGGTTCTGAGTTTCATATTGGTCTCCAGCTGCAGCTGGAATGGTATCAGGTTTAACCAAGAATTCCTGCAATTATGGTCTGGGGTAACTATTTGGGTTGGCCAAAAAGTTTCTTTGGGTTTTTTCCATAACATCTTATGGAAAAGCCTAAATGAACTTTTTGGCCAACACAATAGAATGAGGCTGTGGTCCAGTTAGCCAGCAATAGGGCTCCATTTAGAATTAGAATTAGTTTTCCTAACTGCAGCAGGAGAGCAGAAAGTAGCAGCATCTGTCCTCTCTTGCTTTAAAAGTTCAGTCTGAAGTGCATTTGCCTCTCACGAAGCAACCCAAGATTTTCCCAGATCCTCCCCTGCCCAGGGTAATGACACTAATGTTGGGGAGCTTTGCCACTGTGGAGAGCACTGATAATAATAAGGTCATTCTATGGGTCTTTATTGCTTAGGGCAATAGAGCAGAATTCACTTCCTGCAGTTTTCAGCTTTGGAGCTTAGGAAAGGGAATGCCCTGTGCCAACAAGTGTGTATAGCTGTTGCCAGTACAAGCTCTGGCATCATGATAAACCGGGGTTCAGATCTCTCTGCCATTTATCGAATGTGCGACTTTGTCCAAGTTACTTAACTTCCCTCAACCTTAATTTCTCCCTCTGTAAATTGCTATTATAGTAATGGTCTTTACTGGATACAATTTTGTAAGCATTACACGTAAAGGGTTTGCTACAGTGCCTGGCACACAGTAAGCATTCAATCAATGAGAACTCTTCTCCTAATTTCTGTTGCAGTAGGTCAGCGATCAATACGTGTTTACTCTTGTGATTAATATTATGTGTTTACCCTTGTGATTAATATTATGTATTAGGCACTGACACCCACTAAAAAAAATGTGATACTCTAGCCTCACTCTATTAGACACTGAAAATAGTCCAAAAGATGAAGAAACTGTGGAGTTAACATTTATGAGCGCACATGCTCAGTGGGGGAGTGCCAGGGCTCCCGAGAAACTGCTCTAGATAGAAAAGGATGGAGGTATGTTTTGGGTTGAATTGTGTGCCCCATCCTGACACACACCCTGCAAAACTGATAAGTTGGAGTCTTAAGTACCTCAGAATATGGCCTGATCTGGAGATGGGGTCTTTATAAAGATAATCAAATCAAAATGATGTCATCAGGGTGGGCCTTAATCCAATATGACTGGTGTCCTTACAAAAAAAAGGAGAAATTTGAAGAGAGAGACACACACACACAGAGATCACCATGTGAAGATGAAGGCAGAGATCAGGGTGACGCATCTCCAAGCCAATGACTGCCAGCAAACCACCAGACAAAGCTGGGAGAGGCATGGATCCCATTCACCTTCACAGCCCTCACCAGGAAGCAGCCCTGCCAACACCTTGATCTCAAACTTCTAGTTCCCAGAACTGTGAGACAATACACTAAGGCTGTTTAAACCACTCAATTTGTGTTTACGGCAGCCCTAGGAAACTTATACAAGGTGAAATCGGGCAGCAAGCAGATTCCCCACTTAAGACGGGCTGACAAGACCTGGAGAAACTACGTAGCATGACATGAACCTGACCAAATTCTCTGCAGAAGTTTACAAGAGTCTCAAGACCTCCATCCCAAAAGGTCACCTCTGATGTATTTTTAAATTACGTCGACGAAAACAAAGAGGCTTAGCTTTACAATAGATTTGGCCAAGGCTCCTCCGTCAAGAGGCTCGGATTTTAAATACTCTCATTTTTTTTGCATGTATGGTGGGGGAGGGAGTCTTGGGCATCTGTAAAAACTTATTATAAATGACGAAAAACTCCTTGCAAAAATACCTTGGCAGAGACGTCGATTATTGACCTTCATGAGAGCTATTCTCTCAACAGGCAACAAATTCAAACTCCTGTCTGAGCAGGATGTATCTGGTTCCTCAAGATTCACGGGGTACGTGCATTCTTTGGCTGAAAGCTGCAATCGTTAGTAGCTGCTGCAGAAAGAAATACCATCAATTTAATCTCTCATGGAGTCAGCCATTTTCAACTGGCTGCCTTTTTTTGTTGTTTGTTTCCCTAAATGGAACGTCCACTGCTTCCCTATTATAATGGAAAACAGAATTGGGAACAAATCTTTCATAAAATTAAACACACACCCACAAAGTAAACTCTGAAGGCCTCGATCATGTTTGAGAGGCAGTTCTCAAGATTTGTTACAAAGACCTTTCAACCCTTTTTCCCATCCCTCAGCCTCCACCCATTTCACTCAAGGCACTAAAAATTGGCATTTACAAAGAAATTCCAGAAGCCTGAGCATTTTATTAGCAAAGGGAAATCCCAACCTTCTTGGCCTCATTTCTCATGATGACAGCTCATTTTTCCATGTGGAACCACGTACTAGTTGCGGCAAATATTTAAAGAGGTAAAGAAGCTACTTTCAAACTAGTCATAAAAGAAATAAATAATGATGATTTAGTACTCTGTGCTTACTTTATAAGCGTAAAAAGTCAAGTACATCCATTTTTAAAACTAGAATGAAAAATTTATAGCGTTCTTACGAAAAGACTCAGAGCCATGCCGTGGGCACTTTCCTGGGCTCTTGAAGCTTCACTGTTCTGCATATCAAGGGCAATTTTTGGAAACAGAGTCTACCCACTGTGCTTCACGGCTGGCTCCCCTGCATTACCCTTTCCTCTCCTCCTCTCCTAACCAGCGTTGCAAATCCTATGCATCCCCAAGGCCTGGAAGAAGCTTCACCTCCATAAAGCTCCCCCCAATTTTCCCATTTCCAGTGATTTACCCCTCTGAAAATCTACAGCATTTATCATCCAGGTCTCACAATTCAACAAGTGGTTATATCATCCTGGAGATCCTTTTAATATCTATATTATACATGATCTGTATTTTGCCTTAGTTATTTCCTGTGTGTAGTTTTTCTCCTCCCACCTCGGCTTGTGAGCTTCTTCAAGACAAGAACCATCCCTCACGTTTCTCCTGTATCCTTTCCAGTATCTAACCCAAGTTCAAGGATGCCCAAAATCAAATTAGAAATGGGAACTGGAAAATGTCATCCACGTTAGGATTTCTTTGGCCTCTGTGGATTAACTGCAGGCTCACAATTATGTTTAGGGATTAAAGCAAGGAGACAAGGACAGTATCTAACCACAGCCCAGGGAATCGGGCTCATTCCCCTAGGTCACACACAAAAACCCACCCTTGACTTAGCAGCTGTCTGAATCAAGTGTTCCAGAAAAGGACACCCGGAGGAAATCTCTACCTGCCTGATGGTCTTGGTGCAGCACAATGACCTTCAGGCCATCCACGGGGGGGCTCCTTTGGGCCACACTTGTCCTTTCTCACTCCTGGGATTTGCTCTCAGTGGCCACAAACTCATCTGGCTGCAGACCTCCCAGACACAGGCTGGCTGAAACATGATCATGCCCGCGGGTCACCTGCCTTCTCTTTACGAGAGCCCGAACATGATCTGCTGCCCCTCTTCTTCCTACCCCCCCCCAGAAACACAAAGGGCCCTTTGTTTCCCATTCTCCTTTCAGCCTCACACAAAGACAAGCAGGAACATTTGATGGCTGAGGCTTTAGGGTTGTTCTTTGAGAGAGACCACTCACTTCAGGTAAAGAAGATTATAGTCTGGCTCATTGAACTGAATATAAACCGTTTAAAACTTGTTTTCCTTGTAGTAAGTGGTACACGTGGGTGCATACACATATACCAAAAAATGCAAACCCCACGGCACCCAGTGAAAAGCAAAGCTCCCTCCCGCACCCACTCTTAGCTCTGTATCCCTCCTCAGAGGCAGCTAAGTGTTAGCAGATTATTCTGTCCTCCAGACCACATACACTTTTCAGCCTACTTTTTTCATCGTGGATTTCTGTTTTTAAAACCATAATTATACTATTGACTCATTGTTTACTTTTAATTAGCAATTAAATGAGCAATTTTAAAATAATTTTCAATTTTAAAAATATTCAAAGTCAGTAAAATATTTCACACATGAAATAAAGTTGGCACCAACAAAAATATTACTTTGCTGTTTGCCCTATTTGACTATTTTAAATTTTAGACACAAATAAGAATTCCCAATGGTCACGTAGAATAACAGAATTGAGAGAACTCTAGTTACTTCTTTCATGTTACAATCACTCTGGTATCGTTTTCATCTCAAATCTACTGCTTAAATGGAGAAATACGTGTTGTAAGAGAGAGAGGAGGCCCTCACTGCCCAGGCTTGAGCTCTGAAGACCCCTCACGATACCCAAGCAGGAGGCAGGAACCCTCCCAAGGCAAGCTTGTAGTGAGTCTGAACCTGTCTGCCAACCACAGCGCTGAAGTCCTCTGAACTATAGCGTGGGTTTCTGATTAAGAGGAAGAAAGATTTACCAAGCATCTCCTGAGTGCCAGGCCTAAGATGTGTGCCTTACAGGCACCAGCATATTAACCTTCACAACAACTTCGTGAGGCTAATACTATTTTCTCTGCTTTTCAGGTGAGAAACCTGGCGGTTCAGGGAAGGGAAGAGACTTGCCCAAGGCCACAGACCTAGATCCAAGGTCGCTTTTCCAAGCTACTGCCTGGACTGTTCTGTTTCATAAAATCAAACCTCCATCCAAATTTCCTCTTTCAGGAAACCTGGGCTCTGGAATCAGGCTACTTTGGCACAAAAACTGGCTATACAACTTTGAGCTAGAAGAACCCAGGCCCAGGCGAGGGACTGGAGCTCCCTGGGTCTCAGTTTCTTCATCTGGAAAATCAGCCTGACAATAATACCTACCACGTCAGGTCTGTGGCAAGATTAAATGAAGTTCACGTAATGAGCCTGGCATAGTGTCTGACATATAGTAAATACTTCATAATGGTTAGCTCTTCAAGCTGGGGTTTGAAACGGTTTTCTTTCTTGCTTTTATTCCCTCCATCTCACAGTACAGTGATGGCACTCGGGGAAGCAATCTGGGATGAAATTGGGGAGCCATCTGATA
Source organism: Balaenoptera musculus (assembly GCF_009873245.2). NCBI lineage: Eukaryota > Metazoa > Chordata > Mammalia > Artiodactyla > Balaenopteridae > Balaenoptera > Balaenoptera musculus. The sequence continues at coordinate 27,396,107 of NC_045787.1, read as the reverse complement.
CTGTCTGGCCCCATAATACCAATTTCTTTTGCTCTCCTCCCCCAAGCGTGCTCCTCTAACGTTTTTTCCCTTTGTACTAACTGCCAAAACCACGGCCTTTCTGCGGCCAAATCTCAGACGCTTTTAATAGTGTTATTCCTGTGACTTTTTTCCCTAAATCATGGAAATATTTCAGTTTTTATTTTAAAAACTAGATTCCAGCAACACCCTCCCTAAGGCCACCAGTTTTTAATTTTTAAACCAAAAGTGTACGCTCCTATCATTTCCCCCTGCCCCTGTTCATATATCATGGAATTCGAGACTGATTAAATTTTGCTAAAACAATCTCAACTTGTGCAAATGGAAGCTGCCCAAATTCCCTTGGAATGGAAAAGGTATTTGTTAACCTGGTCACACAATTTACAAACCCGTATCTGCTCGACTGGGCAACATTTTCCATTTAATTGCCTTTCCCTTCTTAACTGAAAGTCCAATGAGGTCTGCAGGTTGTAGCATCATTGGGCCAGCAAATGAGGAGGTGGAAGGGGGTTTCTCTGGGGAGTGGCAGGTGCAAGGGGTGAAGGAAGTCAGATGACCAAAGCTCTCACTCCGGCCAAAGGCTAGGTGGACGACTTCGGCCAAGTCTCTTCACATTCTCTGAGTTGTAGTTAACTTACCTGAAGAATGAGAAGGTGAGGCCCGCTTTTTCCTAAAAACCCTTTCTAGCTCTAACTTCCTTTCAGCACGACAAGATTCTGCAATCATCCCACAAGCATCTCATCTGGTCTGGGCCTTATCAGGGCAGTAAGTTACATGTCATGATGCAGCCTCAGGAGATAAGCTTCAGCCAAAAGGAGGTGTGTGTGGGTGTGCGTGTGTGCGTGTGTGTGCGTGTGCGTGTGATGTTAGCCATAAAAGACACCGCCTCCACTTATTGCAAAAATGCGGCTGTACCAAGCTGTCATATAATTCATGGCACAGAAGTAAAATCCAGGTTCACCTTTAATTACCTAATGTAAAATGACAGCCAAGCAAACCCAGTAGGAGGGTGACACATCTGAGCTTCCATCTCACACCCTTCCATGAATTGCTCCCATTCAACCATTCTGCTCCAAGCATCTGGAGTGCAGCTAGTACAAGACTGGAACCTCGGCAGGGTTTACGAGGTGACCTTTTGTTACAATAGCATCACGTATAATCCCGCTGCTATGTTGTCTTTCTCCATTTTCTCCTCTGGGAGACTTTGTCTCGTAATTCTGACATCATAACTGGTTCCTCCAATCCAGTCTTTTATGATGAATAACAAATGAGGAAGAACCCCAGGAATGCTGGGGGAATAAAGGTGCAGGCAGCAATAGATATTGCTGTTTCACCACAAGAGCCTAACAGAATTTAAAAGTTTTCTAAACGCCAAGACAAACCTTGCTAACACGTAATTCCTAACCACTTTCATGAGACTAGCTTCCTCTAAAAATGACATCATGAATCAGATCTGGGGGGACTTTAACGACGCTGAGGCATTTGACTGATTCTTTTTGTTAAGATGTTTAATTTCAGCCGGTATGAGGACTGGTAGGTTGTTTTAAGGACTTTAGCTTTTATTCCAAGTGAGATGCAGAGCCGGTGGGTGGAGGGGGGAGGGTTTGAGCAGTAATCTCATTAGAATTTTAAAAGGAATACTCTGGCACTTTATAGAGAATCAAGGGGGGGAAAAAAGATGTTTAATTTGACTGTTCCTTTCTCTCCAAGGCACAGATGCCAGGAGTAAAAAAAAAAAAAAGTCATTTTCGGAAGCTATACACACAAAGAGCAAGGAACCTAGAACACACCGTTCACAAAAGCCACCCTGAGCTGGGCCCCGGAGCGCTTCTGGCTTCTGTAGTTGATTAACCCAGCACCTTATCACGGTTCGAGGGAGGGTGTTGCTTGCTGCAGCCCCAGGAACGTGGGGGGAACAGCCAGACCACTTACGTCACTCTTCCTGAACTTGGCTTTCAAGCTCTTCATGTTTAGTCCATTCAGCCTTCCAGAGCTCTAGAGGAGACTTTCAGCACCTAACCAGAGGAAGAAAAGAAGAAATTAAGTATCTAGGTTTCCAAACAAACACTGTAGATACTCCCTCCTGAATGGATTAGGACTTCGGGCCATGGGTAGGCGACTGGGGTTGAGTCAGGAAGGTGGTCAGGGTTAAGGGCTGGGAAGTGGTAAAGAACATATGTTATTCCCATTCGTGATACTACCTGGAATCTTCTGACATTTTCAAGTTAACCGAAACTTTAAATTTTATCCCAACTTCCCATTCAAAGTAGGAACAGCTTAAGTAACTGCTGACCTGTCACTGCACAAAATACAGTATCCACGTGCCTAACTCACTCCTCTCCACACCCTTCACATTATAGTTATACCCTCAGCCTCCTCTGGAAGGGCCACAGTAGTGAAGCATGATAAGGAAAACAGCTCATATTCCAGATGCCATTCATTCCCTATTTATTTTTCTCAGTGTGGCTTCTTTTCTTCCCCCTCCTAGATGCACAGGGCAATGAGTGAAAAATGCAAGAAACAACAAAACCTCCCTCACTGAATACCTCATTCCTCAGGAAGCCACTCAAAACAGTGAAAGACTCCCTCCAGGTCGTCGTGGGACCCAGTGATTCAGAGCCAGAGCTGGAAAAGATTTAAGAAACCACCTCATTTAGGAGGGGTCTGTGGTCCCTTTAGAAAGTGAAGGTAATTTTTGGAGTGACAGTATATATGTACTTTTTTTAAGAGAAGAAAGTTCCTGTTTTCATCAGATTCGGCCCCTCATTTTCCAGAGGGGTCTAAGCCCCTCATTTTCCAGAGGTCCAGACAGAGCCTTCTCAGAGAAGTGAAGAAACCTGTCTGCATTCCCAAAACCTCTGTGTGATAAAATTCAGAACCAGACCCCAAAGTCAGACTGATGGTTGAATGCCTTTTCCCCTGCCCTAGAGCTTTAAAACTAAAACCCAAAAGTAAACTCCTGTGCTAAAATATGGTACGAACTTGATCTTTTCCATCTTTAAACCTGGAAAATGTACAGTGTGGAACCCTCACGTTTAGGTCAAAAAGGCCAGAAAAATCTATGTGCAAGTTCCCATCACCTAGTAAGCGCTCCAGAAATGTAACTTCAAGCCTCAGTTGACAAAGTGAGAACAGGGGACCATCAACAGTCCTGTCCATTTGAGGACTAAGGAAGGGTGGTCGGATGTTGACCACAGTCGACCATTATTTTTCAAAAGCCTTTCAAGGTCATCATGTTTCTCCACCATCCTTATCATTCTGGACTAAACCGATTTGAGGAAATAGAGCAGGGGAAATGCAAGCAACTGAAAGTCTGGACTCATCCCTCCTCAGGTCTTCATCGACACCTCCAGAAGTGGTCCAGCAGCTCCCTGGCTTCTAGTTTGTTTACTTTCATTCTGCTGCCCTTAAGCAGGGCCCTTGGGTGAACAGTATGAAAACCCGGTCATCATAAAGCACCTCAATGACATTAATCTGCAGGCCACACCATTAGGCGGCCTCCCAGTGGTCCCTTTCAATCTTCCCAGCCTCAGCAGGGGTGACAGAATGTGTGTTGCCTTGGAAACCACACACACTGTAATTACACCTTGTTAACTGCCACGTATTTAACCACAGAGAAGGCTGGGCTGATACCTGAACAGCAAAGTACAGACTCTGAGACTGTTTCTGGAGGTTGGCCCCCTCCTTAATCTGAATCAGAAGGACCTGGGGACAGTTTGCTAAATGCAAAAGTCAATGGAAATTGAATCTCAGGAGCAGGGCCCAGGGACCTCCTTGGTTGAATATTTATTTGGCATACAAGTTTGAGAACCTAGAAATAAGGTACGTGAAACAGGAACTCTCCTTATCAAAGCGCTGGTTTATAAAACAGCCCTTCTTCATGTCAAAGCAAACCACCGTTGATGAATCCGAGTAGAAATAATGATAATCAGATGTTCCCAACCTGTCACTGGCTCATGGTTCTCCATCAAAAGTAGCTAGAAAATGGAAATCGCCCTTTAAGTTCAATTCCTTCCACCCTCTGGGTGAAGTGCTAATAACCAAGAAAAGAGGCCAAATCCATGCAGCAGGAAAAGAAGCAAAGAGAAACCCAGGCTTAGATAATCCACAAACTGTGTAGCCCATCAAGGTGGAACCACCCAAAGCATTCCTTCAGGCAAGAACACAATGTCTTAGGCGAAGTTGGGTCGGATTTTTGTTTGAGGTCACGTTGGTGGGGGAGGGGGGGTGTTCATGGGTGTGGTGCTAGTTTTTTTGGGTGTTTGTCTTTGTGTCCGCAGCCCCCCAGCATGGCAGTGAGAAGTATGCAAACGAACAATTAAGAGGATTAAGTAAATAAAGCAAGTAATTCCAAAAATTCCCAGGGGGAGGTATTAGCTGTGAAGTGAATGTTTTCCTGGAATCAAGGCTCTGGGTGTGTGAGAGCTGGGTGGTCCAAGAGCATAACTCCAGGATGACAGAGATAGGGGTCAAGGGTAAAGAAGTTCTAGAAACCCACAGAATAGTACCTTCAGAAACAAGAACTGTAGCTGGGGGTAATTCAAGTTAGTAACAGATCACAGCTTTCCCAGTATTGGTAAAAAGAACCTAACCCCTGGAAGCCAGGACTAGGGGGAAGTCACCTGCCCCTGAAATGATGCTGGGCTCTGCCTCGATACCTCCTCCTCTTCCCCAAGAGGACCCACGAGTCAATCAGCGACTTGCCTTCCTTGGGTCAGCTGGAATCTTACAGCTCTAATTCCCAAATTCAAACTTCCAAAGGCCAGACTGGATAAAGTGACATCTATCAATTTAGCCAGGCTACACTACTAGCAGTCCTTGGAAAAGTCACTTAATCAAGATGCTTAGATCAAAAGAGTTGCGGTGAAGCCAAATTAATTGCACGGGAGTCTCATTTGAATGGTTCAAAAAGAGGATGAAATGTTTCACGTATATGGGAAAGGGTGTTTGAATCACATTCTCCCCTTTCAAGCATGTCTACCCACTGAGCAGAAATGTTAGTCAGTTTGCTCCCTGCGCAAACCCAGAATAAGTCACTGAAACACAGCTTCGTCACCCGTCATCATGTGACGTCACTCCATCGCGGAGGATGGAGTAGGACAGAGATGCACAAACGTGCTGCCCTCTCATCTGAAATACTAGATCCAACAAACGGGGTTTGTTAATCCATTTTCCCTTTAAAAATAATGTAACTCTCAATCAAAGCTTAACATGAGCTACCTTATCTGATATAATTCTAGCCTGAATCAAAAAAGCTTGATATTAGCCTATAGGGCTACAGTATGAACTAACAAGTTAGACTTCTTTGAGTATTAAAAATGGCTTACAATAGATACAGAGCTTCCTTTTGGGGTGATGAAAATGTTCTACATTTACTGCCATGATAGCTGCACAACCTGTGAACGTACCAAAAGCCATTCAATTGTATAATTCAAATGGGCAAGTTGAGGAGGATGCGACTGAACAAAGCTGTTGTTTTTTTTCAGAAGCTTAATAATCTCCATTACCTCTCCGATCCTTAGAGTTAAAAAAATTCCAGGTTAGAAACGTCTGGACTGACTGAAAATGAACTTCGAAGGAACAAAGGCTAAACAAGCAGTGCCCTTAGTGCTAACATGTGGTTGCTCCTAGATTCTCTTTATTTAGCCATTTCTCTACCGTAAGCCACCCCCAGCTGAAATGGTTAGGAAAAAACGCTCCTGTCTTCTATCTTCCAACCACTCCTTCTCCCACCTGCCCCCGCTTCCACCCCGACATATGACGCAAAGATTATTTCATAAGACAACGCTGGCAATTATGTCAGCACATAAGGGTCCTCTTGGAGCTCCAGCCAGGTATTTGGATTCTGTAATCAGAGGTGAGGCTCAGAAATCTGTAATTTTTCTTTTTTTAAACTTGCCAGGTGATTTGGATGCTCAATTAGATTGGGAACCACTGTTCTAGACTCAGTGATACCATACCTATAATTGACACCTTCATTAAAGATAATCTAGAGACATTGTATAAGTAGATATAATAGACCAACATTTTCGAGCACTGACTGAACCTTTCAAAATATTGTGTGGGGTGAGAGGGGAGCCCTCTACACTAAAATCTAGGAGAGAAACTAGCAGGTTACCCATGGCCACTAAGAAACGATATGAACTCGCAAAGGCAGATGGCAGTGGTACACACATGTACATTTTCCTGAATCACAGGAATGTATTAGCATCCAAGATGCCATACCCCAGGATTCAAGGGCAGTGGTTTAAAACAATTCCCTGTGAATCACCACAGCATTAGAGGAGCAGAGTGAATAAGTGTCCTCACTCTAACTCATCCGTCAGTAGTGGAATTGTGGAGGTAACTCCACGGAATCCTCAGTAACACCAGAACACTAACGTGTACCCCAGACAGGCTTCAGGATTTTTTCTTCCAAGTGAAAAGAACATCAGACTTAAAATCCAAAGCACTGAAGAGGACACTGAACCAATGCAAGAAACTAAAATTAAAATACTTCTCGCCTTGTCAGCATCTACTACCTCTTCCCCCTGAAGTACCTGTTTTCTCAATCATCTCTCTCCTACAAACATGGAATTTGAACCAAAAGCTATGAATGCTCAATGCTCTCAATCTGGCAAGACAAATACTATAAAAGGTAACTCCCCAAGGAGCAGTTTGGATGGCATGACAGGCTCTCTCATCAGGGACATCTTTATCTGGAGAGAACTTTCACAGCATCAGAGAAGTCTTCACCATAGGGGTAGGGTCTAAGTGGCTATAAAGGAAACTCAGGATTTGGGCAAGCTGATGAGAAAAGGGCACCTTATCAGGCCTTTCCCGCAAGATGGGGCATACCCATCTGAGGTTTCCCAGGCAAGGGTCAGACACCTGTCCAAGCTCTGCCAGCAGTCCTAGAAGCTTCTCTCAGAAGGTTGTGTAGGTATGGTGGGAAGCATTGCACAGTTCTCTCCAAAGATCCTACCCCAATCTCCACACACCCTGACCCTTTTAGACCTTGGATGTGAGCGAGGGGTTCAAGAGTCCCAATACCAATTTTGGACAAATCTGAAAATGTACATCTCAGGCTGTTCACGTTGGAATGGAGGATTTTCAGGGTAGAGTTTTCATTTTGCTTATTACTCGGGTGCTAGCCATTGGCATAAAATCGGTAAGTGTTTCCTGAAGGAATGTGTAGGACAAAGATACGGGTCAGGTGCCTGGGTAGCCTTTAGACTTTGCCCTTGACCTCAGCAAGGCTCTCTTTGGTCCCAAATGGACTGAGTTAGCTGTACTGGGGTTTGAGTAAACTCCGTGGTCAGTTTTCACATCTACATGTGAAAACATTAAGAAGTTAAAAAAAAAACAAACAAACCAAAACCACCAACTAATTTGGCCTATGAATCTTACCAGGTTGCCCCTCCTTTTCCCGTCCTGCCTGCCTCTCCTCTCTCATGGCTGTGCCCACCCCCCAACCCCGGCAGCATCTCCCTAACCACATGCTGAGCTCAGCCAAGGGAGCTGACCATTTCAGGAATGGAATGTAGGAGTCAACAGAGAGCAAGGACCATCCACTAGAATCCTGGGGGCAAGCGCTTAGGATAGAGATTTTATCAGCCTGATACAAAGCAGGCCAAGGACTCTCCCAAATCTACATGCCCCGTCTATTATTATTGCATGAGATTCTACCACTTCCAGTCGGGGAGCTTCTCAACAAGGAAAAAGTCCATCCTAGCCACGCCCAAGTCTTCACCACTAACCTCAGCAGGACTCTCTGCGCGGTCCACACTCAGCAGAAGTTCACCGAGGCTGAGAGAAAGGATGAGCGACCAAGCACTGAGTGTCAAATTGGAAGCACAAAGATAGAACAGACATTTCATTCCAAAGTAAGCTGCCAGTCCAGGACACATATTTTCAAAGGATTTAGCTGAAAACTGGTAACAGGACTCTCAAACCTTCACTCACATCCGGGGTTTAAAAGGATCGGAGCACGTGGAGAATGGGGGAGGATCTTTCTTCAGAGAGAACTATGCAGTGATTCCCATCACGCCTACTCAACCTCACCAGAAAGGCCTACAGGACCCCTTGGAGAGACGACAGGGGTGTCTGATCCTTGCCTGGAAAATCTAAAAGGTGGGAGAGAAACTGGCCTAAGCTGTGAGGATGGGAAAAAAAGGAGCAGCGGCTGCTGGGCTGTGATCAGCCTGAACGCTGGAGTTTATCTGAGCACAGATGTACGCCTCCTGTAGACCAGATGTAGACAATTCATGAGAGACGGTAGTAAGCTGTCGTGGATCCTGTCTAACAGAGTGGATTAGAGGGTGAAGAGAGCAGGGAGAAGCTGATTCCCAGACAGAGAAGCAACAAAGCAGAGGTGAGTACATCACCTGCATCGAGGGAATCAGAGGGGTCCCCAGTGATGGTCCAGGAGTGGAACAAGGAAGGGGAGAGGGATCTCCAAAGCCCTCCTCTACTGGTTTGCTAGGGCTGCCATAACAAAGTAGCACAATCTGGTGGCTTACGCAACAGAAATCTATATCCTCACAGTTCTGGAGGCCAGAAGTCCAAAATCAGGGTAATAGCAAGGATGATTTTGATTTTATTCTGAAGCCTCGCTCCCTCATTGTAGATGGTTTTCTTCTCCCATTGTTTTCACATGGCCTTCCCTCTTTGTGTGTCTGTGTCCTACTGTCTTCTTATGAGGACACCAGCCACACCCATATACCCCTATTTGCCTTAATCACATCTTTAAAGACCCTATGTCCAAATACAGTCACATTCCGCAGTACTAGGGGTTAGGGCTTCAACATATGAATTTTAGGAGGACACAGTCCAAACCATAATTCCCCCCAAAAGACCCCAAGAGCGAGAGTCAGCTCAAAACATCTATCAGGTTCAGAGAGGACAGCACTATCTTGCTATGTACTGTCAAGTAAGAAATTTCTTATCCCTCTTACTTCGCATCTCCCCACTCCAACCCCCGGTTTACCACTGCAACCCTGGGGGGGCGTGGTGGGAACAAAACATGACCGTTAGATGAAGGCAGTAGAAGAGCAGGAGAAAGCAGGGAAAGAAAGAAAAGGAAAGATATTTTCTTTTAAATCAAATTTGAAATTTTAATTTTTATTTGAAATCGGGCATTCCAAATTCTAAACTAAGAGTATTTAGCAATTGAAACTGACTGTAGAATTTTTTAAAAATCTAATCAGAAAACTTATAGATTTCATCGAGAAGCAAGAGATAGATTCACTTCACTGAATAAATTTTAAAGTGTTAGTGGGACACAAACAAAGCTGCTTTATGATCACATCTTAGGTGTCTTATTTATTCAGTAAAGATACATATAAATAAATGAATGAATGAGTCAACACACACGCAAACTTTACTAAAGCATTAATTATGGGCTAGATGCTTTCACATATGTCATCTCTTTTATGAATTCACTAAGGTGCAGGTGTGTTAAAAGATTCCCCAGATGATAAGGAAGAGGGAAAGGTAAGAGGGGAAAAAAAGACATAAGCAATTGCTTCATTTTGGCAATGAATCTTTTCTAAAATACTCCAATATCTTACTTCCTCCCTCCAAAAAATGATCACATTCTTTTAAAACTGTAAATGCCATTCAGATATTGTATCATAATAATCATGAAGTAAAACACTTAAGAACATTAATCTCTCTCCCTATATTCACAACTTGCCTTTATCCGGGGATGACATTTCTTTTGAGAAACAAATACATCATTCTTCTTTAAAAATAAAACCTGCCATCAACCAGGACCGATCTTGGTCCATGAATCAGTCAGAGCCACCAGCACTGATACGAAATTGGCCGGGGCTCTGGCAACACTACTATCTGGGCTGTCAAATCTGCTGCTCACATGCTCTGATAAGCCTACCAAAGGAAAGCCCCAAGGTTACCTCGTGCCCTAAATCCATCCCATTTAAAAAGCATGGGCTTAATCAAAACAAGCTACCTCTGGAATATAAAAATCACTCTAGGACTAAGAAATTCCATGTGATTATCCCTCATGTTGAGGTTATTTTTTTTATTAATTCATTTATTTATTTGTTTTTTGGCTGCATTGGGTCTTCGTTGCTGCGCACGGGCTTTCTCTAGTTACGGCGAGCGGGGACTACTCTTCGGTGCAGTGGCTTCTCTTGTTACGGAGCACAGGTTCTAGAGCGCAGTTTCAGTAGTTGTGGCGCACGGGCTTAGTTGCTCCATGACATGTGGGATCTTTCCGGACCAGAGCTCGAATCCGTGTCCCCTGCATTAGCAGGCACATTCTTAACCACTGTGCCACCAGGAAAGTCCCTGAGGTTATTTTTTAAGATGATCTCTAAAATGCCGTTCCTAGTGTACGTTTCCAAATCTTTAATGCTGGTATCAACAGCTCTGTCGAAACACACCACGTGTCCATCTCTCAAGCAAAAAAGCTGCCCTGTACACACCTAGTAATCAACCCGAAACGGCAAGCATATGTGCTAAGCACCTTACCTTCTTCATCTCAAGTCCATTCCTTGGCTTTTCCCCATCTTAAGATCCAAAAGAACCAATCAAGTTTAAAAAGACAGGGTATGAGACTTCCCTGGTGGCACAGTGGTTAAGAATCTGCCTGCCAATGCAGGGGACACGGGTTCGAGCCCTGGTCCGGGAAGATCCCACATGCCGTGAAGCCTAAGCCCGTGCACCACAACTACTGAGCCTGCTCTCTAGAGCCTGTGGGCCACAACTTCTGAGCTCACGAGCCACAACTACTGAGCCCACGAGCCATAACTACTGAAGCCCGCGTGCCTAGAGCCTGTGCTCCGCGACGAGAAGGCCGCACACTTCAACGAAGAGTAGCCCCCGCTCGCCGCCACTAGAGAAAGCCGCGCGCAGCAACGCAGACACAACACAGCCAAAAATGAATAAATAAATTTACATTAAAAAATAAAAGACAGGGCCACCCTGCAAACGTTACTAGTTAAAATACAAAATGTGGAAAGCAAACAGTTACTGTGGCAAGCAGTCTGGCAGCTTCTTAAGTTAAACATAAATTTACCATTCAACCTGGCAATTACACTCCTATGTATCTTGCCAAGGGAAATGAAAACACGCGTCCACACAGAGATTTGTACATGAATGTATAGCAGCAGTATTCATAATCGTGAAAAAGTGGAAACAACTGAAATATCCATCAATTAGGTACACAAAATGTGGCATTTCCACACAGTGGAATGCAGTACTTTCCAGCACCAAAAAGGAACAAAGTGTTTATACATGCGGCGCAAAACCATTGTGCTAAGTGAAGGTCAGACACAGAGGCCACATATTGTAAGATTCCATCTCTGTGACATGTCCGGAACTGGCAAATTTATAGACAGGAAGTAGATTACAGTTGTCTAGGGCTGGGAATGGTAACAAGGAGGGACTGCAAATGAGCATGAGGGCTTTTTGGGGGTGAGAGAGGTGTTTTAAAACTCAATGGTGGGAGAGGAGGAACCAAGACGGTGGAGTAGAAGGACGTGCTCTCACTCCCTCTTGCGAGAACACCAGAATCACAACTAGCTGCTGGACAATCATCGACAGGAAGACACTGGAACTCACCAAAAAAGATACCCCACATCCAAAGACAAAGGAGAAGCCACAATAAGATGGTAGGAGGGGCGCAATCACAGTAAAATCAAATCCCATAACTGGTGAGTGGGTGACTCACAGACTGGCGAACACTTATACCACAGAAGTCCACCCACTGGAGTGAAGGTTCTGAGCCCCTCGTCAGGCTTCCCAACCTGGGGGTCCGGCAATGGGAGGAGGAATTCCTAGAGAATCAGACTTTGAAGCCTAGTGGGAATTGATTGCAGGACTTCGACAGGACTGGGGGAAACAGAGACTCCACTCTTGGAGGGCACACACAAAGTACTGTGCGCATTGGAACCCAGGGGAAGGAGCAGTGACGCCGGGGGAGACTGAACCAGACCTACCTGCTAGTGTTGGAGGGTTTCCTGCAGAGGCGGGGGTGGCTGTGGCTCACCGAGGGGACAAGGACACTGGCAGCAGAAGTTCTCAGAAGTACTCCTTGGCCTGAGGCCTCCCAGAATCTGTCATTAGCCCCACCAAAGAGCCCAGGTAGGCTCCAGTGTTGGGTTGCCTCAGGCAAAACAACCAACAGGTAGGGAACCCAGCCCCACCCATCAACAGTCAAGTGGATTAAAGTTTTACTGAGCTCTGCCCACCAGAGCAACAGTCAGCTCTACCCACCACCACTCCCTCCCATCAATCCTCTTAGATAGCCTCATCCACCAGAGGGCAGACAGCAGAAGCAAGAAAAACTACAATCCTGCAGCCTGTGGAACAAAAACCACATTCACAGAAAGATAGACAAGATGAAAAGGCAGAGGGCTATGTACCAGATGAAGGAACAAGATAAAACCCCAGAAAAACAACTAAAAGAAGTGGAGATAGGCAACCTTCCAGAAAAAGAATTCAGAATAATGATAGGGAAGATGATCCAGGACCTCGGAAAAAGAATGGAGACAAAGATCAAGAAGATGCAAGAAATGTTTAACAAAGACCTAGAAAAATTAAAGAACAAACAGAGATGAACAATACAATAACTGAAATGACAACTACACTAGAAGGAATCAATAACAGAATAACTGAGGCAGAAGAACGGATAAGTGACCTGGAAGACAGAATGGTGGAATTCACTGATGCAGAACAGAATAAAGAAAAAAGAATGAAAAGAAATGAAGACAGCCTAAGAGACCTCTGGGACAACATTAAACGCAACAACATTCGCATTACAGGGGTCCCAGAAGGAGAAGAGAGAGAGAAAAGACCAGAGAAAATATTTGAAGAGATTATAGTTGAAAACTTCCCTAACATGGGAAAGGAAATAGCCACCCAAGTCCAGGAAGCACAGCGAGTCCCATACAGGATAAAGCCAAGGAGAAACATGCCAAGACACATAGTAATCAAATTGGCAAAAATTAAAGACAAAGAAAAATTATTGAAAGCAGCAAGGGAAAAATGACAAGTAACATACAAGGGAACTCCCATAAGGTTAACAGCTGATTTCTCAGCAGAAACTCTACAAGCCAGAAGGGAGTGGCATGATATACTTAAAGTGATGAAAGGGAAGAACCTACAACCAAGATTACTCTACCCAGCAAGGATCTCATTCAGATTCTATGGAGACATCAAAAGCTTTACAGACAGGCAAAAGCTAAGAGAATTCAGCACCACCAAACCAGCTCTACAACAAATGCTAAAAGAACTTCTCTAAGTGGGAAACACAAGAGAAGAAAAGGACCTACAAAAACAAACCAAAAACAATTAAGAAAATGGCAATAGGAACCTACATATCGATAATTACCTTAAACTTGAATGGATTAAATGCTCCAACCAAAAGACACAGGCTTGCTGAATGGATACAAAAACAAGACCCATATATATGCTGTCTGAAAGAGACCCACTTCAGACCTAGGGACACATACAGACCGAAAGTGAGGGGATGGAAAAAGATATTCCATGCAACTGGAAATCAAAAGAAAGCTGGAGTAGCTATACTCATATCAGATAAAATAGACTTTAAAATAAAGAATGTTACAAGAGACAAGGAACGACACTACATAATGATCAAGGGATCAATCCAAGAAGAAGATATAACAATTATAAATACATATGCACCCAACATAGGAGCACCTCAATACATAAGGCAACTGCTAACAGCTATAAAAGAGGAAATCGACAGTAACACAATAATAGTGGGGGACTTTAACACCTCACTTACACCAATGGACAGATCATCCAAAATGAAAATAAAAAAGGCAACAGAAGCTTTAAATGACACAATAGACCAGATAGATTTAATTGATATTTATAGGACATTCCATCCAAAAACAGCAGATTACACTTTCTTCTCAAGTGCGCACAAACATTCTCCAGGATAGATCACATCTTGGGTCACAAATCAAGCCTCAGTAAATTTAAGAAAATTGAAATCATATCAAGAATCTTTTCCGACCACAACGCTATGAGATTAGAAATGAATTACAGGGAAAAAAACGTTAAAAACACAAACACATGGAGGTTAAACAATACGTTTCTAAATAACCAAGAGATCAGTGAAGAAATCAAAGAGGAAATCAAAAAATACCTAGAGACAAATGACAATGAAAACACGATGATCCAAAACCTATGGGATGCAGCAAAAGCAGTTCTAAGAGGGAACTTTATAGCTATACAAGCTTACCTCAAGAAACAAGAAAAATCTCAAGTATACAATCTAAACTTACACCTAAAGGAACTAGAGAAAGAAGAACAAACAAAACCCAAAGTTAGTAGAAGGAAACAAATCATAAAGATCAGAGCATAAATAAATGCAATAGAAACAAAGAAAACAACAGCAAAGATCAGTAAAACTAAAAGCTGGTTCTTTGAGAAGATAAACAAAACTGATAAACCATTAGCCAGACTCATCAAGAAAAAGAGGGAGAGGACTCAAATCAATAAAATTAGAAATGAAAAAGGATAAGTTACAACAGACACCGCAGAAATACAAAGCATCCTAAGAGACTACTACAAGCAACTCTATGCCAATAAAATGGACAACCTGGAAGAAATGGACAAATTCTTAGAAAGGTATAACCTTCCAAGACTGAACCAGGAAGAAATAGAAAATATGAACAGACCAATCACAAGTAATGAAATTCAAACTGTGATTAAAAATCTTCCAACAAACAAAAGTCCAGGACCAGATGGCTTCACAGGTGAATTCTATCAAACATTTAGAGAAGAGCTAACACCCATCCTTCTCAAACTCTTCCAAAAAATTGCAAAGGAACACTCCCAAACTCATTCTATGAGGCCACCACCACCCTGATACCAAAACCAGACAAAGATACTACAAAAAAAGAAAATTACAGACTAATATCACTGATGAATATAGATGCAAAAATCCTCAACAAAATGCTAGCAAACAGAATCCAACAACACATTAAAAGGATCATACACCATGATCAAGTGGGATTTATCCCAGGGATGCAAGGATTCTTCAATATACGCAAATCAATCAATGTGATACACCACATTAACAAATTGAAGAATAAAAACCATATGATCATCTCAATAGATGCAGAAAAAGCTTTTGACAAAATTCAACACCTATTTATGAGAAAAACTCTCCAGAAAGTGGGCATAGAGGGAACCTACCTCAACATAATAAAGGCCATATACGACAAACTCACAGCAAACATCATTCTCAATTGTGAAAAACTGAAAGCATTTCCTCTAAGATCAGGAACGAGACAAGGATGTCCACCCTCAGCACTATTATTCAACACAGTTTTGGAAGTCCTAGCCACAGCAATCAGAGAAGAAAAAGAAATAAAAGGAATACAAATTGGAAAAGAAGAAGTAAAACTATCACTGTTTGCAGATGACATGATACTATACATAGAGAATCCTAAAAATGCCACCAGAAAACTACTAGAGCTAATCAATGAATTTGGTAAAGTTGCAGGATACAAAATTAATGCACAGAAGTCTCTTGCATTCCTAAACACTAATGATGAAAATTCTGAAAGAGAAATTAAGGAAACACTCCCATTTACCATTGCAACAAAAAGAATAAAATACCTAGGTATACCTACCTAGGGAGACAAAAGACCTGTATGCAGAAAACTATAAGACACTGATGAAAGAAATTAAAGATGATACGAACAGATGGAGAGATATACCATGTTCTTGGATTGGAAGAATCAATATTGTGAAAATGACTATACTACCCAAAGCAATCTACAGATTCAATGAAATCCCTATCAAATTACCAATGGCATTTTTTACAGAACTAGAACAAATCATCTTAAAATTTGTATGGAGACACAAAAGACCCCAAATAGCCAAAGCAGTCTTGAGGGAAAAAAACGGAGCTGGAGGAATCAGACTCCTTGACTTCAGACTATACTACAAAGCTACAGTAATCAAGACAATATGGTACTGGCACAAAAACAGAAACATAGATCAATGGAACAAGATAGAAAGCCCAGAGGTAAACCCACACACCTATGGTCAACTAATCTATGACAAAGGAGGCAAAGATATACAATGGAGAAAAGACAGTCTCTTCAATAAGTGGTGCTGGGAAAACTGGACAGCTACATGTAAAAGAATGAAATTAGAATACTCCCTAACACCATACACAAAAATAAACTCAAAATGGATTCGAGACCTAAATGTAAGACCAGACACTATAAAACTTCTAGAGGAAAACATAGGAAGAACACTCTTTGACATAAATCACAGCAAGATCTTTTTTGATCCACCTCCTAAAGTAATGGAAATAAAAACAAAAGTAAACAAATGGGACCTAATGAAACTTCAAAGCTTTTGTACAGCAAAGGAAATCATAAACAAGATGAAAAGACAACCCTCAGAATGGGAGAAAATATTTGCAAACGAATCAACAGACAAAGGATTAATCTCCAAAATATATAAACAGCTCATGCAGCTCAATATTAAAGAAACAACCCAATCCAAAAATGGGCAGAAGACCTAAATAGACATTTCTCCAAAGAAGACATACAGATGGCCAAAAAGCACATGAAAAGCTGCTCAACATCACTAATTATTAGAGAAATACAAATCAAAACTACAATGAGGGATCACCTCACACCAGTCAGAATCGGCATCATCAGAAAATCTACAAACAACAAATGCTGGAGAGGGTGTGGAGAAAAGGGAACACTCTTGCACTGTTGGTAGGAATGTAAATTGATACAGCCACTATGGAGAACAGTATGGAGGTTCCTTAAAAAACTAAAAATAGAATTACCATATGATCCAGCAATCCCACTACTGGGCATATACCTAGAGAAAACCATAATTCAAAAAGACACATGCACCCCAATGTTCATTGCAGCACTATTTACAATAGCCAGGTCATGGAAGCAACCTAAATGCCCATCGACAGACGAATGGATAAAGAAAATGTGGTACATATATACAATGGATTATTACTCAGCCATAAAGAGGAACGAAATTGGGTCATTTGTTGAGAGGTGGATGGATCTAGAGACTGTCATACAGAGTGAAGTAAGTCAGAAAGAGAAAAACAAATATCGTATATTAACGCATGTATGTGGAACCTAGAAAAATGGTACAGATGAACCGGTTTGCAGGGCAGAAGTTGAGACACAGACGTAGAGAACAAATGTATGGACACCAAGGGGGGAAAACCGCGGTGGGGTGGGGATGGTGGTGTGCTGAATTGGGCGATTGGGATTTATATGTATACACTGATGTGTATAAAATTGATGACTAATAAGAACCTGTAGTATTAAAAAAACAAAAAAAACTAATACTAAACTTTCTTTGGGTTATTTTTATGGAAATATGTTAATATAAATGTTTCAGACATTACATGAAATTTCTAAAAGTCTTATGTGTTCTTGTATAATGTTATAAGTCATAATTCTAGTTATTACTTTAAAATGTATATCTCAGAAATAACTAAATGTCCTTGTTAATTGCATTATTATGAACTTTCATCAAATCTTTAACCGTGGTCATTTTTAAGTCTTTTGTCATTTACAGAGAGTTCTGGGTGTACTCTGATGCTTTTGCAAAAATGTTCCTATAAAATGGTTTCATCTTCAAGGAATTCATGGAAAAGACTCTGACAAGTACAGGTTTCTGGTAACTGACTATACTGCTGAACTGAATGAATAAGCATTTTCAGAACTCTAATGGAAAACTGATGAATTCATAAAAGTGCTAACAAAAGATCAAGATGAAAAAAAATTAATTACATGGGACTGAGTGAACTGATGAGGATGATTATAATTTTTGTGACTTTCTGTTTGAATAAAAAAAAAAAAAAAATCCCAGAATGACTCAGAGGCAAAAAGTATACAAATCAATTTTCACTGCAAAGTAAAGGAGCTGTTACAGTGGAGGATTACTGGACTGAATGTCAATATTATGACAAAGTATGAGTGTGTTTCGTGTTTGGTAATTGCAATCATTGTTGCTTTTGTTGTGGTCATCCATTTACAATGCTTGGTATCAGTTTATTTATCTCTTGTAAAAATAAAATACAGTGTGTGTGTGGAAAAAAAAAAAACTCAATGGTGGTGATGATTCCACAACTCTATAAATTTACTAAAAATTGAACAGTACTGTATACTAAAAATGGTGAATTTTGTGGAATGTAAATCATACCTCAATGAAGCTGTTTTTGAAAAGACGAAATACAAAAAGTCAAAAGGAGGTCCATATGGAAAGTTGTTAGGTAGTGAGAAACATCTTTAGAGTGAAAGGGTAGCTCCCTGGATGGTTATATTTGATTCCCAAATGTTGGCTTACCGTGACGTCATCGGTTCTTTGACTCGGTTTTAAAATGGGATAACTTGGACTCTCCACATTCTAGAATGTAGGAAATGTCATTTACGATGATCACAATGGTTCTGATGAATCCCCACCCAGTCATCCAGTGCCTCAAATACTTTTGAGAATAAGGGATAAATAAGTTAATAACATGGATTCTGTGAACTCTGATACCCTAGGAGCAGGAGTGGGGGAGTAGATGGAGAGCACGATGATTATTTCTGCTGCCCCAGCTACCATGTTTGGATGTCATTCGAACATCATGTATTCATAAATCATATAGTCTCATCTCTAGTCCAACAGGGACGGGGTCCCTGCTCACTTGAAGGCAGGTCTCCGCATTTTCTCTAACATAACGTGTTACCATGCACGCTGTCTGACCTGTGATCCTCTGTGCCCGCCTTCTTCTGAACTCCTCTTCTAGAAAACTGTCCTCCTACCCCTGCCTCCCCATCACCACTCCAACCAGGTTATATTCTGACTGTAGCTGTTCCCTAGAAATGGGAATGTGTCCTTAGCAAGGCTATTCAGACACCTTCCCTGGGATTTCTGGGGGTGGGGCGGGGAAGAGGAGGGGGAAAGAGAAGGGGGAAGTAGAAGAGGAAGGGAAAAGAGAAGGAAGTGGAAGGGGGAAGAAAAAGGGAAGACAAGACCTTCCTCTCTGGCAGAGAAACTGGAAAAATGTGAGCCTGGCGGCTGCCCAAGACTCAATCCTAACCGAGCGCAGAAAGCTGGTTTGAGGGAGGGAACCAGGAAGGCCCCTGATTCCAGGGATCCCAGAGGCCCTGACACCCTTTTAGCACAGGATTTGGCATCACATGAGCCAAGGCGCTCCCCCTTCTTTCCTAAGCTAGTTCAAGTTGAGCTTCCGTCACTTGCAATCTAAGAGTACTGACAAATCCTTTGGTGCCTTGTCACCTAGTCGATCTTGCTCAGGCACAAAATGCCTGAGATGCCACCTCAGATGCCGCCATAAAAGAGGAGCCTGGAACCTCAGCAGCACTGCTGCAGCTTGCTTTTCTGTCTGTTCTGCTCATTTCTGAAGTCAGTAGCTCAATTCACTTCATGAACCTACGGAACTGAAATACACACTCTCCAGAGTTTAACTGGGCTGAATACAATGGGGGGACCTATGAGGTCCCCTCGGAACCCACAGGTTAGGGAGGGCATATTGATCACTCATTTGTTTGGCTGTTAGGTGCTCCTTGATCTGGCAGCACTGCCTCACCCACTTCCACCTCCAAGCACTCCGTTCTTTCTTCACCACAGAAGACCTGGCCAGCAAGCCCCACCTTCTGGGCTACTTCCATCCTGAAAATATGAATAGCTCTTTGGCTCTCCTACAGGAACCAGCCAACAAGGAAAACAATCATGAGTAACTGGAAATGAATAGCATTAGACTTTTAAAAACCCTCATGAAATAAAAAGCCATCCAAACAGCTGGGTCCTGGAGGGACCCAGTGCTGCGGCTAAGGATGAAGAAGGAAACTTCAGGACAGCTGGGGACAAGGAGAGAGGGGCAGACAGCGGGGGAGCTGCCCTGGAGTAGGGGGTTGCAACGCTGGACCAGGAGACCTCGCGGCCCAAGGATAATGCTTGGAGCAGTTAATCCTTGAATATCCCTCTCACTCATGCTAATTTATTCTAAACAAGACACGTGGAAGAGAAGCCCAACACAGTGGTTCAGTCACCACGGCATCACTCCCCAGGGGCTATGCCAACCTGGATTTGCCACACTACTGTCCTGGCAGCGCAAATGGAAAAGCCTTCCAGATCCCTTCCAGTAGAAGCTCCAGACTGCTCCATGCCTGGGCTCTGTGAGGGGCCTAGAACCGCCTGCCCAGTGAACACGAACTCCTGTTGACTGAATTTGATACCCTGGACCTTCTACCTTTCAATTTTCAACGCTTTTGTTGTGTTTAGGGATAAGAAGAAAACAGCATTAGCATAAAGGATGGGGAATGCTTCTATCAACTGCTACAAAGATTTAAAACACTCTCCCCCCAACCCTGGGCGCCACACATATCCACAAACTCACATAGCTTGCACGTGATCCTACGAGGGTCTACAGAGTACAAATATCGTGCCTACTCAAGAACTTGCAATTTAAGAGGAAAAATAAGAAACTTATACTGTTTTATTTACTCATATACACTGAATACCAACTCTGGGCCAAGTACATAGGGGATGTAGAAATGGGGCCCATACACAATCCCTGCCTACAAGAAAGAAAAATAGGCCCATGTAGATGAATGCATTTGCATGAAAGCAGAGAGAGACAGACTTGTAAACCAAGAACACAAATATCCATTATTCCATGTGTAATCAGTTTGTGATGAAGCTTTTGAGCTACTGTACTTCTCTAAGGAAACACTGAAAGCTAAGGGCAAAATTCCAGATAACTGGGTAGAGATGCAGGGAAACTTAATCAAGCATCCATCTATTGAGGGCATTCTACGTGTCAGGTGGTTACTGGGGTTACAGGACCTACAATGACATATTACTTAGACCAGTGCTGTCTAATACTGTAGTCATTAATCACACGTGGCCACTGAGCATTTAGAACGTGGCTAGTGCAAGCTGACATGAACTGTAAGTGGAAAATACACAACGGATTTCAAAGACTTACTATGAAAAAAGAATGTCAACTATATCATTAATAGGTTGACTGAATATATGTTGATAGTATTTTGGATAGCCTAGATAAAATAAATTATTACGATTAATTTCATTTGCTTCACTTTCCTTTTTGTGCCTACCAGAAATTTTTTTTTAATAAATTTATTTATTTTATTTATTTATTTTTGGCTGTGTTGGGTCTTCGTTGCTGCGCGCGGGCTTTCTCTAGTTGTGGTGAGTGTGGGCTACTCTTCGTTGCAGTGTGTGGGCTTCTCATTGCGGTGGCTTCTCTTTTTTTTTTTTTTTTAAAGTATTTGTTTATTTATTTATTTATGGCTGTGTTGGGTCTTCGTTTCTGTGCGAGGGCTTTCTCTAGTTGTGGCAAGCGGGGGGCCACTCTTCATCACGGTGCGTGGGCCTCTCACTATTGCGGCCTCTCTTGCTGCAGAGCACAGGCTCCAGACGTGCAGGCTCAGTAGTTGTGGCTCACGGGCCTAGTTGCTCCGCGGCATATGGGATCTTCCCAGACCAGGGCTCGAACCCGTGTCCCCTGCATTGGCAGGCAGACTCTCAACCACTGCACCACCAGGGAAGCCCACGGTGGCTTCTCTTGTTGCAGAGCACGGGCTCTAGGCGCAAGGCTCCAGAAGTCGTGGCACGCAGGCTCAAAAGTTGTGGCTCAAGGGCTCCAGAGCGCAGGCTTAGTAGTTGTGGCACACGGGCTTAGTTGCTCCGCGGCATGTGGGATCTTCCCCAACCAGGGCTCAAACCCGTGTCCCCTGCATTGGCAGGCAGATTCTCAACCACTGCACCACCAGGGAAGCCCTAGAAACTTTTAAATGACTTACGGTGGCTTGTATTTGTGGCTTGCTTATATTCTATTAGGCAGTGATGATTTAGATTTTCCTTTCAAGGACTGATGACAGCATCCAATTAACAATACCAGCATTTTCTTATTACTTATAAGGCAGGCACAAAATTAAGAAAAAATGTACATGTTATCATGTTTAATATTCACTTACTACCAAATCATAAAACTTAGATCTAGTAAATCCTGCAAGCTGATAATGGTTGAAAGTTAGTTTAAAAGATTCACTCTGCCACATGAAGAAGGAATGATTAATCAACAATTTTATTTCAAAACTGACAGACTTCTATGCAAACTATTACTCTGTTATATATGGTTCAGAAAACATATCTATTTTTCTCTACCAACAGTTGGACAATTTTCCAAAGGATTCAACAGGGAATTTAACTTCTTCATTCTAAGTATCACCATCCTCATCTTAACCACTACGTTACTGCTCTGTGCCTAGATGATGACTGAAACAAGGCAAGTTGTCTGGTGAGACTGAGGAATTTGTTAATACAGTTGGGAAGAGGACTGGTCACGATTAAAGGAAATGTGTCTTTACATTGTCCACATTACCCAAGGATATAAAGAAGGACTAAATGGAGGAATGATAACACAGGGAAACATAGTTCTGAACTACACAGAAGATGCCCGGCAGATGTGTTTCAGTGACATATGGGGGCAACCCGTCTTTATAGCTATAGATTACAATGGCAGGTACAATCATATTGGCCAATCTATCAGCAGTTCTTCAGAGGTAGGATGATAAGGAACATGATAACATTAGCAATAGTAATAACAGCCACAATAGCTATCATTTATTTAAATTATTATTTTGCAAAATTTTATTTTCCAAAATTTTATTTTATTTTTTTTACTATTTAATTGTAAGTGAGTATTATCTCATTTAATGCTCACACCACTTTGAAATTAGATGCTATTGCTTTTATTCTCAGTTTCAAGATTAGGAAATTGCAGCCAAGAAAGTTTACTTAGCCAAAGTGGCACAATTTAAAAATGGAGAAGGCTGGATTCAGATTCAGCTCCCAAGCCCAAAATACAACACTGGGCTGCATATTAGACAACACTAGTAATTAAAAAAAAAAAGTCTGGCCAACAAACCAACCGTTTTACAACTTCAAAAAAATTTAGTTGTCTTTAAAGGTGGAACAGTCCTCAGATCGGCCACTGGCACATACAGAGCTCCCCCTAGGAAGTCTGAATGGACCAATATGAAAAAAGGCATTCCTTCTGGCTGGCTGTCCTCACAACATTCCAGGGAAAGGTGGCATTTTTATTTCTTTGTCATTTTAACATATGCAGCATATGCATAATGAATAAATCTAATGAACTCACCAGTCAGAAAAATCCTTTTCCATATAGCTTTGCTACAGATACCGAGTCAATAACAGAAAATGTAAAGATAATTACAGACAAGTCAAGTGGCTATTTTTATACTCAGCTGAGCTGGCAAACTACAGATTACGGCGGAGGTTTCCACAGTTTAGCAACAATATGGAGGAGCAGAACTTCGAGATATTTAGATGCTTCCCCATCATTAGGACATTTCTGTTCCTTAAGAAATTATTCTAATGTCCTGTATAACACCTCTCTCCAAGCTATAAAACAATGAAATACTACAATGCTTTACGACAATTAAAAGCACCAATATCATAATAAAAGTGTATCTTAAAACAATCACCAGCAAGACAGTAATGGGGCGGTGGGGGGGGGGCAGGTGACATTTGTTCTGGAAGCCACACATAGAAGCACCTGCAGCCGGCAGGCTGCCACCTCAGATATCACCAGGATAGGGTGAGCTACTCTTTCTGTTTCTTTTGCCACCGTGGATATAAACACCCGCTTGCAATGTAATGAGAATCAAACGCGCTTTGTTCCTAGCAGTATGCACTTAAAATAATCAGGGGTTGTTTTAAAGGAGAAGAAGAAAGCAAGCTTGTTGCCAAACAAGGCACAAACAGTAACAGCCGTCAACAGATTGGCCAGGAGACAGGCTGGGACAGGAGTCATTCTGAAGAAATCTTGTTCTAGCTTTGAGAGACTCCAGAGGAAAAGCAATAGAAAAAGTCAACAAACAGCACACCAACATGGTGTACAGTTGTATAGCATAGAAAGAATCTAATTACTGAGGAGATGATCAAGATTGCTGACTGGATGTATACAGAAGGTTAGTGGCAGAAATGAGTTGTTTCTTTAAAAAAAAAAAAAAAACCTCCTAGGAAATCCCAGATGGTATACAGATATGGGTTGGTTTCCATGCCTATATTTTCAAGTTTTTCCCAATTTAAAAAAAGCTCATAGGAAAGAAATGTGAAACTTTTTTCTCAAAAGAGAAAACTGATACAGCCCCAAAGAAAATTAAGGATTTTTTTTTTTTAAACAAAGATTCAAGAAGGTTCTGAGAGTATTCGAAGCAGCTTGCATCCATGACGAATGTGGATTGGGCCTGAAATAAGATTCAGCTTGAGAGAGAATGGTAGACTACTCCCCACACAGCCCTGGGCGAGGCCTTCCTGACATGGTTCAATGCGGGACCTCAGGGCCCTACATATATTTGTGGCCCTTGAACAACACAGGTCTGAACTGTGCAAGTCCACTTATATGTGACATTTTTTCAATAAATAGATTGGAAAAATTTTGGGAGATTTGCGACAATTTGAAAAAACCCACCAATGAATCGTGTAGCCTAGAAATACAAAAAAATTTTAAATGGTATGTCATGAATGCATAAAATGTATAGATACTAGTCCATCCTTACATAGGCATAACGTGAGTGATATTTAATATAAAATAAATGTGTTCGTTTTCTTACTGTTTTGTAACTTTGCTGTCAAAGAATTATATTACTGTAGAGTATGCCTCTGTCTCTCATAACTGGAGAATCTGCATATCAGCCTATCATCACAGGTAAGTGGTTTTTTAAAAAATGGAAAGATGTTTCCAATACTGTATTATTAATGTGACTGTAATACCATATATCATAAAATTTTATCAAGATTCGTTCATTAGTGTATAGGCTACACTACCATGAAGCAATTGTATCGACTACACTAGGCTAACATAAAGCAATCACATGGCCACTTGTTCCTATAAATATGAATTTTTTCACATCTTTTCATTTTTGATGTCTAGTGTTAGTAATACGCATAACATCTACAGCGTTTTGTATCATAAGACAATCCCGATGTAGATACTGACAGACGATTCATCATATAAACAGACAACGTAAACTTACAGTATCAGTACATACAGTACAGTATTGTAAGTGTATTTTCCTTACACTATTTCCTTAACATTTCTTTTTTCTAGCTAACTTTATTGTAAGACTACAATACATAATATACATAACATACAAAGTATGTGCTAATCGACTGTTTACCTTATCATTAAGGCTTCTGGTCAACAGTAGGCTATTAGAAGTTAAGTTCTGGGGGAGTCAGAAGTGATGCATGGATTTTCAACTTGGTGGGAAGGGGAATCCCCCTAACCACCCCCTCACCGTTCAGGGGTCAACTGTGTTTTTCTTCTGGCTGCCTTTGGCAAGGAAGAAAGAAAAAGCAACCCATCAGTCCATAAGCCTTGTGGCTCACCAGTTCCCACGTCCTCTGGGGTAGCTGGGAGGGGGCTACTGAGAACAGGCTGCTTCTCCCACCAGTGAAATGACTGTGGGTCAAAACATGCACCGAGGGGGCCTCCCTGGTGGCGCAGTGGTTAAGAATCTGCCTGCCAATGTAAGGGACACAGGTTCAAGCCCTGGCCCGGGAAGATCCCACATGCCGCGGAGCAACTAAGCCCATGTGCCACAACTACTGAGCCTGCAAGCCACAACTACTGAGCCCACGTGCCACAACTACTGAAGCCTGCACGCCTAGAGCCCGTGCTCTGCGACGAGAAGCCACGACAATGAGAAGCCCGCGCACCACAATGAAGAGTAGCCCCCGCTCGCCGCAACTAGAGAAAGCCCGCGTGCAGCGACGAAGACCCAACACAGCCATATATTAATTAATTAATTAATTAATTAAATTTTTTTTTAAAATGCACCGAAAGTTAGCACTCCCGTTCACTTTTGAAAAGCGATCAGTCACCAGCAGGTCAACTCTCGTAGGAGGCGATGGTCAAGTTATGTGAGCATTCTCATCAAACTAGGAGGCTCAGCATAGAACTTGTTAACTCACTGACAAAGCTTGACAAATAGATTTGTTTATGTGGGTCTCACCCAGCAGGATGCTAGGGGACTGGGTTCCAGTTCCTTTTCCAACCATCAGATGGCATTTTCAATGCCATCTGCCCCACCCAGGACTCCCCACTAGTCTCCAACACAGCTTGTCCAAGTCTATACCAGTCTTCTTCACGGACAACAATTATCATTAGCTCCATGTGGGGCTCCCAAGGTCACTGTCTACATCCGAGAGAAACGGAAATGGACAGCATCCTAGAAGCCCTGTGCCAAGAGCAGCCAGAGCTAAGGTTCACATCTAGCTTTGCCTCTTACTGACTGTGCCACTTTCCAAGGGGTCATTTCTCTTCCCTAGACCTCAGTCTCCGCTGTAAAATGGGTTCCCACCGCCATCCCATTCCCACCACTGGAGCCTTGTGCCCCAGTGGAGTGAGAATGTGTTAACCTCTAAAACTCGAAGCTCCATGAAGGCAGGCAGGCTGCTCATCCCTGGACCTTCTGTCTACCGCCCAATGACTCCACCAACACGTGCCGCTCAAGGGGGATCGGACACCGCGTGAGACGGCCCGCACCTCCGGAAGCTGCCAGCCTAGGAGCAAAGTGACTGGAGCCAAGACGGCGCTCAGTTCAATTAAACCAACTCGTTGAAAGAACCTGCATCATTCACCCTGTAACAGGTAGGCCCGCATCCCTCTTGGCCCCATTATTGGCTGAAGAGATGGAGAATGTCACCTAAGATGGAGGGACAGACAAGCTCCTGAGCATGGTCGACGATAGCAGTACCTTCTCCCAGCACCTGCTGCCTCCCACAGAAGGGCGAGTTCCTCTGGCAGAGCAGGCTTCCAGCTGAGGGCCAGCTCCCCAACTAGGAAACGTGGCCCTGTCTTCCTCGAGTCCCTTTGGAGGCAGCCCCATAGGCTAGGAGGCCGAGATGAGAAGCACAGAACAGAGAGCCAGTCAGGATATTCCCCCCACCTGGCTGAGCAGTCAGAGATCGACCCCCGTGAGCTTAGAAGTGTCGTGGGCTGGACCCAGGCACATCTCAGTTCCCTCCTGCAACAGCAAAGGGAGGAAACTGCTGCCACCTGGAAAGCAGAAAACGGTACAGGTCCAATGCTAGACCAAGAAATGTTGTCCCTGGGGTGAGGAACTCATGACCCAGCCTTAGAATCCATCACATCTCTGCGCAATAGTCATATGACAGGTTTGCTTTTTATTACTTCTAAATAGCATCTTACTGCATCCAATAGAAATAGTTCCTAAAAATGGTCAGTGGTATGTAGACTGGTTAGTAAAGCAACTAGAGACTGGTTTTCCTACTGAGGGTATAAAACCCACAATTATTACTTTTCACTCATGTATGATAGGCTGTCAGGTCTGGGGAACAGTGGCACATGATAGAAAACAGACCCCCTGTCATTGTACTCCTGATCCTTATAAGGTGGCTGTTAAAGGTAAACAGGACAAAGGCAACAAGATTTTCTAGGTACATTCAATAGATCTTGGGTTAACCCGGGGATTCCAAAGAGGTTCATAATTGGGCTTCACACAGGGACTTCCATGAACCTCTTGAAACTGACAAAGATTACAAATGTACGGCATCATTTCATATAAGTGAATTTCCCCCTAGGAAAAGTGGTCCAACACCTGCATCCAATTTGCAAAAGTGTCCATCTTTGACTCAAAAATATTTAAGAATCACTGCTAGATGGCCTGCCTCGGTTTGCAAAATGAACTCCTCTTGGAGGAAAACACTTGACTCTGTGCTGCCCTGGAGCAAAGGAAGCTGCTCAGCCTTTTACTCCCCACCAGTGAGCTCTGCCAGAGATTTTTTTTTCCTGGCTGGGTTTCTGTCACTTCAGCCAGCAAAGGGAACTGGACAGACGTAGTGAAAGTGAAAAGAGAGAGATGCTGCTGGGCTGTTAATTCTAGAATCATGTAGCTCTTTAAAAAGAAAACATTCTGGATTCAGCAAACTGAATTCATCTAGTAAGCAAAGAAAAAAACAAAAAACAAAAGACTGATACTGCTCTTACCAACTGCAATACTTAACAGGGATAAGAAAAGTTGAATTGAGGTTTAAAAGTAGTAATTGATTTTGAGGGAAATTGATATAGTAGAGGATGAATTGCTTATGTTTGGTTACTTGATGATACACTTTGGTGTTCACTAAATGTCAATTTAAGAAAAAAATAAAGGAAAAAAGTATATATTTTCTTCCACTGTAGAATACACTTCTTGGACTGCAATCAACTTTTCTCACAACTGGATTCCGTTCATTTAGAAGCAGGGATGGATAAGCCATGAACTCCCCAAAGGTTGCCCCTCACCCAGGGGTGACCAATGGTTGTGGAATTTATAAGGCAAGACACTATTTCCAGTGAATGCCATTTACTACAGAAAGAACTGGACTAGGTCCCAGGTAAGGTTAAATGAGGTGAGACCCATCACACAAAACCAGCTGGTGAAGCAGTTAAGACACAGTATCTGCTCCAAAGGGTGGATAGGGCAGAAAGGGGTTTCTTAACTATAGGTAAGAGAACCAAGGCTTAGAGAGGTGATGTGACTTGCCCGAGAAAGGAGAACTACATCTTCTGAACTTCAACCTTAGCATTTTGCTAACTACCTCTACTCCTCGGCCTTTTGATTACTGTTTAAATTCTCTTCTAGACTCTGAAAGCTCAGTATCTGATGACCACCCTTAAGGACTTTATGGCCCTGGGTGGGTGGGTGTGGGTGTGTGTGGGTGTGTGTGTGTGTGTGTGTGTGTGTGTGTGTGTGTGTGTGTGTGTGTGTGTGTGTGTGTGTGTGTGTGTGTGTGGTGTAGTTCAATGTTAACCACCTACTATGTGACAGATACTCTATTGGACACAATATAAGATTGAAGAATGAGGCACACTTCAAAGAGAAAAATGTTTTGTTTTAAAACAAATGGCTAAGTCTGTACAGTTACAGTTACTTATTAAAATATTGACTAAATTGACTAATAACCAGTGAGTCTGATATCAAAGGCTAAAGCAGTCTGTTCATTGTAGATGGCTAGAGTTGGGAAACTGAGGTTTGATTAACAACATTTCTCTTTCATTAAACCAACACTTTTCAGCTCGTGGGTAGCACTAAAACAAAAAGAAATAATCTCTAAATCATGCAGCATCTTAATGATTTTTTTAAAAGGATACCATCAGTATCATATACCTATATAAATAAATAATGGGGAAAAAAAATCTAGAATCCTTTTCCCTATCACCTATTTAAAACATACCCAAGAGGCCTTTGATATATTCAGCTTTGTTTTGTCAACTCCTATATTCATCATTTCTCCTACATAGAGGAAATCCAGTTGGCTTTTAGCAAAATAATGCACGGCACTAACAGTGAATGTTTTCAGTACCATGAGTTAAGGATTTTATGATGTGACAGTTTTTTAAGTATTTCTGGGTACACTACTATATATACTGGTTTCTCCTGGATCTTCAGATTAAGGTCACCATTCCCCCCAACCACAGAAAAAAGAAAACAACACCTCAGGATGAATGCACAAAATCAGAGCAATGATGAGTAAACCCTCTGCAACAATTCTGAGAAATGCACTTTCTATTCTTAGAAATTCAGTGTGGTGGGTGTTACTCGAGACCATTTCTAGTCTGTTTGGATCCTGTATGGAATGGAGAATGAACATCACTTGTTTATACATCTTCCACATTTAAAATGTGGGAAAGCTAAGGTACCAAGAAACGGAAAGATGGGTGTGCTTCTGAGCACCGTGTTACTTATGTTTTCTTCTGAATTCAGGTTTAGGTAAATGCTGCAGAAAAATATGAAGACACAAGTGCTTTGTGGGATAGATCACACAGATTTAAATAAAGTGCTTTGTGTATAAGAACCTGTGTTTTTATCCTGATGGAACCTGTAAATATGACATCTGGGGCACTCAATTACAGCTGGGAGAAGAGCCAGCACCATTTAGGATATCCAATATGTGCTAGGAGAAATTCTAAGTAGAAAAATCACAACAAAAAAGCATGAAATTCTTTCATTCAACAAACATGTGAGTACTTACGGTACGTCAACAATGTTCTAGACACTAGGGATTCAACAGTAAACAAAAAGAGACAAACCCCCTGTCTTCCTGGAGCACATATTCTAGTAAGGACAGACATACTACTACTATGAACCAAACTAATACAAACTTCTGGCAAGTTTGAAGGCAATTAAGTGCCATGGAAGAAAATAAAGGAGAAAAGGGAATTCTCTGTGTCCAGTGGTTAGGAACTGGTGCTTTCACTGTTGGGGGCCCGGGTTCGACCCCTGGTCAAATAAATAAATAAATAAATAAATAAATGGCTGAATAAATAAATAAAGGAGAAAAGAGCAGCAGGACATGCTGGAAGGGGGCGGCCAGGGAAGATGGGCTGAGAAGGTGATGTCTAAGTGAAGAGCTGAAATGTTGTCCCTGGGGTGAGGAACTCATGACCCAGCCTTAGGGTTGAGGGGCACAGCCCTGGAGACATCTAGGGGAAGAG
Source organism: Balaenoptera musculus (assembly GCF_009873245.2). Taxonomy (NCBI): domain Eukaryota; kingdom Metazoa; phylum Chordata; class Mammalia; order Artiodactyla; family Balaenopteridae; genus Balaenoptera; species Balaenoptera musculus. The sequence continues at coordinate 27,365,545 of NC_045787.1, read as the reverse complement.
CAGTCCAGAGAGTGGGAACAGTAAATGCAATGGCTCTGAGACAGGAGTGTGCCTGGCAATTTGAAGGAATAATGAGGAAACCAATGGGTTTAAATGCCTTGAACTGCTTCCAGATTATGAGGTTACAATTCGGGGCAAAATGTCATGAACACAGCCATATTTTCATACACACTTAGAGCAGGAATGTGCTTTTGTAAATGCATACTCAAGCCCCTTAATCTTTCCAAGTCTGAACAAATGAGGAAGAGAAGGTAGAGTGAGTAATCCAGGGTTACACCACCAGTGACTGGCGAAGAAAAGGCTTCAGCACAAGTATCCCAAACTCAGCCCCACACTTCTGTCTCATGCTCCAACTTTATAATTAAGAGGCACTCTTATTTTTTTTTAATTGAAAAAACTAAAGAATCCAGCCAACTAACACTCTTAGAGCTAAAAATTGATCAATTTCACTTTTCATTCAGCAAATAACCAAGAGAGACCCTACATACACCCTACATATTGCTGAGGAAGGAATAATAAATGCATCATTACCTAGATCTCACTACCCAGCAATCAAATGTATAGGTGTGTAACAAAGAAACTACTCAAGGAAACATGTCTCAGATGTTGACTGCAGCACTGTTACAGTAAAAAAGTGGGCAAGATCAACTGTCCTCTGCAGAAAAAGTGTAACAGTGAAAAACCGGAAACGCAAATTTTCTCTTGGTGAGGAAAAGAGTATGCTATAATTTATTCATACACTAGAATTCTCTGTAGCAGCTAAAGTAAATAAGATCTACATGTACCTCAAACACATAATGACAAATTTAAAAATGCAAGCCGTGTGTATATAGAATCATGCCATTTAAGTAAAATGTTAAACACACAAGCTCTCGGATACAGTTTGCGGATATGTAATACCGAAGTACCAAACACCTTTGGGCACTCTGTAGACTGACTTCACATTAGTGGTTACCTGAGGATGGAGGCAGAGGAGGAAGGATGGATAAAATATTTCAGTTACAGTTTATTTTTAAGGGCCGGGTTGTGGGGGGTGGGGGGGATATGAAGCAAATATGGAAAGATTAGCAACTCAAACATAAGTAGTGGAAAAATGGAAGCCTTACTATGTTATGTTCCCTTTAGGTACGTTTGAAATTTTTCATACTTTTATTTTGAAAAAAAAGGAAGGCTAGAAGGAAGGAACAGAGAGACAGACAAAGCTCCTTCATCACATTCCAGTGACTCCAACGCCGAGTTCCCCTAACTTGCAACGCTCAGGTTCTTCACCTTTAAAAGGTAAGTGATACTAGGTGTGCCTGCCTCAAAGATGCTATGCAAGTGGCAGTCTGGAGACAGAGCTTCATTGTCAGATACACTACTAGCAGGCAGGGGCACTACATCACGTCCCCATTGAATCTCCAGGGCCCAGCATCCATTACGTTATTTCAATTTCACAGATAATAGTAATAAGATTTTTCATCAGGGTTATAACCCTCCCTCCCTCCCCCCAAAAAGCCATAAAAACACATCTAAGGAGTGTAAATGATACAATACATTCATTACTGAAGCATTTCAATGAATGGAGACAGCCCAGAATGGGAGCACCTCTCCCAATCCAAGTTCTGCGAGCACTGGTTAAAAATTACAAGAACTGGATAAATTTCCTCACATAAAATCTATTATCTTACAAGCCGAAGGGAAAAATATGACACTGGTTAAGTAAGCATCATTAAGAAAGGATGATCTGATTACATCCATCAGTAATAAAATTCCCAGCCACACCTGTAAACAACGACTCTGCAGGCTGGGGACAGAGCAATCAAAATCCAGCCTCCTTGTGATACACTCTCTCTTTTCCAACTTTGTTCAGACCTCAAGGAGGTGAGACTCTCCTCGCTAAGATGAGCTTCTTTTAAGTCTCACCGATCAGTAAAATCAATTCCTCCCTCTGCCAGGCCCTGACGGTCTTGAGATGACATTCTCCAGAGAACTGGCAGGGCGCTCGGTAGTCTCCTCCCGCGGAAGGAAAAGAGAAACCCATCTAAGTCACCTGTGAGCCTGTGGCCAAGGGAAGCCGCTGGTTCAGGTGAGCGGCCTTGAGCCCGCAGATGTGCCCCAATCACTGGAAACAAAGTTGCGCTGAGCTGGGCTCCTTGGAGAAGCCCAAGCCTGGCTACAGAGCCCAGGCGCTGGGAGATCACTTGCAGCGCCTCTACTTTCCCCTGGGCTGCGTCTGCCGCGTCTGCTGTCTCTCCCGGCTCTGAGGCCCACCCCCCTCCACAAAAGCGGGGGACGAGGTCCAAACGCAAAGGAGAGCGTGAGCCCGGGGTTAGCAGATGTACTCTGCAAACTGCAGAAACTAAACCGCGGGCACAAAAACCTGCCGAGCCAGCAGCGAAGGGAGGGTGGGTTAGGGAGGGTACCCACCCTCCTGGGCAGAGGTTGGGGTAGATGGCGGGCGGGCGCCCCTCTCGCGCGCGGCTCCACATCCTCCCTCCCCCCAAAGTCCCAGCTGCCCGAACTCCAGCATCTCTCCTCCCGGCCCTCCTCGGAGCTGCGGTGGGGAAAAGGACAAGGCAGGACGGGGAGCGGGGTCAGTCGCAGGCCCGGAGCGGCCCCACCAGCACCCCTGGGCCAGCGGAGGGCTCCCGGAGTCAGAAAAAGAACAATAGCGGACGCTCGGTCGCCGAGCCCTCCGAGTCTCCCGCTCGCGCCTTCCTCCCCAGCTCCTCCAAGTTCAGCGCGGAGGCGGGTCGAGCCCTGAAGCGGGGAGCGGGGGGAGCCAGACGCAGGCGGGCCAGGCAGGTGGGACAGGGAGCCGACGCGGGGCACTCAGAACGCCCCGCCGGGGACTGGTCATTCATTCCCACCCGCGCTCCCGCCGCACCCACCCCTGCCCCAGCCGGCCTGCGAGTCGCGGGGCCCGGGAGGAGAAAACCCCGCTCCTAACTTAGCTCGTCCTCCCTTTCTGCTCTGACGCCCACCATCCTCCTCTTCCTGTGTTTCTCAGTCTGCCCTCTGCAGACAGTGGGCAGCCGGCGGGGACAAGGGACGGGTGGCGGGACCCTCGCTGCCACCCCGCCAAGCCACTCCGCCGGCGCGCCGTCCGCGCCTCCTGGCCGCCTCCCTCGTCCGAACCCCAGACACAAAGGCGGGGACCGGAGGCCGGGAGCCCGCTCCGGGGAGCCTCCCGACTCTCGGCGCCGCGCACTCACCCCATCTAGGCGGCGGCGGCGGCTCCCGGGCCCCGCTGGCTGCGCCACCCCGCCCGCCGCTTCCCCAGGAAAACGCGGCCGCCGGGCTCGCTTCCTGCTCCGCTTCCTGCGCCTCGGTCCCTCCTCCTCCCCCGCTGCGGGGGTCAGTGGGCGCCGCGGCTCCCGGGCTGGGCCGGCGGGGCGGGGCGGGGGCAGCACCACCACGTGGCCGCCCGGCGCCGGCCCCCGCCGACCCGGATCCCGCGGGAGCGGGAAGGGAGGTGCTAACCGTTCCCCTCCCCTTCCACCCCGCGCGGCCCCAAATTCCGCGAGTCAGGTGATCCGGACCTGCGGGAGGTACTCCCGGCCCGCGCGCCCTGGGCGTCCGCGGCTTGCTTTTAGTTTTCGACGGATCGTGGGATTCTCCCCCGTGGATCTTTCATCATCATCACCTGAAGTTAATGGAAACCACCGGTGCTCTGACCCCAGGGTTTAGGACGGATGAGATCCTGAATAGTATGCATTTCTGGTTAACGTCCAAAGTCGTTTGCGGTCGTGGGGTGTTTTAAAGTCGCTGATCCAAGCGCTTTCTAACCAGAATCAAATCGGTCATGTTTTCCAAAATTACTGAACAGAAAGTAAACTGGAACATGCTCGTAGTCTCTGGACTGAACCAGTTGGTTGGAATATGTTCGGTAACGCTCATCAGGTGGCAGGAGAAAACTACCAGCGTTAAGTATTGCTCGGAGAGTTAGGAAGGAGAAACCTACTGTCTGAACTGAGAGGCACCATGGGGAACGCCCTCCCTGCAGGGTGTGGGATGCAAAGGAGGCGCCGACAGCCCCTCTCCCTTCCCCAGCCCGCTGAGCCCGGCGTTTGAATCGTGATGGGCTCCTCCTGTAGTTCCAAGGATTTCAAAGCTCTCCACCTCCCATTAAATTTGGGACGGCTTTGCCGCTCATTTTGATCATGTTAACCAGCTGTGGCTTAAAAAGTCTTCTGATGAACCTAGGGGCAGGACAGGAATAAAGACACAGACGTAGAGAATGGACTTGAGGACATGGGGAGGGGGAAGGGTAAACTGGGACGAAGTGAGAGAGTGGCATGGACATATATACACTCCCAAGTGTAAAATAGATAGCTAGTGGGAAACAGCCGCATAGCACAGGGAGATCAGCTCGGTGCTTTGTGACAACCTAGAGGGGTGAGGTAGGGATGGTGGGAGGGAGGCTAAAGAGGGAGGGGATATGGGGATACACGTATACATACAGCTGATTCATGTTGTTATACAGCAGAAACTAACACAACATTGTAAAGCAATTATACTCCAGTAAAGATGTTAAAAAAAGAAGTCTTTATTCACCAAAGCCCCTGTGTTCCCCCTGTTAGCTCTACGTCCTTTGCACAGGGCAGGAAGTTTTCTAGAATAAATAAGTGGTATGAGTCCTTTTTTTGGTGAGATTGACTCAATCAATTGATTTTTTTTTTAATTCCAACAAAACTGAAATTAACCTGAGTTCAGTTTATAATGTCTTGGTCAGATCTCCACGACCCCAGGTCAGACTTCGTCTGTACCCATGTCTCCCCCACCCATGGCCAAGCCAAGGGAACAGCCTGTCTTAGCTTTAACAGGTGACTTATCAAACAGAGAGCAAAAGCTGTGTAACTAGTTGCATGGTCTTCCCTTCCTAAATCATAAGTCAGAGATTCCTTAGAGAAGTGATGAAGAGCACGTTTAAAGCAAGATGTACACTCCTCTCCCTGTCATTTATCCCTCTCAAATCACCCTCTAAAAGACACGTGAACTGGTAAACTTCTTTTTGGTTTAGTGCTGGCAATTTCCACAATACAGTTTTTCATTGCAGTTCATATGAATGGTGTAGCATAGGGTATTTATCGGGAACAGTACTGCCACGTGTGAGTTTTCTGTTCCCCTTTCAGCAGGTCAGTCTCATTCAAGTGGTGGCAGCCGGCAAGGTGGGCATTGGAACGGGGTACAGGGTGTACTGTGCTGCTTTGGAAAGTTAACATGTGTGTATTCTGTAGCTGAAGGAGTTAAAATATCAAACAAAACTGTGTAAGGCAGGGTCATCAGCCTTTTATTCATAGGGGCCCTGTCCCTCTTCTTTTTTTTTTTTTTCTCTTCTACATGGCCAGGCCCTGTCCCAGCTACCTGCTTGGGGGCCGGTAGGCCCCTGTCAGCCCTGAGGCTCCCATAGGTGGCTTGTGTACTTATTCTCCTTAATTTATTTATTTATTTAAAATTTTAGAATTTTATTTATTTTTTTTATACAGCAGGTTCTTATTAGTTATCCATTTTATACATATTAGTGTATATATGTCAATCCCAATCTCCCAATTCATCACACCACCACCACCACCACCCCGCCACTATTCTCCTTAATTTATAATCCCACCATCTACATTAGTCTGGGTGAGAGATTGTTGTGGACGGAAGGACTCATAGTTAATCCATGTGCCAAGACCCTTTACCAGCTCCCACCCTCCGCTGAAACTCAAACCACCTGCTTCAGACCACAGCTGACATTCTGCCACCTGCAGGGAGATTGGTGGTCAAGTATGGGGTTGAACACCCATACTTGACCACCAAGTGGTTTTATTGCCCAGGCCTTTTAGAAAGTGCTAATTGGGTTCAGGATACATTGAACACCACCCTTGGATGGAGAGCTGACCCACGTGAAAGTGTTTGAGAGATGGAAGCAAGGATAAAATGACCACATAAACTGCATAAAGTTGGTAGAACCTTTTGGGGATGAACAGCATGTTGAATTTCAGTAGGAGAGGTACCCCCAGATCAAAGCAACTGTGGTGTGATGTGCAATACTAGGAGTAATAAGAGCCAGGGGACCAGGTTTCCTGACCCCTGTGTTTGACTAACTTGCCATTTGAACTGCACCACGTGTTTGAATCTCGCCTGGCCCACTTTCCCAATCAGTAAAAGAGAACGTTGAATTACGTGGCCTCTAACATCCTAAGACCATTCTCTTAGTTTGAAGAGCCTTCACAAGCAACGTTGTCCCCACATGTTATGGCAAAGGGTCCGTTCTAGCAGATCCTAATAGTGTTGCTATCCAGTACTTAGCAGGATCCATAAATGAAATTCATCAATTGGTAGGGCTCAATTTTCATTTTTGAAATTAAATAATATTACATTTCTTCTTTCTTGCTCCATCTCTCACCAATATCAGTTCTCCCCAGATTAAAAACTTCTTAAGTTTGAGAAACCAAAGCTAAGACTTGTTGGGATAAAAAGAAACTGTCCCTGAAGGAGGAGATAGAGATAGCCGAAAAGTACCAGAGTCAAAAAGTACCCCTCCGCTCTTTGGTGTTTGGTCAGGATCTGACTGCATTTCTGGGTCTAGTTAGAGGCAGCATAATTTAGAGGAATGTGGTGATATTGGACCCAGTCCAGAGAATGGAACAAAAACACAATCAGAAGGTTGGAGAGAGATCATCTACGGGGAAAAGGCCAAATATTCATAGCAAAACCACCTTTTGTGTTTTCTTGACGATGTTTCCAAATAGGAGGAAACTGTGACATGGGAGAAATTAATACGTGTGGCATTGCTTTTCATAATTTAGTAAGACCATAGTAATAAAGTAGCGTGCAAACACTGATTAGCCCATGGTTTCTCCACTTGCCAGGAAGCCAGCAGAAATTTCTCCAAGGGTAGGTTACTACCCTTTCCTTCTCAGTGACCTTGGGCACCTGATGGGGAGGGGAGGCTAAGATGTTTGGTAAAAATACATTCCGCAGCCCTGCATCAGAGCCCCGATTGCAGGAGTATGGCAGAGAAGCTAAGCATCTGAACCTTGACACTACAGACCTGAGAAGGTCTTAAGACTGTCTGGCCCATCATCTCCAATGAGGAATGGAAAGTCTGCAGAACTGTTTTGTCCAGTACGGCAGCCACTAGCCACGTGTGAACACCTGAAATGTCACTACTCTACTAGGCTACTGAGCATGTGAAATGTCACTAGTCCAAATTGAGATGTGCAGTAAATGCAAAATACACACCAAATTTCAAAGACTAAAAAAGAAAAATATCTCACAAATAATTTTTATATTGATTACACATTGAAATGCTGATATTTTGGATATATTAGGTTAAATATATTATAGACACTAATTTCAGTTATTTCTTTTTGCTTTTTAAAATGTAGCTAAGTAGAAAATTTAAAAATTACTATCTGGCTTACATTGTATTTCTATTGGATAGCACTGCTATGGGGGCTAATATTAGCAGCTGACACACATTTAGCATCTACTGTGTACCAGGCACTCTTCTAAGTGATATGTACATTAACTATGGTGGTCATATACTTAATTATACAATCTGTGACACTTCTGAGAGTGAAGTAGAGCAGGCAAATGTTAAACCAGCCAGGATACCGGACAAAAGGCATAAACCGGAACTGTCCTGAGCAAACTGAGATGTCAGGCCCACCTAATGTTAGGTCAAGTTAATCCTTACGTCAAACCTATAAGTACCATTATTATCCCCTTTGGGCATATGAGGGAACTGGGGCACAGAGAGATTAAGTAACTTGCCCAAAGTCACACAGCTGGGAAGTAGTAGTATTGGGATTCAAATCAGGGCAGTCCAGCTCTCGAGCCTTCACTCGTAACTGCTGTGCACCACTCTCTGCTCAAGAGCTAAATATGGATAGAGGATTTAGTAGATGCCGTTTTCCTTAATTCTCACAGCAACTTGGACAGAGTATTATCCTGTTTTTACAGTGCAGAAACTGAGCTTTAAATAGATCCAGCAACTTGTCCAAATCCTAGAACCAGAAAGAATGGAGCCAAGAATCGAGGTTTGGGATGCCCGACTCCAGAGAGGTCCTCTTAACTGCCATGTCGTATTGCTTTCAGGCCACCTCTGTTTATAAACGACTCTCATATTGATCTCACTTCTCCCCGTTCTGGTGGAGGACTGGATAAGAGAAGATGAGAACCCAGGTGTCATCACCTTGGAACAAATACCAAAAACTCAATCTTCTTGGCCTCTTCTTTCTCGGAAGGAGCACTTTAAGATACTCCAAAGAGCCATCCATGTGCCACATTGGTTGTTCTGCTGTGCATGTCAGAAATTCCAGAAAATATCTGCCATTGAGGCCGTGGAGGAGGGCATTGTGAAGAGCTCACAAACATCAAGGAGGCAGCTGATTATCAAAAGGCTAAGAGCAGGGCTTCCCTGGTGGCATAGTGGTTGAGAATCTGCCTGCCAATGCAGGGGACACGGGTTCGAGCCCTGGTCTGGGAGGATCCCACATGCCACGGAGCAACTGGACCCGTGAGCCACAACTACTGAGCCTGCACGTCTGGAGCCTGTGCTCCGCAACAAGAGAGGCCGCGATAGTGAGAGGCCCGCGCACCGCGATGAAGAGTGGCCCCCGCTTGCCACAACTAGAGAAAGCCCTCGCACAGAAACGAAGACCCAACACAGCCATAAATAAATAAATAAGTAAATAAAAATAAAAAAAAAACAAAAGGCTGTTCCTTTAAAAAAAAAAAAAAGGCTAAGAGCAGGGGCTTTCACAAAGCTCCACAGTCAGAAGCAATAACGTGGCATGTCCTTCCACAAATGTGCCAGTAGCAGCTTTTCTGGCTTCCTCTGCCATGGGTCACAATCTTAGCAGCCCCTTAGGATCACCTGCCATTAAAAATCACCAATTGCCTTGGCCTCATGCCTTAGAATACTGGTTAAAGTGGTCTGGTATGGGGCCCAGGCACTGGTATTTTATACTCCCTCCTTAGATTATCAACAAGTGGGACCTTGGCTGTCTTGGGTGTCCCAGCCGTGCCTGCAGCATCTGGATCTTGATTTAGCATCGCAAGCAAAGTGAGATTAGGTGAAGAGGGTGGGGTGGTTCTTGCAACAGACCTCACAAAAGTTGATGCTCCAGAATGATCTCCTGATAGAGTGATTCTAAAACAAGCCACTGTTTTTGTTGGCCTGGTCCACTTGTTTTCTGTCATGGCATTAAACCTGAGCTCCAGAATTTTGTCCTCTTTGTTGAGATAACTTCTGCTTATGAGGTATTTTAATTCGTGTTTCTTTCTTATCCAAATAGTGCACCCATAATACATCTATGTCCTACTTTGGCTGATGAGTTATTTCGCATCTGTTATGGCTTCTTGTTTATGTTTTTCAAAGGCTTGGTAGCCATTTGTCTTCTGTTATTCATTTTCATGTTTCCATTTTTATTGCTTTCTTTAAAATCCTTAGAAGATGACGTGAAGTAGTTTGCTTCTTGTTTTCAAAATTTGTCTTTTGACTTTGCGAGAGAACACATTTTTAAGAGACACTTTCCACGGCAGACTGTTCATGCTTAAGATATACAACTACACTACAGTGAAGATAATTTACCAAAATTCCACAAACCCCTTGTTTGCTTTGCCTTAATACAAATTCCTCAGTGATCTAAATATGTGCCGTAAGCAGGTTTCTCACATTCAAGGTGGAGGTTCTTCTAAGGTCAAGTTATCATTCTTCCTTCACCTTCTTCAAGGAGAGTCCTGTAACTTTTCGTTCTAGATTTCCTGTTTGAGTTTCAGAACAGGAAGATTAAGGCCATGAAAATGTTCCTGACTATCCTATGTCATGCCGGAAGAGAGAGGCACAACCAGAGGGGAGCCAGAAAGATGGCTGTGAAGAGTCCTTCCCCAGAGCTGATGTGGGATGGGGAAGGGGCACAGAAGCCAGCAGAAGCAGGGAAAGAGGCCATGGTGACTGCCCGCCGTGGGTTCCCACAACCCTCAGGACACAAATGCCAAGATGACAAATTGACTTCACAATAATAGACCAATAAAAGGGAGGAGGGCCGGGTTCTGGTGTTAAGGATACCGAGGTCACCACTGGCCAGGTAGAGGGGAGTTTGTCCTTTTGAATTATGTAACAGGGAAGGGAGTTTTGGAGGCCATTTGGGAAAGCCAGGTCAGCATAGAGTTAGTCTGGGAAATTTGCCACCAAAACACCCAAGTCTCTGGGACAAAGAGGTGGAGGTCTGAGCGGGTCTCATATTTGCTTTGTGGGCTTCCAGCAAGTATTTTAAAACATTGCATTTAAACTGTGTGCCGTAAGAGGACTCTCCATTCACATCAAACATAACACGCTCATATTAAGAAACGTAAATCAAGGGCTTCCCTGGTGGCGCAGTGGTTGAGAATCTGCCTGCCAATGCACGGGACATGGGTTCGAGCCCCGGTCTGGGAAGATCCCACATGCCGCGGAGCAACTAGGCCTGTGAGCCACAATTACTGAGCCTGCGCGTCTGGAGCCTGTGCTCCGCAACAAGAGAGGCCGCGATAATGAGAGGCCCGCGCACCACGATGAAGAGTGGCCCCCACTTGCCGCAACTAGAGAAAGCCCTCGCACAGAAACGAAGACCCAACACAGCCAAAAATAAATAAATAAAAATTTTTTTAAAAAAGTGGAATCTTGCCCTTAAGGAGCTTACAAGCTTTGGGGAACATAAATAACTCTAAGTTATTAGAATGAGATGAGTTCCATTTAAAAAAAAAACAAAAAAGAAACGTAAATCATGAGAACATTCAGTGCGTTCCCTCTCATCCCAGTTCACCTCCCTGACCACACTGCCTTCTGTTTCAAGTCTGCGCATTCTTATTTGCATGTTCGGTTCAGAGGGATGGAAAGCAATTCGAGGTTGGAGAGGCATCTTGGGAAATTTTAGAATATTGTGTGTGAGGCCAGACCTGCAGAAGACCAGTGAGAACAGAGAAGCTGTATCTGGGCAGGAGCCCTCCCCGCGTGGCCCGGAGAGTGGGCTTCTCAGCCCAAAGCATTTGTCAGCTACTGGGCAGCAATCATGATTGACCTCTTCTTTTCTCTTCGTTTTCAAACATGGAGTAAAGATGAGAAATGAGAGAGGTTTTTTTAAAAAAACAAAAAAGAAGAAATACTGTCAGGTTGTGTGTTGAGCCCTGGCTTCTCCATTTACTAGTGCAATTTGGGGCAGATCACTTAATGTCTCTTGGCCTCAGTTTCCTCATCTGCAAAATGGGGATAATATTAGTGCCTGCCTTTTGAGATATTTTGGAAATTAAATAATTAATACATATGAAGCTTGTACAATAGTTCCCTGGCACAGAGTAAGAGCTAAATAGATAATATCAATAATTAACCTAAAAAAGGTCATAGGATATAGTTTAAACACTTCTAGGGCACAATTTGCTAAATCTTTATGGAAAATTATTGGCTAATATGTAAGGTACAGCATTGAACACACATAGTAAAAAGAAATATGAGATGTCCTTGACCTCCAGCCTATTTGGAGAGATGACCTTAGGCATACATGGACAAAGAGTCATCAAAAGAAAACAGCAAATGCCTTCATGTTGCTTTCTAGCTCTTTAGCACTATTCTGTGGCTTTGCCAAGCCATGTTGCCAGGCAAGCTGTGCCCTTGAAGATGCGAGGCGTACTATTCTGCTGAACTATTATGAAGCAGTGTGCTATGGGAACCAAAATATAAGTAAACCCACCTCCACCCACAGAGATTCCAATTCTAGAGTGCAGCCTGGATTGAAAATGACTATACTACGCAGCTTCCGTGCTAGTAAATAATGTGACTGAAACATCATGAGCATTGGAATCAGCTGCTTGTTACAGTGATAATGGTGCCTGTTATGAGGTAACAATGGCTTTAACAAAATAGGGGCTTGTTTTTCTCATATTCTGAAAAGTTGCTTTATTTAGATCAGTGGCTCAAGGTTGTCAGGTCTGAGGTCTCTGTGATTCTCTAGATTGTTCCCCTCATTGTCAGAAGACAGCTTACCTGCCTACAGCGTCCATTCTGTGTTCCAGGCAGGCAGAAGGGGAAGAGTGGACAGCCAGTGTGGCCCGCCCCTCTTAGGGAGATCTTCTGAGAGCCCCACCCAACTTCTTAATTTTATTGGTCAAAACTGTATCACATGGCCAGCCCCCTCTGAAAGGAAGGGAAGGAAACACAGACTTTTTTGCTGGGTACATTGTACATGAAATAAAATTGGGGTTCTGCTAATGTGGAAATGGGGAGAATGGATATTGGGTTTATCTGTTGCTGTGAGACAAACAACCTCAAAACTTAGTGGCTTCAAACAGCAACAACAATATTATCTATTATTTCTCATGATTCTGTGGGTTGACCAGGTGGTTCTGGAATGGCCAAATAACCTGAAATGGTCTCACTCCTAGAGCCGGTGGTTAGTGTTGGTCTCTGGCTGGAGGTCAGCTAGGGATTGTTGGCTGAGATACTGGTTCTCCTTTGCGTGGTGTCTTGGGCTTCCTCACGGACTGGTGGCTGGGTTCCAAGAAGGAACGTTCTGAGGGCATGCACCTCAATGTGCAAGTGCTTATCAAGCCTCCACTTATACCATGCTTGCCATGGTCCCATTGGCCAAAGCTCATGGCCTGGCCGAATCCAAAGTCAAAGTGGGAAGCAATTACACAAAGGCACAAAATCCAGGAAGCAGGGTTCACAGGGGACCAGCAAAGTACCAGTTCACCATAGGTAGGCATCTAGCTATCTCTGCCAAAGCATCTTTTTTGATAATATGTTAAAATTTATCAATGCTTATTTTGCAGCAAACGTAGAACAATACTTGGCAAGCATTAACTCTGAAAATCTTCACAACAACCTTCTGGGGTATATGCTCTTATTATTTCCATTTAGAGATGAGGAAATAGATCAGGGAAGCTTAAGAAAGTTGCTGAAGGTCACATAGTAAGAAAACACCAGGGTTAGAATTTGAACCCAGTCTGAATATTCAGCTTGGACAGGGGTTTGTGAGCACATTCTGGCTGCAGGAAGATGGGAGGAAATCAAGTGACAGGGATCTAATAAAATAGCCATTTAAGAGAGATTTCCCCCATGTTTTAAATACCATTATCTTTCATCCTCTCCGGTAGCAGGTACAGAGAGAAGAGTGACATATCCCTGCCCATCAGAGTCAAGGCAGAAGGACTGTACTGAGGAGATGCTCACTTGCTTTCTGGGCAGGTGGTCTAATGCACGCTGGGCCCCTCTTCCCCAAGTACACACTGCGGAAAGCAGAGGTGAAAGCACACATGAGCCAGGTAAAGTTGGGATGGCTACAGTTGCCCCTGGGAAAACTTGAGGAAGAAGTCTGAACACCTGTGAGCCTCGATGAAGGAATCTAGGAGGTTTCTGAAAGGGAAAAAACCCCGAAATTTACTGCCCTTATACCTCGACAAGTGTGTCAGAAGCGAATCACCCTAACATGCTAGAAACACCTTCCACTGATGAAAAGCACAGTGAAGATGCTCTACTTTTTCTGTTTGAAAGCGAGTTTCTCCAAGTGTGGCCTCTGCACTAGTCTGTCCACAGAAATACTGACTCAGGTTCTCCATTGGGTGGATCAGAAAATCTGCATGTTTAAGGAGCATCCCAAGGGACTCTTATACACAGTACATTTGCAAATTATTGGTTTAAAAATGTTCTTTCAGTATGATGATTTTTAAAACAGTGCTTTCAAACTTTTTAAAAATTTTTCTTTATTTTCTTTCTTTCTTTTATTTTATTTTTTTGGCTGCCTTGGGTCTTCATTGCTGCATGTGGTCTTTCTCTAGTTGCAGTGAGCTGGGGCTACTCTTTGTTGCGGTGCATGGGCTTCTCATTGCCGTGGCTTCTCTTGTTGAGGAGCATGGGCTCTAGGTGCGTGGGCTTCAGTACTTGCAGCACATGGGCTCAGTAGTTGTGGCTCGCGGGCTTGGTTGCTCCGCAGCATGTGAGATCTTCCCGGATCAGGGCTCAAACCCGTGTCCCCTGCATTGGCAGGCGGATTCTTAACTACTACGCCACCAGGGAAGCCCTGGTTTTCAAACTTTAATGTGCGTCTGAATCCCCTGAGATCTCTTGAAAAAGTAGGTTCTGATTCAGTAGGTCTGAAGAAAGGCTTGAAATTCTGCCTTTTTAACAAGTTCCCAGCCCTGATGCTGGTCTGAAGAACCAAGCCCCACACCTTGTAGCTAAGCTTTAAAAACCTTGGAGGGAAAAAACCAAAACAAACCCTTTTGGGTTGTAACATAGGAAGGCAGACAAACACAGTGGAAGTGGAGGCGGGGGTACCCTCGGTGCAACTGTGGGAGAGACAGAAGGTCACTGCCCTTTCCAAAGGGACAGGTCATTGATAAAAGACACAGGCGCAGTAGCAAAAGAGGGAGCTTAGAGATATCCAGGGCAGGCTCCCCAGTCAAGGTGAGACTGATGGGCAAGTGCAACAGGATAGAGTGAAGGTGTTTTTCTGATGAATCTGGCCTGAGGAGTTCAGACCATCGTTATAGAGCTTGAAGAAACTCAGAAGAGTCAGATGGTGCAAAATCAATGGAACTGAATGAACACAAATATTTAGACAGGCTGATCTCCTAAGGTGCAAAAATACACAATTTGTATTTTAAGAGTGTGTGTGTGTGGTTTTTTTTCAACCCTTGCTTTTTGCTGTGGTTTTATGTTGTTTATACGCAGAAGGAAGATACTGGTAGTATACGCTGTGTGCTAGCTCCCCAGAAAAGTACATGTTTAATCCTTGCAAATGAATCTGGATACCTTCCTCAGGCAGATCCCCCCGCCGCCCCGCCCTGGGAGGCGTATAGAGCAAAGTGCATTCTCTTTGCAAAGCGGAGCCCGATACTATATACCTTAGCTACACGGTGGCTGGCATCGATACCACTCTTTAGCGTTAACAAAGGAGTTTTACACCCACCTGTCACATTTTTTACCCCCCCATTATAAAAAATAAGTCAATAATTGCTGTCCTATTGTGCAATAAAAAAAACTAAGTTACACAGAGTTTTAGGGATTTGTCTAAGGAGCAGACTCAAAGCTAGAGCCCCGGCTCCTCCGCTCTTGCCGCCGCTGCCGCGGTAGCTGGGGGTCGGGGAGAGCAGTCGCGGAGCCGGGAGAGTCCGTCTCGGTCGCTGTTTTTGCCTGAGGACCCTTCCTTCCTCGGTCGCACCCTGACTCCCGTGGTGTCGACGGGGAGTCCCTGCGGACACCTCAACACGCAGTGGAGATGCCTCTCTTTGCCACCAATCCCTTCGATCAGGATGTCGAGAAAGCAACCAGTGAGATGAGTACTGCTGAGGACTGGGGCCTCATTTTGGATATCCGTGATAAAGCCGGTCAGTCTCGCACTGGTGGTTATTGGATAGATTTAGAATAGTCTTTTGGGATGGTGTAGCCCCATCACCAAGGCCTAAACGCTCTGCTGCAAGGACTGTCCACTTTGGTATGAGCTCTGACAGCTGTGTGAGCTTTGGGAACCCTTCAATGTAGAGCTCTCAGTCACTTTTTGTCCAGCCTTGTGGGCAGCAGACCTCAGTGGACACCATGCAGACCTAAAGATTGTCTTCGGTCTATTATGAGGAGAGTGAACCATAAAGGTCCTCATGTTGCTATGCAGGCTCTGACTTTTCTAGGAGCATGTGTATCAAATGGTGGCAAAAATTTTCACTTAGAAGTATGTTCAAGAGATTTTGCTAGTGAAATAAGCAACGTATTAAACAAGGGTCACCCTAAAGTGTGTGAAAAAGTAAAGGCTCTTATGGTTGAATGGACGGATGAATTTAAGAATCATCCACAGCTTAGTCTAATATCAGCAATGGTTAAGAACCTTAAGGAACAAGGTGTTATGTTTCGAGCTATTGGATCTCAGATGAGGATACTGAGACCCAGAATGGTTAAGTGACTTGCCCAGGGCCACAGCTAGTAGTTGACAGAGCTGGAACTAGGACACAGGCCTCCTGACTCTCAGTCCAGTGTTCCTTCCACTACACTGATCCTGCCTTCTGTTTTATATTGAGGCTGCAGAACAAGCAAAAGCAAGCCCAGTTCTGGTAGGCAAAGATCCTGGTACTGTGGCTAACAAAAAAGAAGAAGAAGATTTAGCGAAAGCCATTGAGTTGTCACTGAAGGAACAAAGGCAGCGGTCAACCACCCTTTCCAGTTTGTATCCAAACACATCTAATCTCTTAACTAACCACCAACACGAAGGCCGAAAAGTTCGTGCTGTATACGACTTGGCAGCTGCTGAAGATAATGAACTTACTTTTAAAGTGGGAGAAATTATTACAGTTCTTGATAGCAGTGACCCCAACTGGTGGAAAGGTGAAACCCATCAAGGCCTGGGGTTATTCCCCTCTAATTTTGTGACTGCAGATCTCACTGCTGAACCAGAAATGATTAAAACGGAGAAGAAGATGGTACAATTTAGTGATGATATTCAGGTAGAAACGATAGAACCGGAGCCGGAACAAGCCTACATGGATGAAGATAAAATGGACCAGTTGCTACAGATGTTGCAGAGTACGGATCCCAGTGATGATCAACCAGATCTTCCAGAGTTACTTCATCTTGAAGCCGTGTGTCACTAGATGGGACCTCTCATTGATGAGAAGCTGGAAGATATTGATAGAGAACATTCAGAACTCGATGTTAAGTGATGGAGGCCCTGTCCTTGTATGCCAAGTTAATGAATGAAGATCCAATGTATTCCATGTGTGCAAAATTACAGAATCAGCAGGATTATATTCAGTCATCTGGTGTTTCTGGCTCTCAGGTGTACCCAGGCCCTCCTCAGCGTGGTGCTCACCCGGTCGCAGGGAACGCACAGAAGAGCCACGTCCAGAGCTACAGCCTTCCCCCGGAGCAGCTGTCTTCTCTCAGCCAAGCAACAGTGCCACTGCCGGCGAGCCCAGCCCTTCCTAGTCAGCAGGCTCAGGCTTCCTACCTCAACACAATGGGCAGTTGTGTTCAAGGAAGCACGTAGCCCAGCCAGGCTTCAGTGTACTGTCCTCCCCCTGCCGTCGCTGCCGCCCCCGTCGTCATGATATGCCAGAACGCAGGGACCAGCCTGTCCCAGGTGCCGAACTACACTTTAACATCAGCGCTGCCCCAGCCCGGAGGCAGCTATCAGCCACCTCCGCCCCAGCAGCCGTACGCTCAGAAGGCCCTGCTATAGGACTGGGATTCCTCTTTGTGGTAAATATCTGCTAAATGCCGATGACAACGTTATGAGATTCTTTGATATCTTAAGATTTGTTTATCCTCAGCTTATAGGAATCGTATCTTGGTCAACAAGTTCCAGTATTCAAGAAGGGAGACCTCTCTTCAGTTTGCACTGACTTTTTAGAGGCCCTCCCCTCCCCCTCCCCCAGAGGAATGAAACTACTTACAACATTTAATTCCTTTCGTCATATGAAAGAATCAATGCAAGGTTATTTGTCTCGTAAAATTACCTGGTCTGCAAAACAGTCAAACTGGCGAGCATCGTTGTGGCAGATGTTGTGTGCGTAGATCGCTGTGTAACTTCATTCGTGGCCACTTTGAATCACAGTGGTGATCATGTGAATATATTTAACACTGTTAACTTAATTGACATTGCTGTTTTATTTTAATCATGAACAACTACCATGTTTCATAATGTTTTATGTAAATTTAAGATAATTACACTGTCCTTTTAAACTGCAAGAGAACAAAGCTGTAGCATATGTACATGAAGGCATTATGTTGTCCATGTTTCAGTTTCCCATTAAACTGAACCTTCCTTGGAGTAAAAAAAAAAAAAAAAAATCTAGAGCCCCAGTTTTCTGAGGCCTGGTCCCTGGATCTGTTTGCTACACTACAATATTTCCATGGATTATTGGAATCTCATAGACACCCAAAGGAGAGGGTGCACTCTGTCCCACTAAACTGAAGCAAGAGCACAGTTTCTTCAGGCGTAACTGAGAAAGGCCTAAGTGGTTGCAGAAACCCCAGCTTACAGAGCTGGGGAATGGACTTTGGCCTCCAGCAACATGGCTGACTGGAAATTCTGAAAAAATTTCCCTACAGACACGTAGAAACACCGGGTACTATACACCAAGCATTTGGTTTTAAAAGCACAGTTAAACTTGTAAGAAAGTGAGATTCACAGGCAGCAAGAAAAAAAGTTGAAACCAGAGTGGCTAGCAGACCCTGAAGAATGGGGCTGCTTGGGGCATCTGCTGATGCAGGGAGCTTGGTTCTCTGTGCAGGGACTACAGGCCTGTTGGGATGGGAACTGAGACCGTGGAGAAAGCTAGGGGTCTCACACATCTACATTCTCAAGTCAAAAGTTGGGTTAGGAAAAAAAAAAATCCATCCTCTAGCAAAAAGAAAGCCAACAAGGAAATGTCTTTATTTCAGCCTTGGTAAAAGGCATGAAAAATGAAAACAAAGTAGGTCTCGCCTGTGAATTTATAATCCCAAGCCTGACATCATGGTGATTTAGTATTTACTCTACTTGCATGGTCCAGGAAACTCCAGGTAGAAAAATTATTTTAAAAATACATCTAGTTCATAACACCCCAAGGCGCCTGGTATTAGGAAGGATGCAGCTTCAACCCAGAGTCTTCAGGATTCTTACATTTAAGAGGAGCCTTATTTGAACTGACAGCAAAAATAAGAGACACATGAGAAAAGAGCCACCACAAACTGGGCTCAGCAGAAACAATGGAGAACAGAATTAGACTACAAGAACTTTGGGCATAGGATTATCTAATACAAAATGTAAAATAGGTGTGCTTAACATATTTATGAAGAAACAGAGGGAATTGTAACCATAAGAAATGAACAAAAGACCATCAAGAATAAATGGGCACTGTGGTGACCTAAATGGGAAGGAAGTCCAAAAAAGAGGGCATATATGTATACGTATAGCTGATTCATTTTGATGTACAGGAGAAACTAACACACGACATTGTAAAGCCACTATATTCCAATAAAAATTTAAAAAAATAAAATGCTTATAAAAAGTAAATTAATGTTAATTTAAAATTTTAAAAAAATGGATAAATGGGCAGTTTTGAAAAGAACCAAATAGAATTTCTAGAAATGTAAAATATAATGATTGAAATTTAAAATGTAATGGGTGAATTAAATGACAGGTATATCACAGCTAAAGAGAATTACTAAACTGGAAGAGAGGGATGAAGAATCACTTCATAATGCTGTACAGAGAGAGAAAGACATGGAAACTATGAAATTGAGGCTAAGAGATGTGGAGGAAAAAAATAGCTGTTCAAAATATATCTAGCTGGAGTTCCAGAAGCAGACAATAGACAAATGGAAGAAAGGCAATATTCAAAACAATAATGAAAAGCCTGAATTGGTGAGAGACCTGAATTCTTAGATTGGGGAAATACATCAAATCTGAAGCAAGATAAATAAAAATGAACCCATTACTACAAACATCATAATGAAGCTTTAGAAAACTAAAAACAAAACAAAATGAAAAAAGGAAGAAAAAAAATCACAAAAAGAACCAGAGATAAAGAGGAGATTACCCAAAAAGGAAGAATAATTAGATACCAGCCCTCTCAACAGCAACAAGAGAATTCAGAATCCAGGGGGACAATTCAAAGTGCGGAGAGAAAATAATTGCCCCTAGAATTGTATACCCTGCTAAACTATCATCTAGGACATGGGGCAAAAAGAGACATTTTCAGAAGAATGTGGGAGGATAGCCTCATACGCTGGGAACTCTTAAGCCTCTTCAGGGGATTCTCTATGCCTGTCTCTATATCATTCAACTCTCCATGGTCATAAAAAGTATGGACAGTGCTGTACCTACATTTTATCACATTGGTAACATTTTAAAAAGTATTCAGGCTGATAGGTTCCCTATGTTAGATGACACTGTGCTTATCTTGAGATTCTAGCCATTCCTTCTGCACACCCCTCTTTTTTGTTTTGTTTTTGAGAATACATCTGAGTTGCACACAGATACACACATACACACATATGTACACACACACAGTGTTGGGGAGGTTCTGCCAGAGGAGATTTAGTGAAAGGCAGGGAGTTCAGGGCAGTCATACTCAATATCCATTATCGATCTGAGCAGGGTGAGAAGTTTCAGGTATTTTTAATATACCTGCTAAGAGTCCACATTGTGGGCTGAACTGTCTCCCCTAAATTCATATGTTGAGGCCTTAAACTCCCAGTACTTCAAAATGTGACTATTTTTGGAGAAAGGGACTTTAAATGGGTAATTAAGTTGAAATGAGGACATTAGGGTGGGCCCTCATCACAGAGAAACACCAGGGGTGTGTATGCACTTCATGACAACCACGTGAAGAGGCAGGAAGGTGGTGACTACCTGAATGCTAAGGAGAGAGGCCTCAGAGGAAACCAATCCTGCCAACACCTTGAACTTGGACTTCCAGCCTCCAGAACTACAAGAAAATAAATTTCTGTTGTTTAAGTTACTCAGCCTATGGTATTTTGTTATGACAACCCTAGCAAACTAAGACAACCCACTTTTTTCTTTTCAGTGCATGCCTTCCCTCCGTTGGTAACACTCATCAACAGGCTCTGCTTTTTGTCACTGGACATGAAGTTTTCACTTTTCTGGGTCAAAATTCGTCTTCCGGATAAGTGACAGAAAGTATACTCCCTTCTTTCTCCCCTAGGATGCCCATGCGCTGCTCTGCACCAGCAAGTAGTTCAGTCCTGGGCCCGAGGGAGATCCTTAAAGATCTTCCTCTTCTCTTTCCATAGAATTCCTCCTTGTGCTCTTTTTCTCGCCCAGGACTCCCAAAGAGCAAAAGACTGATTTTCCCCAGCTGTGCCATGACGCTGCTCTCTGCCCCAACTATACCCCAGATGCTCAGTTTGTTGGCTCTAGGGCTTGCGTTGATTTCTAGAAGTGAGATGAATAAGACGTTGAAAGCCCAGGCCAGACAATTCCCCACCCCAGATATGGAAACTTCGGGAGACAAACATTTCTTCTGCTCTGCATAAGAGGCCTGCTGCCATCCGGGAAGGAATGTAGAGCACTCCCACTGCAGCTGGACCTGGGGAGAGCTTTTTTAGCCTTGAGAGCTGCAGACCCATGTTAAGCCACTCAAAAAGTTCTAAATTCCTGAGTATTGTTTTGATATCATTTGCTAGATTATTTTGGTCTCAATAGAGTTTTAAATGTTAAAGTTAGTTACGTATCTGATAGAATATTGCAGCCTATCTCAGATTCCATTGGTTTTCTAAAAACAATGGTACTTGGAGCCTGTCGTTTCCCAGGGTACCTGAGGGGGTAGAACTCAGGAAAGAGGCCCCTCATTCTGGCTTTAATTCCTGTGGATCCAATTCTCCTTGGGATTAGTACCCATGGCCCTGATCCTAATCCACTACTTTTCCTCTTAACACAAGTACTTACAGAATGATTATAGGTAATTATAAAGTTCCCACAAATATTGAGAGGGTTATACATCCTCACCCTGATGAATTAAGATGCAGCCATAAATCTTCCTCTGTATAAATATACCATATCCTCTTTATCCATTCATCTGTCGATGGACATTTAAGTAGTTTCCCTTCTTCCTCTTAAAACCTCTGTAGTCGTATCTGAAACTCCTTATCCACAATTGGAAGAAACAGACTTAAAATGCAAAAGCATGATGGAGGTCACATTTCAGTGTGAATGAGCTTTGTTTGAACTGTCACTGGCCAATCCAAGTATCAGTGTGAGTGATGATCATAGTCTGTTTTGTCTAGAGAGGTGGGGAGAGGAGGAGAGTGAGAGGCTTTGTGTAAATCCTGGCTAGAATTGTAACTTCTTCGTGGGATCTAGTTCCTCTTTGCCTCCCTAGCTTCTGGCCAGAGATGCAGGGAGCCCACCAGTGTGTTGAGTGGAAGAGAATGTGAAGAGATTTGAGAGAAGATATTTCTCCCCTGAGGGAGAAAGGACCCCCCAAAGACTTGGCAAAAAAGGATCAGCTTCATGATTCCTCAACCCTTTAATGGTTTTTCCTTCCCTTAGGCAACTTTGCTTGCACAGTTTATATAGAAACTTTGTGTGCTTTTAGTTTTTACAATGTTTGGTTCCCAGGGATCTTTTAATTAAGATCTTACTGCTTTTATTTTCGATCCCACGCATGGAGGCACTTAGTAAATGCTCAATAAATGCCTGCCCCTTGATCGCTCTCCTTGGTAATTATGTTCTAGAAATAGAAGTCTATTACTGAGCTGGATTATTATTTTCCTCCCCACTATGCACTTTTGTGCCTCACAAACATTTATGGTTAACCTAAGAAAAGGAGAATGGAATGTAATTTTTTGGTTTTCTCTAAGTGGATTTTTAAAGTCTGAATGCATGTGCAGAAAGATATTTGATTGAAGAATTTTGCTTGGAAAATGGGGACAGAATCTTTTCCACAGGGTCTCCTTCACTTTCAACAAGTTTTACCAATTCCGAACTATAGGAAGAAAGAGCTGCAATTGATGATTCGGTCAACTGCTAAGGAGAGGCCAAATTTTGGATGAAGAATTCCTGCTTTCTCTCCAAATCCCTGCTGGTTGAGATAAGGAACCCTCCCATTTATTTATGGGACAAAAGGCATTTTGAAAGTCTGAGCCTTTCCTGAGACATGATGCCTCTAATGTTTTCAGCTGGCCATTCTGGAAAACATGGACTGTTTGTATGTGCTGAGAACACTGAACATACTACTCATTCTTTTAAAAAAATTTTAAAAATTTTAATAACATTATTAAAGGTTACTTTCCATTTACAGTTATTACAAAATATTGGCTATAGCCCCCATGTTGTATAATACATCTCTGAGACTATCTTACACCCAATAGTTTGAACCTCCCATTCCTCCCACCAAAAGTGCCCCTCCCTCTCAACTGGTAACCACTAGTTTGTTCTCTATATCTGTGAGTCTGCTTCTTCTTCTTTTTTTTAAATAAATTTATTTACTTTATTATTTTATTTAATTTATTTATTGTTTCTGGCTGTGTTGGGTCTTCGTTGCTGTGCATGGGCTTTCTCTCTAGTTGAGGCGACGAGCGGGGGCTACTCTTCGTTGTGGTGTACCGGCTTCTCATTGCGGTGGCTTCTCTTGTTGTGGAGCACGGGCTCTAGGCATGCGGGCTTCAGTAGTTGTGGCATGTGGGCTCGGTAGTTGTGGCTCGTGGGCTCTAGAGCGCAGGCTCAGTAATTGTGGCGCACGGGCTTAGCTGCTCCATGGCACGTGGGATCCTCCCGGACCAGGGCTTGAACCCGTGTCCCCTGCACTGGCAGGCGGATTCTCAGCCACTGCGCCAGCAGGGAAGCCCTGTGAGTCTGCTTCTTTTATGTTATATTCACTAGTTTGTTGTATTTTTTAAAGTCCACATATAAGTGGTATCATGCAGTAAATTATCTTTCTCTGTCTGACTTATTTCACTTAGCATAATGTCCTCCAAGTCCATCCATGTTGCTGCAAATGGCAAAATTTTGTTCTTTTTTTAATGGCCTCATACTACTCATTCTTAACTCTTGTAAATGAAGTATCACCAAGCCTCTATTTCAGATGAGATCCTTTCTAATCACCCCTCAATATATGTCATGAGGCTATCTTTTGCTTTGGGAAAACCATTTTTAAAAAATCATATTAAGTAGTCAGAAGCAAGCTAGCACAGGTGATAGCAAGGATTAGGGCTGGAGCTAGGGTCTGTGGCTTTGAACCCCAGTGCCACCACTTGCTGGCTGTGGGACCCTGAGCAAGGCAATTTGTCTTCCTGTGCCTTGGTTTCTCATCTGTATAATGGGACTAAAAAGAGTGCCTGCCTCACTAGAGATTTTGTGAGGATTCAATGAGAAGATGCAAGTAAATCGTTCAGCCCAGTGCCTGACACATAGGAAACCCTCTGTGAGTGTCAGCAGTGGTTCTAATCTATTATCGGTCATTAACTGCACCAGTTTTGGTGATATATTTCTAGAAAGAAGACGATGTTTCCTCTTTCCTTTCTAAAACACAAGGGAGTTATTGAACACTAAACACTGTGGCTGAAGGGCTATTCAGGAATGAAAAAAATCTCCAGACCTCATCATTTTAAGCCTCTAAGTTTTATCCACACTTTTCTAAAACCACTTTTAAATCATTTGGCATTTCAGTAGTAGCGTAATATGCAATATTTTAAAAAGCAGTGTTTTAAAAATGGGGGATTAAATTACATATAATGTACAGAAAGAAACTCTATTCTTTTTTAGGGGTTTGGTTCTATTTATAAATCAATTTCCTCTTCCTATTTAAACCCAAACAGTTCACATTCCTGCATAAGTTTATGGTTATTGGTGTTTCTGTGGAAACAACCACCTAGGAAGTGGTATTTCTCAGCCTAAGAGCTTCGCCTTAAGTTTTCTTGGCAAGATGAGAGAAGGGTGTTTCATGTCCATAAAACCTATAATTTTAGCATAACCGTCAGATAATAAAGATAATAACAGAGTTGTAGAACTTTAAAAGTAGAACATTAGATCCCATCTAGGCCAACCCCCTCATTTTACAGATGAGTAAATACCATATGCTTGGACCTTGTTTTACAGTCCTAAGAGGGTTTTCATATAGTTGTATCATTTGCCTTCCCAACAACCCTTTGAGGTAGACAGAGGGTAGGTTTATTTATCTCCACTTTGTAGATAAAGAAACGGAGGTTTTGGAAGGATGAGTGACTTGCCCAAGCTATGGAAGGTGTCAGTCAATGGACACATCTACAGCTCCAGCTTTCCACTGCCTTGTCAATACTCTTCCCACCAACGAGCTGGATGCCAGTCAGGACCCTGCATGCCTTCAGGACTGTCTAGACTTCAGTTCTCCCAGGCTGGATACTTTTGGACTTTGAAACCCTGCCATGTGTAGAACTAACCCCAACCCCCCCCACCTAACATGATACATGAGGCCTCCCACGCCTGGCCTTTGTACATCTCTTCAGCCTCATCTTCTACCATGCCTGGGTTCCACTTTTTGTTCCAGCAACTCTAAAAGCAGTTACTTCTGCTCATATCCTTCCATCTTAGTGTTTTTACCCAAACCAACTTCCTTTAAGAATGAGCCTGAGATGCTCATCATTTTTGTCCTGCCCCCATATACCCTTCCTGAGAACCTACCCTAGCCATAGTTCTCAAAAAGGCAGGTCTACACGCTACCTGACTTTCCCTGAACCTGATCGTACCAGAGGTGGCTATGAAATCCAGAGAGAGAGAAAAATGAAGAGATGTGTGGGCCTAAGGAAAAATAGGAGGCCACATGGCTCTGGAAAGACTGATGAAAACACAGAAATTATCTCTGTTCTTGGTAACTTTACATTACCTGGTTCCAGACCCTAGCAAGGCTTCCACAAGATGCTCCTGTATAATCCACAAATCCCCGCTTTGGCAGTGAGATGCTGGTCAACCAGCTCTTAAAAAGCAAACAGCAAAGTCCTGATTTATAGCGACTGCCAATTTCCAAGGTGTAAATACTCCCACCGTGGACTATTTCAAGCTATCATGATGTCTCTGAATGCAGAGTGGGGGAGATGTGCCTTTTGTGAGCTTGTATAAGCTGGCTCTAGCTCACTATTGCCTTGGGCTTAAGCTAAAGTAGGTGGGTTCCCATTCCTTGCAACCAAATACTATATTATATCAGATTAAGACATCATTTATTGGCTAGTTTATTGATCATCAATAAAGGAAAGAACACTCTACTTTTAAAACTATGCCGTAATGCTTTAAGGGCTGTCCTGTGTCATGCATGAATCAGGACCACCAGCCTTTGCTCCTTTAACAATTTCTTGTATCTATTTCTCTGGTTTTAGTAATTTATCCTGCCTTTAGCTGTGCTGCTTAGTGTGTGATAGATGATTCTTTGTTTGGTATCTTAGTAACAAAATGTAACAGAGCTTCATTTACTTGTATCTCTTTTTCTTGAGTCTTGTAAAACACTTGTTTTTTTGGGAGAAAATATAGAACTGTGGTCATTCTTCCAATGATACATATCTGCTTTCTCTGTGTCCAATGTATGGTCTTTTACTGTGTTCCCATACTTTTCTATGTAGACAAGAGCTTCTTTCTGTAATACCAAATCATATGTAATTTCTAGAAGACATTTTAAATGGCAATTAAACTCCACATTAAATGTTGCAAATAACTCAGACAAACTGATGACAAAATGACCAAGGTTGCTCTTGTGCAGTAATGACAATTATGTTATGACAGCTTGCCTGGCCTATAGCTACTATGCCTCCATCAATTATAAGACAGATCTCAGTTTTGGAGATGTTACAATGTGGAAAACAGTGCATCTTAGAATCATCTCCGCTACAGAAAGCATGTTGGCTCAGCTATCACCTCCTCCTCCTCCTCAGAAATAGACGCCTTTCCAACCATCTTCTCTTTCTCCCTTGGAGCTGGGCTAAGCACCCTTCCTTCGGTCCCCATGGTACCCTGCATACAGCTCTGCTTTTGCACTTACCTGCCTATCATGTTGTCACTGAATGCAGAGTTGGGCAGACATGTGGTGTCCTAAATATCTGTTAACCTGAGGAATGGAGCTTCAATACTCTTCAGGTCCACAGTAGAGTGTCTGACACATAAGAGGCCCCCAGGAAGTGCTTAATGACTGATTTGTGAATCCTAGGAGAGAGGGCTCATCTTTCAGGCCAGCAGCATGCAAAGTTCTGAGTAGCACAGCCCCTGTCTGTCCCAGGTGCTCTCCTGCAGCAAACCACCCCCGACCATCCCTACCGGTTATCATCAGAATGCCAGAGTCCACTGTCCTCTTGCTTACACTCTGTCCCGTGGCCTTGATGTGGGAAACCAAGTCATACTAAAATTCTGATAAGCAATAATAGCATTGTGCTTACTCCTCCAAGAGAGCTCATACCTTTTGCCAGGAAGTTAGAATGAGCTAACTCACAGAAGAGAATCTTGGTAAGAATTTTGGGCTGAAGTGAGGACAGGTTGTTTTTCTGAGTCCCTACAATCGTACCACTTAAATGGTTGCCTGAGTTCACTTTATAACCTAATTTTGGGCCATGATACACTCATGATATTCTCAGGAAAGCCTGTATCATCTCCGCATTTCAATCTCCTGCTCTGGGACCCTTTCTTCCATTTTTATGGGATTGGGCTGGACAGGGGGACCAGCACTCCTGCGGGCAGACCTGTAAGGGAGGCCACCGGAAGAAACCAAGTTTCCTCTTCTCCGCAGGGTGACCCACTTGCTTGACTAAAAGTCAACCATGTTCCATCATCTCCCAGCCAAGAGTCACAACACCCAACTCAAGTCATGATGATACTCTGTTCTCCCTAAATGAGGAAAGTACTCAGTCTCTTCCAGATCTTCCTTCTTGATCTCCATCCTGGATGTATCTCATTCTCCTCTATTTATTTTCAAAACTTCCAAAAATAAAAGTTACTTCTGATATTTGATTTTCTCACAATGCTCTTTCTTCCACACATTGCTTGACTGTCCAAGGTCTAACCTAAATGAGGAAAGTTGAAGAAGGAAATACTACTTATAGGCACCAACTAAATAAACAACAGTGATTCAAAAAATTACATACAGTTTTCCTGGGTTTGGTGTCTTGCACACTGGGATACTGGAAGGAATGTCAAAGGATTGGAAAGTGGAGCCCCATCCAACTTCTAGCGCCTGTTGATTTAATGTTCAGACAGAGGTGGGCGGAGGGGTGCCCTCTCCCCTGCTTTGCAAAGGCAGAAATAAGCCTCTGATAACTTTTCTTCTACAGGGAGGCTCTGTGAATACAGGACTTCAAGAATGAAACACTTAATTATAACCAAACATGGAGCGAACGAAGGAATGAGAGCTGACTTGGGCTGTTTTATGTGACTCCTGCCTACAAAAGAAGCAGCTTCTTCCAAATTTTGTAAGAGATCAGTGACAAGCTGGAATTTTTCATTTCTGGGCACAGTGAGAAGTTACATTTAAAGAACCATCCTTGTTTATGTTTCAAAAGCAAGTAAGTTCCGGCTCACCACCGTGGTGAGCTTTGAGGCCGTTGAATGTTCTTGGAACTTTCATATGGACAATAATTTCATGACTGGGGAAAAATATTTCAGTCATTTCCCTAACTCTAATAGTTTCCATCCATAACCCCAAAAAGGAAGGTAAAAAATAACAAGCAGATATGATTAGATTGTGCTCCTGAGCCTTTGTTGCTGTTGAGTGAACCAACGACAGGGATGTAGGAGAGGGTCTGCGCCCACTTGTACTCTCTCACCCAGAACCTCTTTTGTGTAGCTGCTTGTGTACATCAGGGTTTGATACAATCTGCAGAGGTAGAAAAGAGGTTTCTTTGAAATAAGATATCCATTTCATGTGAGAAAAAAATCTGTGTCCTTGGCCTTATAATTATAATACTGATATTTATCAAGTGTCTAGCAGGGACCGGAAAATTACAACTACTATTCATGATCCTTACAACCCCCATTACACAGATGTGAAAACTGAGACTAGGGAGTTCAAATGACTTAACCAAGACAATAGAGCCAGACTATGGCTGAGCCAGGCTTTGAACACATTCTTCTCCAACTCCAGAACTTACATTCTTTCCCTTCTACTTTGCAGCCAAGTAAACTCACCAGCCTATGTTGGAATAAGGCCTCAGGAAAGTATATTGGAAACAGAGAAAGGAATGAGAATTTTATCATTTTATCAGTTTAGAACATGCTATATATAGTGTCTCTGGGGAGTCTACAAACCACCAAAAATAAATTTGAGTTAACTATAAAAGAGAACAGAGGGTGTTGATAGGACATGGTCACTTCCACATGGGTGCAAATCACCTCTCTCTATAGATCCTGCCGTGGCCCACCACACCGAATCCCCACCTCAGGATGTTGTGCAGAGGCCCCTCATGTTGACTCTGATCTACACGTTGACCTCAGAACCTCATACTGTGAATCTCCAGTCTGCGGACCCCGCCGTGTTCTACTTCCTTACCCCTTGGGCTTCTAGAATTTCCAGCCTGAGGAGGTGCTCACACTGTAGCCACAGCTTGTCCATTATTCCCCTTAATGGCCTTTCTTAGCAATCAGCGGTCTTTTCCAGGTACACATTGCCCACACATTGGGGGAAATTGTCCAGGAAAAGGTTGGGTATTCCTGCAGAGGAGTCTTTGGTTCATAGTAGATTCAAATAGGCTAATAGGGCAGAACGGATTTCAACGGCCTGTGGCTGGCTTCTAAGGAATTCTCCCTTCTGTTTCCACTCTCACTTGGGCTACTGCAGAACCTCCCACCAGTCTCTTTGCTTTTCCTCTTCCCTGCGCTCACCTCTCCTGCCCAATCCCCAAAGCCAAAGTAATCTTCAAGCGCCGTAAATCAATTTCCTGCTTCGAACATTTCAGTGGCCTCCCATCATGCTCAGAATCAAACCCAAACTCCTCACCCCAGCCTGCAGGACCCTGTAAGATCTGACCGCTCTCTTCCCTGCACCTCACCTCACACCAGTCTCTTCTTGCTCTCCGGGCCCCAGAAGAGTTATCTTCTCTCTCTTCCCTCAACATGCCAAGCCCTTTCCTCCTCAGGGCCTTGGCGCTCACTGTGCCCTCTGCCTGGACGAGCATTCCCTACATCTTCACTATTTTCATCCTTTACATCTCAGACCTCCTCAGATAGCTCCTCCCCGGCCACCTCATCGGATGTGGCAGACCCCCTCCCCCAATCACTCACTACCATCTTGCCTGACTGTTTCCTTGTAGCACTTACCACTAATTGCAATCCTCTCATTTTCTTATTTATTTTTTCTGGTGTAGTGTTCTATCACCTCCTAATAGAATGTAGGGTCATGAGGATGGGGACTTTATTTTGATCAGCACTGGGTCCTGAGCAGTAAATATTTGTTGAGCCACTGAGTCCCTTAAATTATGTGGTCCTTTGTCTTTCAGGGCTTAGGAAAGCTGGCTCCCGCTCCTTTAGGACCTGACTCTAAATCCATACCTCCTGGGGAATCCTCCCACTTCCAGCCCTATGATTCCTAAATCCCTTCCGTAAATTTGTACCAGCTTTCTTAAGAGGAGTATATTCTAAACAGGACCTAACATATTATGAGGACTTCCACTTGTCAAATGGTAAATGTGAAACATTGGAAAATTTTATTGCTATGGAGGGTTGCCATTTTGTAAGTCCAGTTGTGACATCCGTATGTTACTGTTCAACCATGTCTCTAGTAGCAACACATACTTTAGATCTCTCTTCATAGTAATGTTTTTGTGGGGTTTTTTGGTTTTCGGTTTTGGATAGCTGACTTCAAGTGCAACTCAAGTTTACTACTCTTTCTCTGGCTTCTCTTTTGGTTCTTTTTTTCAAATGTTTTTTATTTTATACGTTTATTTATTTATTTATTTTTGGCTGCACTGGGTCTTCGTTGCTTTGTGCGGGCTTTCTCTAGTTGTGTTGAGCGGGGGCTACTCTTCGTTGCGGTGCGCGGGCTTCTCATTGCAGTGGCTTCTCTTGTTGCAGAGCACGGGCTCTAGGCATGTGGGCTTCAGTAGTTGTGGCACGTGGGCTCAGTAGTTGTGGCTCGCGAGGCTTAGTTGCTCCGTGGCATGTGGGATCTTCCTGGACCAGGGCTCGAACCCGTGTCCCCTACAATGGCAGGTGGATTCTTAACCACTGCGCCACCAGGGAAGTCCCTCTTCTGGTTCTTAAAACAGAATATTACATATGCCTAGAATTCTAAAATGTGCCCCTCTGATATTTGTGACTAGAAACACCAAGTTCTAGGAATACAGCTCACCTTAAGAGGAATTTAAATTGCTTTTTTTCGCACAATGCTTTTGCAATCAGCAAATATGAGACTCTTCCCTCCTCCTCTGCTCTACATATCTATATTTGCAGTTTACAAAACACATCTGAATTACAGATCTCATTCACAACCTGTGGAGTTGTTAAAGAAGAAATGACCCCGTTTTACAGAGGAAGAAAGCAGCCCAGAGAGGTTGGGAATCCCAAGCTGTGTCCCAGTTGGCCACTCTCAGGTCTATGGGGATGAAGCTTTTACTTCATTACCGTCACAGCGTGGTTTTCATAAGAAAATGGAGTCACCTTTAAAACAGAATCATCAAAAGGCTGATTAAATCAAGTTGTGTATGACACACACACACCTCACAGGCTGCTGAAGGGTCAAGTTCTCTTCATCTAGAACAGCGGTTTCTGAGGTTTTCCTCACAAAGATGCCTCTTTTTTTTTTTTTTCCATTGTGGATTCCCCGGACACAGAGGGTCCAATGGCCAATCAGTTTTTGATCCTTTTATATAACTAGCATTTTTTTTTAAAAGATTTATTTATTTAATTGATTGATTGGTTGCTATGTTGGGTCTTCGTTTCTGTGCGAGGGCTTTCTCTAGTTGCGGCAAGCGGGGGCCACTCTTCATCACGGTGCGCGGGCCTCTCAGTATCGCGGCCTCTCTTGTTGCGGAGCACAGGCTCCAGACGCGCAGGCTCAGTAGTTGTGACTCACGGGCCCAGTCGCTCCGCGGCATGTGGGATCTTCCCAGACCAGGACTCGAACCCGTGTTCCCTGCATTCGCAGGCAGATTCTCAACCACTGCGCCACCAGGGAAGCCCATAACTAGCATTTTTATGTGGACTTCATTAGATTCCAGTCAAAAGTGATGAATTTTTGCTTCACTTCCATGTGTAGCCTCACCGTGGGTAGATTTAGTTGTTTTCTTGCACGAGTTTTAAAATGTTGATAGTAACACAAGGCTCCCTCCCTTAATACCACCTTGAGAACCCTCAGTGACCCGGGGCTAATTTGTGCATAGGGTCTGAGTGTGTGTAATCTAGGTCTATACTGGGAAAGGCATTTATGAAATCGGGTGGAGTGCAAGTTAAGTCATCCTTTAAGGCCTGTCCAAAGTCTTCTATCATAAGGCAGTTTGAAACATTACCTGAAATAACGAGTTACAGCTATGGGTGGGCAGGCAGTCCTTCCCCTAATCCATCATTTATTATAGTGATACTGAACGTTGAGGGGTTATTAGGTTTTTCCAATTTCCAGAACAAAAGGCAGTCATATACCTTTGGCTGAAGGATACAAGGGATGATATTTTCCTTTTTAAAGAAACGTTCTATACAGATGTACACATGTACAGATGTATATTATTTTATTCTCCCAAAAGCTCTGTGAATATTGTTATCTTTGCTTACAATTGAGGAGACCGAGGCAGAGAGCAATTGAGTCTTTGGTCCCAGACCACCCAGAACATCAGTAACAGAGGAAGAACTCAAACCTGCTTTCAGACCCTGCAGCCTGCTTCCCTCAGAGGCCTTCCACTGGCAGCTTTGGGGGCTTCCCCTACAGGACTGGACCACATCGTGACATCCCTTTGGTGGAGTTTTCTGAAATGTTCAAGTTGGAGGAAGAGAAAGTGCTAATCACATAATATCACTTCCGAGGCCTCATCACCACGGAATTCCTGGTAACAAATTTCTAATTTGACTTGTTAATGAATCTGCCAAGATAACCCTGCCATTGGATAACAAGCTGCTAAATAATTGGAAGTTAGTTGTTTTCATTTTAAGGGTGTGTGAAATCTATGCCTGGTCATTCTAGGGGGAAAAAGGAAGCTGATTTGATAGTTGTGAGGTTTTCCTTGTCCCTATGCCCCTTCCATTTGGACACAGACATACTCTGAAACAATGTGACCATTATCATAACACCATGGTATGGAATTTGGTCCTTGGGTGTCGGAAGATAAATTATGTTAGCTTGACAGTAGTCTTGGCTCTGTTTAAGCTGCCTCTCTTTCTGGAGTCACATTTTCAGGGTCAAGAACAAACTAACTTGCCCACGCTTTACAGTTGAGCAGACTTGATAAGAAACAAGAAGGCTGGTGCCGGGGGGCCCCATGGATGAGTGACCCGTGCAGTCACACAGGGCCTGCTCTCGGTTAATGCTCAGCTGTTGCCATCTTGGAATTCTTACTAAGTTTTGAACAAGGGGCTCTGCATTTTCATTTTGTGTTGAGTCCTCCCAATTATGCAGCCGGTCCTGCTTGGTGTCTCAGGATATGAGCCTCAGAGACAGCGATCCGGCCAGGTCAGAGCGCTGCCAAGATTTGAGGTCTCCTGAGAGAGCTTGGGGATGAGCCAATATACTGCTGACAGATCCAAGAGTGTGGGTCAGGACTGAAGGGGTGCCACAAAGCCCCCAGTCCTCAGCAGCGGCACAGGGTGCTGCCCATCACCTGGCAGAAGGTTCCATCCTAGTTGAAGCCAATGAGGTGGAGGCCTGGCACCCAACCCCAAATGCCAAGAAGATATGGAATGCCCCCAGGATACTAGTCTCTTGTTTGGGGCCCACATACCTACTTAATCTACTTAACAGAGTGTTGGGCATGGTCAGATGGGAAACAGGTTCAGTATCCAACAGGCTGCAAGCTTTTGGATTTTTTTAAAACCCTTTTGGTTTAGAAAGCACTTTTATTTTTTAGATGTTAACCTTTTTACTTATCATAGAATAATATTCATTGAGAAACAGTATTTCATTACTGATGAGCAGGAAAAAAATGTAAATATCACCCAGAGTCCCACTCCCAGGAGATGATCATTGTTAATATTTTAATGTACATATATACATATATATACTTAAAAAAAATAGGATTATGCTGTATATGGAATCATTTAGTTGCTTTTTTTCATTTAATATTTTGAGAACATGCTCCCATGTCATTATATATTTTACTACTTCATCCCATTAAATCTGCCATGATGTTAACCACATTTATAGTTTATTGAACTAACCTCTATAGTTTGATGTTTAAATTGTTCCTCATTCCTTGCTATTTTAAACAGTGCTGTGATGAACAGGCATGTAGCTATTTTTGCAATCATCCATGACTACCGCTTTAGAATAATTTACTAGAAGTGAGTTTTCTGAGTTAAAGATGTGAACATATTGAGAGATCTTTGTCCAGTTGGCTCAAAGAACTGTTGAAACAATCTCCATTCTCACCAGCAGTGTAGATGAGTTTGGGACATGTTCTTAGAGTCTTATGGAGACTCGGTTTTGTGGGTGGGTGGGAGGTTGTGATTCACACCTAGAAGAGGATCCTTCTGGAATCTATGGAATTTCTAGAATCGCAAGTGGTCAATAGGATGGGCGTGCAAATGGCGGTACTTTTTATGATTTGGTGTCTAGCAATCAGTATGGGTGAAAATCATCCTAAAGAGATTACCACCAAGAGGTCGCCCAAATATTCTGCTTGCATATGATTGCACCTTCTAGCTTTATGTAACTGTGTAATCACATGGTGTTGAATCAAGAATTTATAAAAATTGCACTGAACCCATGTTCTATAATTTGAAAAAACAAAATAAAACAAGACTTTGGTTTTTTTTGCTCCTTATTTAATCATTAATAATTTTTGGTTTGTTTGGGTTCCCTGCCCCCTCCCCTTCCAGATACCTTTAAGATTTTTCTTTTTTGTCACGTAGAGAAGCAGAGGTCATATACTATGTCTGACCATTCACAAGTCAGGTCCTTAATCTTCAGCTTCCTTTGTAAATAAAAATTTCAGCTCAGATCTCTTTTGTATTTATAAACACTGAGCTTCATAACCCCCAAGTCCCATTTTGTATCAGATTTCTCTTTAGGGAATCCATTTGTAATCCTTCTCTACAAGGCAGGCCTGCTTCTGGAAAAAATCAATAAGAAGGAAACATAAGTCAATCTACCAGAAGTGCAGCTGGATTTAGAGGCTGGGTCAATCATAGGACCCTTTACATTTATTTATTTCTTAGAGTCAACAACGATTTTATTATTGTACTATAGGGGTGATAGATATAGAATAGAATCAAAGTTCTTAAAAACTATTATAGGCTACACAGAGACTTTCTAGTGAGTGGATATGTGATGTACAATGTCCTTTGAAGATAAATCTCCCCCGTGGATTATGGGTGATGCTCCAGGAAAACATGCTAATGTCAGGAAGAACCATTACCCACCAATATGCTGATAGTCATTTTCAGTGACTAGTGGTTTGGGTCTGTGGTGTGTTTATTTTCCTACACAAAAACGCAATGGATTATATAACCTCTGCAGTGGGCAGTCTTAGAATTCCCATGGTACTGTGGCTCATTCTTTTAAAAATGCATTAAATATGAATTAACCACTTCTCATTAGTAGTAGCATACATTATTTTCTTGCTTCTGTCTCTTCTTTCCATTTCTCCTGCACGCAGCCCTGTTTTCTGTTCCCAGCTCCTTGCCCACACTCATTTTCATTGCTTTCAGAGCTTACTCTTACAGCCCTTTTTACTTTCCTTTGTAACAACTCCAACACATTTCCTTTTACACTCGTGATTGTTGCTTAGCTTCTCTCCCTTGCTTTTTCCACCAAACCTTGTTTATTTTCATTTTTCTCCCAGCGGTCTAATTTTTCTCCGGGCCTGTCACATTTAATTGAGGTTTGCGGCATGGTTAAGATGAAGAAAGTCTTTTCTTCTCAGGCTCAAAAAGGAAATTATAGTTTCAGTTTATATAGTTTCAGTTTATCCTAGATTACTGACTCTCTTGAATAGAATCCTCAGCTCTTTCTTTTATCAACCCAGTCATGGAACAGTTTTGTGTTCTGTATAGAAGACACCAGGGACGTGGAGGTTCAAGATGTGTGTTTCTGAGTTCTCAGTGTTGCTTTCTTAAACATTATGGAACATTCTTATCACCAGCTTCACCCCCTTTTTCTCTTTCACCGTTTCTGCTCTTTATGGATGTTTTGAACTAGAATTCATCCTTCTTGTCAAAGGGGAACTTAGTAGCCCTGAGATCACTGATCAGAACGCAAAAGATATTTAAAGAGAGGTGTTAAACTCAAATGATCACCCTGAGAGGCTCCCTCATTTGTGGAGTGAGAAGAACTTGAAGGAGCATTGAAAAAGAATTCTGGAACAGTGAATGGTTATGAGATGTGTTTCGTGTGGGGAACAGTTCCCTCTGCTTGTGAGTCTTAATCATCACTGGACGTGTGTCTCTCTTTTGGAGTGTCTCTGGAACATAGATATCCATGTGAGAGGAACATCTTATACTTTTTTGAGGTCTTGCTCAAGTCCATTCTTAAGTGAGTGCGTGTAGGGGATAATATGAATTCTAAAATGTTCAGTATCTCAGACTCTCCACTGAGTCATTTCCTTATTTTTATTAATTGGCTTAGACCCAACTACAGAGTGGAAAGCTATTTTTATGCATTTGCTCACAACTGAGAGATCTAACACAAGACTTAAGCAACACAATCTGCCAGTTTAAAACAGGAAAAAAAAATGCCTTACTATATTCCTTTAAATTAGGTTGACAATATGTTTCACATTTTAAGATCATCTTTGTCTTTTAAAACATTCATAATAGGTTAAGAATAAACTTCGGGGGATGTAACAGTGCTTGGAGTTAACGAGGATATTCTCTCTATCATTTTCCCTCTATTGTGGTTTCCTTGGGATATATTTTGTCTTGCTTGACTTCTTCATAGCCTGATGGATTGAAGCTCTATCAAACACAAGTGCTCTGGAATAAGATGTGACTCACGTCCTCACTCCATTGTAGAAGTCATAAAGGCAGTAACTCAAGTGTATGGCTGACTCAGTAACTGCCCAGCATTATCTTTATTGAAATTATCCTGCAATCTAGAAATTAGAAGTGAAATAATAACCCATGAAGTCATCCTGACCCAGCTATTCTGGGCCAAGGTAAAAGTTTTTCTGGGCTATTTTTCTATTACTCTTTAAATTTAGTTTTATAACTATCAGTCATGCAACAACTCTGATCATCTATTTGAAAGATTTCTATTCTAACTAGTTGCAAAATGATAGAACCTATCACTAATAAGCAAAGCACCTCTGCTGAGATGAAGTAGCATTTATTTTTCAAAGAAATAAGAGATGGGAGGCCAGCCCATAAAACTCAGGAAAACCTATGGGATGATTAGAAAGTTATTCATGAATTCCAATCTTGTCTGTGTCTAGGTGTGGAGTAGTAAGGTTTATCATGAGATGGAATTTGTCCAGGCAGCGTGCCTGGGGCAGTGGCGAAAGGTCTATATGTCTGAGGGAAAGGACTGTCCACTGAGCCATCGTCTTCCTTCTAGCTGTGAATGCTGAGAATGGGAAGACTAGAAATAGACAGGAAAGGGAACCTAGGTAGGTGGATTGGCCAGAGTAGACAGAGCAGTCGATTGAAATGAGCATCAGTTCTAGAAATGCAGGTCTGATTGTGGCTCCCATCCCCCTACAAGATGATCTCCAAGTCTCTTAGTTTGGCAAAACTGTGGCCATCAATGTTCCACTCAGCCTCAGTGTTTGTTTCATTCCTGATTCCTTGGTCGCTCTGCTCCCTCTCTCTGGAATACCCACTTCCCTTGCCTACTTGAAATATTTGAACTTGTTTCTATCAAACTTAGTTTAGCTCTCATTTCTTTGGGAAGCTTGCACTGACCCCAGAGACAAAGTCCATAACTTCCTTTCTGCCAAGTGCATGCTCTGATTGTTTTACTTACCCAAAGCCGTGTAATTTATTTACCTACTTGATTTTTTTGTCTGTTTCCTCTAATGGGCTATGAGCTCCCTGAGGACAGATCTGTGTCTTTATTCACGTTGTGTCTGCTGTGCCTAGCACAGAGCCTAGCACAGAGCAGGAGCTCATGACATTTATGTAGAGTGAATGAATGAATGAGTGAGTGAATGAGAAAGGAGGCACAGTTTTGGTGTTAGGAATTTAGGAGAGCATCCAGAGATACCACAGCGGGTGTTTCTGTATTGTGGTGGTGCTTGGATTAAATGTTTTCTAAGAAAATGCTATTCATCAAGTAGCTTTCCTGACTTTTACGGGGTCATAGATTCAGCACGAAGGAAAATTAGAAATCATCTTTTTCAACATCCCACTTCAAAAGAGAAGTCCCTTCTAGGGCATTATTGACAGCGAAGCACCTGGCTTGCATTGGAAAACCCCAGCGGCAGCAATTTACCAGGGAGTCCGCTCTAGCCTCAGATGGCTATGTTTGTCTTTCATGATTGGGCATAGTTTGCTTCTTTGAAATCTTCATCTGAGTAAGCTCTCAGTAAAATTTAGCTATTACTATCGTCATTTTCTTTTTCTCTTCGTGAAAAATGCCTCAAGGTAGTTATCAAGGTTTCCATCTCTTTTCAAGTTTAATTTCCCTGATGTCTTAAACCCAAGACTTGGTTCCCAGATCCCTGACCCTCCTGGCCCCTTTCCTCTTACTTGCCATGAGACACACCAGCCAGCAGTTCTTCTTGTGATCTGCTCTCTTCGACATTTCCTGGCTCAGTTCATTCCAGAGAAAGACCCCTTTCATCCCTCTGCTCCATGCTTATCAGAAACAAATGCCCAAAGCAGAAGGCTGAAGTTGTGATTAGTTGGCATGGGAGAAAAATATATATGGGCACACAAATAAGAATCAAATCCTGGGTAGTAGTCATTTGCCAAAGGAGACCTCGGTAGAGAAAGTGATTCTAAATAAGTGATCAGGGACATAGGAAGCTCATATTTTAAAAGAATTTGATAATATTAAGTAGAAATTATAGAAGAAAGCAAGCTTTCTTTCTGTACTATTTATTCACACATTGCCGTTTGCTCATCGAAAAGCAAAACAAATAACCTTTATTTCTTGGCAGCAAAGCCATTTCAAACTCAAATAATAAACTGAATTGTCAGAGAATCAGAGACTTGTGGGAGATTAAAAATAGTTTCTTCTGTGCAGAAACTGAGATCATACATTGCATATATATGATTCTTTTTTTTTAATTGAAGTATAGTTGATTTACAATGTTGTGTTAATTTCTGTTATACAGGAAGGTGATTCAGTTATACATATATGTACATTCTTTTTTTAAAATATTCTTTTCCATTATGTTTCATCATAGGATATTGAATATAGTTCCCTGCGCTGTACAGTAGGACCTTGTTGTTTATCCATTCTATATATAATAGCTCATGTCTGCTAACCCCAACTTCCCAATCCATCTCTCCCCCAAGCCCCTCTCCCTTGGCAACCACATGTCTGTTCTTTGTGCTCAGGAGTCTGTTTCTGTTTCTTAGATAAGTTCATTTGTGTCACATTTTAGATTCCACATATAAGTGATATCATATGGCATTTGTGTTTCTCTTTCTGACTTACTTCACTTAGTATGATAATCTCTAGGTCCATCCATGTTGCTACAAATGGCATTATTTCATTCTTTTTTATGGCTAAGTAGTATTTCATTGTATATATGTACCACATATTCTTTATCCATTCATCTGTTGATGGACATTTAGGTTGCTTCCATGTCTTGGCCATTGTAAACAGTGCTGCTATGAACATAAGGGTGCATGTATCTTTCTGAATTATAGTTTTATCTGGATATATACCCAGGAATGGGATTGCTGGGTCATATGGTAGCTCTATTTTTAGTTTTCTGAGGAACATTCATATGGTTCTCCACAGTGGCAACACCAACTTACATTCTCACCAACAGTGTAGGAGGGTTCCCTTTTCTCCACACCCTTTTCAGCATTTGTTATTTGTAGACTTTTTAAAGATGGTCATTCTGACCGTTGTGAGGTGATACCTCATTGTAGTTTTGATTTGCATTTCTCTAATAATTAGTGATGTTGAGCATCTTTTCAGCACGTGAGAGATTCTTAAGTTCTTCTTGGATGGTCTGGGGGGAAAACAAAGCAAAAGAATCTCCTTTCTGAAAAAATTATATGAATTTTAATATTAGCCACCATAAGTAAATGCATTTTCAATATCACAAATATTTATAGATGTAGTCATAACCTATTTTAATATTTAGTAAAATACAACCCTTTATTTCTTTTTCTTTTTTTGCAGTTTTGAAATTTTATTGAAAAAATATTTGACATATAACATTGTGTAAATTTAAGGTGTACATGTTAATTTGATACACTTATGTATCATAATATGATTACAATAATGAACACCTCTATCACATTACATTTTTTTCTTTTTAGTGGTTGGAATAATTAAGTTCTAGTCTCTTAGCAAGTTTGATGATTATAATACAATACTGTTGTCTGGATTCCCTATACACTAGATCTCTAGGGCTTATTTACTACTTGTTGTAAGTTTGTATCCTTAAAAAACATCTTTCCTATCCTCCTACCCATTCTCCTTTCTTGATGCAAATAATACCAGAACGAAAGCAACAAGAAAGTAGAATGTCCTTCTAAAATTAATTAATTGTCAGCAGTAAAGGAATCGTTTTTAAATGATATTGATAAAGAGCCCTGTGTTAACCAGCACATGTAAATGATGTTCCAACTAGTAACCTGCCATTTGTATGACACAGCTTTCAAGTTATTTTCTTAATATTGGTGATGAGTTTGCTCTGAGTGATCCCTATTCTCTTATCCAGCTCCTCTTGTTCTCAGTGATACATATTTGCACAATGACTAGCTAAGGAGAGAGCTCTTACGTCTTCTGCACAGAAACTGAGATCTGGGTTGCTAGCTGAATATAAGATACTGGCTGTGTCAAAAAGATGCAGCTAAGCATGGGGTGGGGTCACGGGTTTGGGGAAGAGAAGACACAAGCTGGAGGAGACTGCCCATTCCAGGTGAGTCAGCCCAGGGAAACTGATATTTCTTTATAGGGTTCTTTATTGCAGGTGCAAAGATTGCCTTTATCAGCAGCATCTAGACTGAAAATCACAGGGTCTACAGTCATGGTGAAATTCAGAGATATGGTCCAGGGAAAACAAGAGGGCAAACTGTTGCAGCAGACAATGCTGGTTTCCATTTTGCCCCTTCCTTGCTCCTCGTAGGATCCTGATTTTGCACAGGTAGCTCCCTTTTTCCCTTTTTTTTTTTTAAAAAAAGCAACACTGTGCTCCCAGGGAGGCTGGGGATGAATTGTGGCTGGCCTAAGCTAAGCATAGCAGTCTCTCTCTCTCTCACTGAGAATTAGTTTAAGCAAGTGCACATGAAGAGATTCTGGCCAGTGAGAAAAGAGAAGTCTATGCTGGATCCTTTGAATAGAATTATAAAGAGAGATACCTAGGAAGACACAGTTTATTACTCTACTAGGCTTATCCCATCTAATGTGATGCCCAGAACTGCAGCAGTCATTGTACAACATGAGGAGCTAGGCTAAGGATCAGATCCACACATTGAAGATGACTGAGCAGAGACATGGCAACCCCTAGGGCCTGAAACACTGAATTAACCAATCACAGAGCTGCCTATTATGAACTGAACTGTGTCTCTCCAAAATTCATATGTTGAAGTCTTAACTCTCAGTGCCTTGAAATATGGCTGTATTTGGAGATAGTGCCTTTTAAAGAGGTAATTAAGGTCAAATGAAGTCTTATGGGTGGGCCCTAATCCAATCAGACTAATGTCTTGATAAGAAGAGGAGAGTTGGACATACAGAGAGAGGCACAGAGATGCAAGTGCAAAGAGAAGGCGGCTGTCTGCATGCCAAGGAGAGAGGACTTGGGAGTAACCGAAGCTCCCACATCTTGATATCAGACTTTGAGTCTCCAGAACTAAGAGAAAATAAATTCCTGTTGTTTAAGCCACCCGGTCTGTGCTATTTAGTTAGGGCAACTCTTACAAACCAATACACTGCCCTACCTTTGGCCTTCTTAATATATAAGGCCATACAATTTTTTGCTTTTTAAGTCACTTAAGTGGGGTTTTCTATTCTATTCTAGCAGAGTTGCTAAAAAATCCAAAAAGATATTGCAACAATATTATTCTATTACAATGAAAGCAAGTCTGAAGATAGGAGATGTAGCTATAATATCTAACACTGAAGGTCAGAAAAACACAGAGGGTCATCCGAAGTAATAATGTCATAACACAAGGAGTAGCATGTCATCTAGTAACCAGTAGGAAGCTGAAGATGTCAGAGGAGTGGTAGCATTTTTATTTTTTTCCAGACACTAGGGTAGAGCTTTGGTTTCTGCTCTCCCAACCCTCCCATAGCTGGACCTGAGGATGGAGCCTCATGAGGATATGGTTTGTGGTCAAGGGACAGAGTGAAGCTGACGGTCCCATGTGTGGGCTTAGACCAATGACTATGACCTCAGCTAACCAATCAAATTAACTAGCAACAGATGAAAAACAAATTTTGACCAGCTTCAGAGAATGAGAATTTACAACGTCCTATGTAGTAGTTAGAATAGGACAGCATGGAACCGACTTCATTTTATGGGTTTCCCCCTACTAATTAAGTTATCCCAAGTTCTAACTTCAAAGCAGGGAGTTGGGCAACCACTGGATAAAGATAGATCAACTGCCAACATATAATGGTGTTTGTACATATTATCAAATAGCTCAGGCTTGGCTCTGAGCTATGAAATAAGAAATGTTCCTCTCATGACTAAATACAAAGTTATATTTGTTGAACCAAGTATATTTTTCTAGAGAATAGTGGTCGAGTTGACCATAACCACATTATTTTAAGTTTTCAATGTTTAGATTAGAATAGCTCATTTTTGGTCTTCCTGCTTTGAGAATCTTCACTTTTAAGCTGTTCACCTCCCTGCTGAAGCTTCCTGAGATCACTTCCATTATTTCTTCACCCACCGCCAAAACATTCATTTGGCTCTAAAAGTATTGAAGACATCCCTTAGGGCATCTGTCCAGGCTGCAGTCCAATATTCCTTCTCTGAGCACTGCTTCATCCTGGAGGTGAGCCCCAGAAAGCCATGTTTATTCAATGTGACATCACTTCTGTTATTGCACTAGGAATAGACAATCAGATTCTCTTTCACGGAAATTTGAATTGGAAGTCAAAGATGCTGGTAGCCTCTGCTGGTCATTTGAACTGAAGAGATGTAAGCATGTGAGTTATGGGGAGGATTGTCTTATACCACATTCATGGGGAGCAGACAAGTCTGTTGCACAGAGAGAAAAGGATGAGGCAGATATGCAGAGAGAAGCTGAGGTGAGGAAGTATATGACGGGGGGTGGAGTTGTGTGATGGAGACTAGGAAACTTGTAGCTCTAGCTCCTGGTAGATTTTCATTCCTGGTTCCAGCCCTTGGGGAGACCCATCTGTTCATTCTGCCCTTGAGTTCCTCCAGATCCCTTTGTTTTTAGGTTACCTTACTCCCTGGGGCTTATACTCATTTAAGTGGTTTTCTGTTATTTGTATCTAAAACCACCTTGGCCAAGGCAAAGCTAAAATTCAAACCCTTGGCTTGATATCCAATATCATCCCCAATTTGGCCCTCATGTATTATGTTCATCTTCATGTCCCCCTGCCATCATACACGGAGCTTCATTCATACAAGTCTGCCTTCTTTCCTCCTCTCACACCTTATATTTTTGTTTCATTCCTTATTTCACATAATTTCCTCTACCTAAAATACTCTCTTTCTCTTCTTGGCCTACTTGAACCCTACACACTTTTAAAGGTCCACTCAAGTTTGCCCTTCTAAGTAAAGTCTTCCATAAGCTTCCCAGCCCACAACAATTTCTCCTTCCTTTAAACTTGTATAGTGCTTTTTCTTTCTGTTAACAACTGTTTTGATGTAACAAGAGCTTGTAGTAATGGAGAAAAATAGGTTGGTTTCAGAGAAACACCTCGATGACAGAAACTCTAACACCAGAATTTGGAAATAATGTGAGAGACTAAGGAATATGTCCCAGGATGTCAGAACAGAGGGGTGGTACCAAAAATATCTTCAAGTATTACCTTTAATAAAATAATATCCAATCTGTTGGAAAACATGAAACATGCATGTTCATATGACATTTGTTATTTAGCTTTCTCAACAACACCTACATTGAGTATGGTAAAGCAATTAGATGAGAGGAGATAGAGATGGAAAAACAAGAGGATATAAAGGAGAAGATGGACACTGTGGCATTGGAGAAGATGCAGATGGTACGGAGAGGAGAGGAGCGGACAGAGAGGATGAGAAAGAGGTGAGGAGATGGTGAAGGGTCCTCCTTCCTTCTCCTGTCAGGCAAAATCAACTTTAACCCCGATTCTCTGACACTACATCCGCTCTCAAAGAAGAGAAGGGTTAGGAGAAGTTATGAGGATGAAGTAAATACAGAACAGTAGGATGACGAGGAGGACCAGGAGCACTTCTTCCCTTAGGCAAGGGAGACTTAGAACCCCTCACCTTCGACCCAGGGTGGGGTATTCCAGTCTTTACGACAAGAATTAACCTGTAAGTACAAATGA
Organism: Balaenoptera musculus; assembly: GCF_009873245.2. NCBI lineage: Eukaryota > Metazoa > Chordata > Mammalia > Artiodactyla > Balaenopteridae > Balaenoptera > Balaenoptera musculus. The sequence goes on along the minus strand of NC_045787.1, from coordinate 27,321,379 downwards.
GTATTTTTCATAATGAGTATGTGACTCCTTATAGCCCTGCCCACTCAACAACATTCACTCAACAAACATTTATTGTACTTTCTATTATCAGAGGGTTCATTAACATATGGATTAGTCACACCCGTCTCCTGTTGCATATTGTAGAAGAACAAAGTCTGATAACACTGGCGGTAAATGGCATGCAGCCACAGGCATTTTGATAAGGCTGCGTCTTTGACTCACCACTGACCTCTGGTCCATGAAAGCTTCCCACCCCTGTCTGCCTCTGGGGTTTTCGGAGGCTGATGTTCCCTGACTTGGGTCCTTTTTTTCTCTCAGTATGCCGTGCTTTCAAAAGTTTAAGATAACCAACATGCTTCAGCTTCTCTCCCTGTTGCCATCTAGAGACAGCACTCCAGGGAGTTTGAAGCCCAGAACATATCCCCCTCTGTGCCTATTTCCCCTCTTCCAACATCTTTCTTCAGTTGTATCAGAATATCAAAGGCACTCTCACAGGGAAAAGGTGTTCCATACTGGTTTCAGCTGTGTTCATGGGAGGTTGAAAAGATCACTGCATTTCATTTGTTCTTTCTTCGAGTCTAAACCCATGTGGAGACCAACTCTGTACCAAGTGTTGACCTTGAGTAGCCCATAGCCTCATGGAAAAACAATCTGGAAGCCTAGCTTCAAGATGGTGGAAAAATAAGACGCGGAAATCACCTTCCTCCCCACAAATACATTAGAAATACATCTACATGTGGAACAACTCCTACAGAACACCTACTGAACGCTGGCAGAAGACCTCAGACATCCCAAAAGACAAGAAACACCCCACGTACCTGGGTAGGGCAAAAGAAAAAAGAAAAAACAGAGACAAAAGCGTAGGGATGGGACCTGCACCAGAAGCAGGGAGCTGTGACAGAGGAAAGGTTTCCACACACTAGGAGCCCCTTCGCGGGCGGAGACTGCGGGTGGCGGAGGCGGGGAGCTTTGGAGCCACGGAGGAGAGCGCAGCCATGGGGGTGCGGAGGGCAAAGCGGAGAGATTCCCGCACAGAGGATCGGTGTTGAGCAGCGCTCACCAGCTCGAGAGGCTTGTCTGCTCAGCCGCCGGGGCGGGCGGGGCTGGGAGCCGAGGCTCAGGCTTCGGTCGGATCCCAGGGAGAGGACTGGGGTTGGCGGCGTGAACACAGCCTGAAGGGGCTAGTGCGCCACGGCTAGCCAGGAGTGAGTCTGGGAAAAAGTCTGGACCTGCGGAAGAGACAAGAGACCATTGTTTCAGGGTGTGCGAGGAGAGGGGATTCAGAGCACCGCTTAAAGGAGCTCCAGAGACGGGCGCGAGCCGCGGCGATCAGCGCGGACCCCAGAGATGGGCATGAGATGCTAAGGCTGCTGCTGCCGCCACCAAGAAGCCTGTGTGCGAGCACGGGTCACTCTCCACACTGCCCCTCCCGGGAGTCTGTGCAGCCCGCCACTGCCAGGCTCCCGTGATCCGGGGACAAGTTCCCCGGGAGAACGCACGGCGCGCATCAGGCTGCTGCAACGTCATGCCGGCCTCTGCCACCGCAGGCTCGCCCCGCCTCCTCCGTACCGCTCCCTCCCACCCTCCTGAGTGAGCCAGAGCCCCCGAGTCAGCTGCTCCTTTAACCCCGTCCTGTCTGAGCGAAGAACAGACCCCCTCAGGCGACCTACACGCAGAGGCGGGGCCAAATCCAAAGCTGAACCTCGGGAGCTGTGCGAACAAAGAAGAGAAAGGGAAATCTCTCCCAGCAGCCTCAGGAGCAGCGGATTAAATCTCCACACTCAACTTGATGTACCCTGCATCTGTGCAATACCTAAATAGACAACGAATCAGCCAAAATTGAGGAAGTGGACTTTGGGAGCAATGATATATATATATTTTTTCCCTTTTTCTCCTTTTGTGAGTGTGTATGTGTATGCTTCTGTGTGTGATTTTGTCTGTATAGCTTTGCTTTTACCATTTGTCCTAGGGTTCTGTCTGTCCTTTTTTTTTTTTAAGTATAGTTTTTAGCACTTGTTATCATTGGTGGATTTGTTTTTTGGTTTGGTTGCTCTCTTTCTTTTCTTTTTTTTATTACTTTAAAAAATTTGTTTAATAATTATTTTTATTTTAATAACTTTATTTTACTTTATTTTATTTTATTTTATCTTCTTCTTTCTTTCTTTCTTCTTTCTTTTCTCCCTTTTATTCTGAGCCGTGTGGATGACAGGCTCTTGGTGCTCCAGCCAGATGTCAGGGCTGTGCCTCCCAGGTGGGAGAGCCATGTTCAGGACACTGGTCCACAAGAGACTTCCCAGCTTCACGTAATATCAAATGGCAAAAACCTCCCAGAGAGCTCCATCTCAACGCCAAGACCCAGCTCCACTCAACGACCAGCAAGCTACAGTGCAGGACACGCTATGCCAAACAACTAGCAAGACAGGAACACAGCCCCATCCATTAGCAGAGAGGCTGTCTAAAATCATAATAAGGCCACAGACACCCCCAAAAAACACCACCAGACGTGGACCTGCCCACCAGAAAGACAAGATACAGCCTCATCCACCGGAACACAGACACTAGTCCTCTCCACCAGGAAGCCTACACAACCCACTGAACCAACCTTAGCAACTGGGGACAGATACCAAAAACAACAGGAACTACGAACCTGCAGCCTACGAAAAGGAGACCCCAAACACAGTAAGTTAAGCAAAATGGGAAGACAGAGAAATACACAGCAGATGAAGGAGCAAGATAAAAACCCACCAGACCAAACAAATAAAGAGGAAATAGGCAGTCTACCTGAAAAAGAATTCAGAATAATGATAGTAAAGATGATCCAAAATCTTGGAAATAGAATAGGGAAAATACAAGAAACGTTTAACAAGGACCTAGAAGAACTAAAGAGCAAACAAACAGTGATGAACAACACAATAAATGAAATTAAAAATCCTCTAGAAGGGAGCAATAGCAGAATAACTGAGGCAGAAGAACGGATAAGTGACCTGGAAGATAAAATAGTGGAAATCACTACTGCAGAGCAGAATAAAGAAAAAAGAATGAAAAGAATTGAGGACAGTCTCAGAGACCTCTGGGTCAACATTAAACGCACACACATTCGAATTATAGGGGTCCCAGAAGAAGAAGAGAAAAAGAAAGGGACTGAGAAAATATTTGAAGAGATTATAGTTGAAAACTTCCCTAATATGGGAAAAGAAATAGTTAATCAAGTCCAGGAAACACAGAGAGTCCCATACAGGATAAATCCAACGAGAAACATGCCAAGACACACATTAATCAAACTATCAAAAATTAAATACAAAGAAAAAATATTAAAAGCAGCAAGGGAAAAACAACAAACAACACACAAGGGAATCCACATAAGATTAACAGCTGATCTTTCAGCAGAAACTCTGCAAGCCAGAAGGGAGTGGCAGAACATATTTAAAGTGATGAAACGGAAAAACCTACAACCAAGATTACCCTACCCAGCAAGGATCTCATTCAGATTTGACAGAGAAATTAAAAGCTTTACAGACAAGCAAAAGCTAAGAGAATTTAGCACCACCAAACCAGCTTTACAACAAATGCTAAAGGAACTTCTCTAGGCAGGAAACACAAGAGAAGGAAAAGATATACAATAACAAACCCGAAACAATTAAGAAAATGGTAATAGGAGCATACATATTGATAATTACCTTAAATGTAAATGGATTAAATGCTCCCACCAAAATACATAGACTGGCTGAATGGATACAAAAACAAGACCCATATATATGCTGCCTACAAGAGACCCACTTCAGACCTAGGGACACATACAGACTGAAAGTGAGGGGATGGAAAAAGATACTCCATGCAAATGGAAATCAAAAGAAAGCTGGAATAGCAATTCTCATATCAGACAAAATAGACTTTAAAAAAAAGACTATTACAAGAGACAAAGAAGGACACTACATAATGATCCAGGGATCAATCCAAGAAGAAGATATAACAATTGTAAATATTTATGCACCCAACATAGGAGCACCTCAATACGTACGGCAAATACTAACAGCCATAAAAGAGGAAATCGACAGTAACACAATAATAGTGGGGAACTTTAACACCCCACTTTCACCAATGGACAGATCATCCAAAATGAAAATAAATAAGGAAACACAAGCTTTAAATGATACATTAAAAAGATGGACTTAATTGATATTTATAGGACATTCCATCCAAAAACAACCAAATACACATTCTTCTCAAGTGCTAATGGAACCTTCTCCAGGATAGATCATATCTTGGGTCACAAATCAAGCCTTGGTAAATTTAAGAAAATTGAAATCGTGTCAAGTATCTTTTCCGACCACAATGCTATGAGACTAGATATCAATTACAGGAAAAAATCTGTAAAAAATACAAAGACATGGAGGCTAAACAATACACTACTTAATAATAAAGAGATCACTGAAGAAATCAAAGAGGAAATCAAAAAATACCTAGAAACAAATAACAATGAAAACATGACGACCCAAAACCTATGGGATGCAACAAAAGCAGTTCTAAGAGGGAAGTTTATAGCAATACAATCCTATCTTAAGAAACAAGAAACATCTCAAATAAACAACCTAACCTTACACCTAAAGCAATTAGAGAAAGAAGAACAGAAAAACCCCAAAGTTAGCAGAAGGAAAGAAATCATAAAGATCAGATCAGGAACAAATGAAAAAGAAATGAAGGAAATGATAGCAAAGATCAATAAAAGTAAAAGCTGGTTCTTTGAGACGATAAACAAAATTGATAAACCATTAGCCAGACTCATCAAGAAAAAAAGGGAGAAGACTCAAATCAATAGAATTAGAAGTGAAAAAGGAGAAGTAACAACTGACACTGCAGAAAATACAAAGGATCATGAGAGATTACTACAGGCAACTCTATGCCAATAAAATAGACAACCTGGAAGAAATGGACAAATTCTTAGAAATGCACAACCTCCAAGACTGAACCAGGAAGAAATAGAAAATATGAACAGACCAATCACAAGCACTGAAATTGAAACTGTGATTAAAAATCTTCCAACAAACAAAAGCCCAGGAGCAGATGGCTTCACAGGCGAATTCTATCAAACATTTAGAGAAGAGCTAACACCCATCCTTCTCAAACTCTTCCAAAATATAGCAGAGGGAGGAACACTCCCCAACTCATTCTACGAGGCCACCATCACCCTGATACCAAAACCAGACAAAGATGTCACAAAGAAAGAAAACTACAGGCCAATATCACTCATGAACATAGATGCAAAAATCCTCAACAAAATGCTAGCAAACAGAATCCAACAACACATTAAAAGGATCATACACCATGATCAAGTGGGGTTTATCCCAGGAATGCAAGAATTCTTCAATATATGCAAATCCATCAATGTGATACACCATATTAACAAATTGAAGGAGAAAAATCATATGATCATATGATCAATAGATGCAGAGAAAGCTTTCGACAAAATTCAACACCCATTTATGATAAAAACCCTCCAGAAAGTAGGCATAGAGGGGATGGACCTCAACATAATAAAGGCCATATATGAGAAACCCACAGCCAACATCGTTCTCTATGTTGAAAAACTGAAACCATTTCCTCTAAGATCAGGAACAAGACAAGGCTGTCTATTCTCACCACTATTATTCAACATAGTTTTGGAAGTTTTAGCCACAGCAATCAGAGAAGAAAAAGAAGTAAAAGGAATACAAATTGGAAAGAAGAAGTAAAGCTGTCACTGTTTGCAGATGACCTGATACTATACATACAGAATCCTAAAGATGCTACCAGAAAACTACTAAAGCTAATCAATGAATTTGGTAAAGTAGCAGGATAGAAAATTAATGCACAGAAATCTCTTGCATTCCTATACACTAGTGATGAAAAATCTGAAAGTGAAATTAAGAAAACACTCCCATTTACTATTGCAACAAAAAGAATAAAATACCTAGGAATAAACCTACCTAAGGAGACAAAAGACCTGTATGTAGAAAATTATAAGACACTGATGAAAGAAATTAAAGATGATACAAATAGATGGAGAGATATACCATGTTCTTGGATTGGAAGAATCAACATTGTAAAAATGACTCTACTACCCAAAGCAATCTACAGATTCAATGCAATCCCTATCAAATGACCAATGGCATTTTTCACAGAACTAGAACCAAAAATTTCACAATTTGTATGGAAACACAAAAGACCCCGAATAGCCAAAGCAATCTTGAGAAAGAAAAACGGAGCTGGAAGAATCAGGCTCCCTGACTTCAGACTATACTACAAAGCTACAGTAATGAAGACAGTATGGTACTGGCACAAAAACAGAAATATAGATCAATGGAACAAGATAGAAAGCCCACAGATAAACCCACGTACCTATGGTCAACTAATGTATGACAAAGGAGGCAAGGATATACAATGGAGAAAAGACAGCCTCTTCAATAACTGGTGCTGGGAAAACTGGACAGCTACATGTAAAAGAATGAAATTAGAACACTCTCTAACACCATACACAAAAATAAACTCTAAATGGATTAAAGACCTAAATGTAAGTCCAGACACTATAAAACTCTTAGAGGAAAACATAGGCAGAACACTCTATGACATAAATCACAGCAAGATCCTTTTTGACCCAACTCTTAGAGAAATGGAAATAAAAACAAAAATAAACAAATGGGGCCTAATGAAACTTAAAAGCTTTTGCACAGCAAAGGAAACCATAAACAAGATGAAAAGACAATGCTCAGAATGAGAGAAAATATTTGCAAATGAAGCAACTGACAAAGGATTAACCTCCAAAATTTATAAGCAGCTTATGCAGCTCAATATCAAAAAACCAAAGAACCCAATCCAAAAATAGGCAGAAGACCTAAATAGACATTTCTCCAAAGAAGATATACAGATTGGCAACAAACACATGAAAGAATGCTCAACATCATTAATCATTAGAGAAATGCAAATCAAAACTACAATGAGATATCATCTCACACCAGTCAGAATGGCCATCATCAAAATATGTACAAACAATAAATGCTGGAGAGGGTGTGGAGAAAAGGGAACCCTCCTGCACTGTTGGTGGGAATGTAAATTGATACAGCCACTTTGGAGAACAGTATGGAGGTTCCTTAAAAAACTAAAAATAGAACTACCATATGACCCAGCAATCCCACTACTGGGCATATACCCTGAGAAAACCATAATTCAAAAAGAGTCATGTACCACAGTGTTCATTGCAGCTCTATTTATAAAGCCAGGACATGGAAGCAACCTAAGTGTCCATCAACAGATGAATGGATAAAGAAGATGTGGCACATATATACAATGGAATATTACTCAGTCATAAAAAGAAACGAAATTGAGTTATTTGTAGTGAGGTGGATGGACCTAGAACCTGTCATACATAGTGAAGTAAGTCAGAAAGAGAAAAACAAATACCGTATGCTAACACACATATATGGAGTAAAAAAAAAAAAAGTTCTGAAGAACCTAGGGGCAAGACGGGAATAAAGACACAGACCTACTAGAGAATGGACTTGAGGATACGGAGAGGGGGAAGGGTAACCTGGGACAAAGTGAGAGAGTGGCATGGACATATATATACTACCAAATGTAAAATAGATAGCTAGTGGGAAGTAGCCGCATAGCACAGGGAGATCAGCTCGGTGCTTTGTGACCACCTAGAGGGGTGGGATAGGGAGGGTGGGAGGGAGATGCAAGAGGGAAGAGATATGGGGATATATCTATATGTATAACTGATTCACTTTGTTATAAAGCAGAAACTAACACACCACTGTAAAGCAATTATACTCCAATAAAGATGTCAAAAAAAGAAAAGAAAAAAAAAAGAAAAACAACCTGGAAAACTTATTAATCATATAGAAGAATCCTAGTCTCTTTGTTTTTAGAACTACTTACACAAATAGAGAGCTGCCATCTCTCTCAGCTTCCTATTTCTCGCCCCCCCTCCCCCCCATATCTGTTCTAATTCTCTTACTTCACTGTATTTTAGAGATGGCATTAACTAGAATTGTAAAGGTGGGTATACTGGCTGTGTGTGTGTGTGTGCGTGTGTGTGTGTGTCTTGTAATTTGTAAACAGGAGAGAGGTGCTCTAATTTAATGGTTCATTTTTAAGAAAACCTGTCCCTTAGCTTCTAGATTTTGCTCCATTCAATCCCTTTAGATTCCAGCCAAACATATAAGTCCCATTTCTTTTTTTCTTATTCTATAAATTTATTTATTTATTTATTTTTGGCTGTGTTGGGTCCTCATTGCTGCACGCGGGCTTTCTCTAGTTGCGGCGAGCGGGGGGGGGCACTCCTCGTTGTGGTGCACGGGCTTCTCATTGTGGTGGCTTCTCTTGTTGTGGAGCACGGGCTTCTCATTGTGGTGGCTTCTCTTGTTGTGGAGCACGGGCTCTAGGTGCACGGGCCCCAGCAGTTGTGGCATGCGGGCTCAGCAGTTGCGGCACACAGGCTCTAGAGCGCAGGCTCAGTAGTTGTGGCGCACGGGCTTAGCTGCTTCGTGGCATGTGGGATCTTCCCGGACCAGGGCTTGAACCCGTGTCCCCTGCATTGGCAGGCAGACTGTCAACCACTGCTCCACCAGGGAAGCCCCAAGGCCCATTTCTTAGCCTTCCCTCTTCCACCTGAGAAATTATCATGTGCTGCCTGTTTGGGAGACATCTTTGATTCAGGATATACTTCTACTCAAGGAATGGGCAGGAAGCATCCCCAAGAGTGGTGCATATTATTAGGCTGCCATCAGGATGCACTGGGAGCAGTCCTGCCTTCCCTGATGCCTGGCAGAGTCATTTTTTCCTTAAATGGACAAACCTATATCCTGTTTTTACTCCTTCACCCTCTGTCAAGGTCACAGCACACCTGCTGGGTATAAAATGTTACCTTGAGAAGGTAATCATTCTGGGAGCTTCTTTGCATTTTCAGTTTTGTAGACTTAAGATCCTGGAAAAGTTATGCATCATCCCTCAAGTCATACCAAATTTGGTATGGTGTTCCTGGACTTTAAAATCCTTTAACTGGAGGATTTTAGCTGCCAGTTCTTCTAATTGAGTTTATATGATTCACTGTCCAAATCCAAGTCACAGTTCTGTGATGAAATAAGAAACAATTTTTTTTCCCAAGGCTCAGATGCCATAGATATGACTGAAACGTTCACAGAAAGGTCAGTTCCAATCCCATCACATGTTGATCAACTCAGCCTGGAATCACAAGGCAGGAAATTTTAGGCTCAAAGAGGTATTGGCTCGATGCCTAACACATACCAGCTCTTTGGCAGGTATTTATTAATTGATTAATAGTGTCTTAACACCAGATGCCACCTTTTAAGAGTCTCATTTCCTTTTAGTTAGTTGTTGATGAGTTTATGTCTGATACAAAAAGAAACTGTCAATTACAGAGTGACATCAATGATTTGAAAAATAAAGTGAGCCCTCCCTCCCAGACTGGCTACATCATTTGTGGAGCTCTCTACAAAAAGAAGATGCAGGACTCTTTTGTTCAAAAATTACTAAGAATTTCAAAATGGCAACTGAGGAGTATTAAACCAAGTGTGGTGTCCTGAATAAGGACAGATCACACACTTGTGAAGCTGGCCCACCCCTCCTGCCCCTTTTGATTGGTACGTATGAGTGTCTACAATTTATCAGGCATGGTGCTTATCTTTATCATATACATCATCTTCTATTATTCCCATAGCAACCATATGAGTCTGGGAGATTTCTTAACTGACTCCGGATCATACACAAAAGACTGTATACAATGTCAGTTTTTTCTCACCAAAAAGAATGTATATCAGTTCTGAATGATGTGTTTCACATATGCTGTCTTGTACAATTTCTCCTCATCTTGTTATGTAGATAATAATCATTAACATGAACTGAGAACTTGAAGGTGTCAGGCAAAGATCTAGTTGTTTTACATGCCTTCACACGTTTGATACCTAGTGGTGCATTCATGCTGCTTTGGTTAGGATTTGGCAGAAGGCAGAAAGCCCAACTCAGAGGATTAGCTGAAGAGATTTTAATGAAGGGACTGCTTTCAGAGGTGTGGATAGGATGAAGGGGATCTTCAAGAAATATGGATATGTCTGGAAATAGCAAACACAGGAAGCTGTTAGCATTTCAGGCTGCAAGGAGCAGGGGGAGGGAGGACAGAGTCACAGACAAAGTTACATCTTCAGTCATGGCAGACGGGCCACTTGTCAGATACAGCGGTTAAGGAAGACAGTCATTGCCAAATCCTGGTAAGGAGGGAGGGTGTGGAGGCTAAATGTTTCAACCCCCTTTCCTGTTGCCCTCAAATCTCCTGCCCAAGGCCTCCCCGTGGCCCAACTCAAGAGAGCCCAGGGGCTGAAGTCCATAGAGCTTAGGGTCCTAGAACATGGATCAGGATAGAGAATGGCAAAGGCAACTGGAGAAAAACAGAATAATTATTATCTCCCTTTTACAAATGAAATGGAGACACAGAGAGCCTAAGTAACTTGCTCCAAATCACTCAGGTAACAACCAGCAGAGCCAGGATTCAAACTCATGAAGTCTCAAGGCACCACTATGTTCTAAAACATATTCTCAAATGGTACAGAAGGCCAGCACGTACCCATAAACTCTCTGCTACTGAACTTGTTGGTTTGGAATATTGTAATCAGGGAAATCCAGCCTGAACAAATAAAACTGAATTTTAACTATTAAAAATGTGTGCAGTTGGGTTACCTTCAAGATGAAGAATAATTAGGACTAGGATTGCAAAGCATTTCCTGGGAGACGATTTGGGGGGAGCTTGGTTTAAGAAAGGAGGGGGGTGGCTTGCAGTAAGTTGTGTTAATTTCAAAGGAAATGAGTAATTCTGAAACGCTGTCAAGAGCACTTGAAAAGTTTGATTTCTTAATAGGGTACATATTCTTCTCAATTTATATTCCTTGTAGCTTGTTTAGATCACGCATTAATTCAAGGGCTATGTAATGAGAGACTCCTACATGTCTGGTGTTGTTCTAGGTGCTGGCACACAGCTACAGACACAACAAATAAAATCTCTACTCTGGAGGCACTTAATCTCTAGTAGCAGGAGACACATGATAAACAAATAATGAGTAAATATCTGATAGTGCTATGAAGAAGAATAAAACAGAGTAAGAAGATAGAGGGTGACAGGGGAAGGAGAAAGATGTTATTTAATATAGAATTATCAAAAAAGTCACACTGACAAGGAGACATTTGAGCAGAGAACTGAAGGAAACATCTGTTTCATTGATGGTGCAAAAGTGAACTTTAGCCCAGTTACATAGAAGAGGATTTTAGATCTGGAAGGGACCACAGAGATGCTCACCTTCTATTCATGAAGAAACTGAGGCCTGGGGGATTAAGCCTTTATCCAGAACTATACTGTGAATAATTATCAGTGAAGCTTGGGCCAAAAATCACATATTACGACTCTGATTCTGTCATTCAACAAATATTATTGGGCCCTCAGTATGTGCCAGGCACCCAGTCTCATGCTTTTTGCACAGGAATCCTACTGTTTACTGATTCAGAATCAATTTCAAATTAGTGAGTTTTTACTGTGATTTAAGTTTCAGCTACCTTGAGGTGTGGGTTCCCTTTGTGTAGTGTGTCCAGATGCCCTGGAAGATAAAGGAAGTCCTAGCAGTTGTGGCTGGTGGAATGAGACTTATAAACTATACCCTAACCCTTCTTTCAATTGAATTATTATTTTTGTGTGTGTAACTCGAGAATTAGACTCTGGTGGTTCAAGTGGGCCAGTTAAAATCATACTCTCTCCCTCATCTAGGATCTATATTAACAAAAAATGGATCACAGCAGAGCTATTGTCCTAGTGTGGGAGGCTGGGCAAAGGGAGAAGAATTCAGGCAGGAAGAGAGCCAGGGCATTCAAGCTCAAATCAAGGGAGATGCAGTGTCGGAATGTGACACAAGATGTTCCCAGGGTGTTACACCAAACACAGGGTACAAATGTTACACCAAACACAGGGTACAAATGAATAGAGTCAGTGGCCAGAGTGAGGGCATGGAGACCTGGACGAGCCCAGGGGAGGCAGCTGAAGAGGAGAAGAAAGACATGAGTTTAGCCGGGCCAGGTATCATGGACCAGGGTGAAAGCGAGAGGCTAGTGCCAGAGATGATTCTTACAGATGTGTGTCTCCAAAAGCTGCATTCAAAGGCCCAGGTTCCACCTCTTGCAGAGTTGAAAATTATTTTTAATATAAACTCATTTTAAATAGCATTTTTAACCTTACAAACCCTTCACACATACACAGCATCTTATTTAATCAGTAAAGTAATGGATGAAGTTATTTTACCCATATTTTATGGATGAGAGAATTGAGGTCCAGAGAGGTTGAGAGCAGAACCCAATATCTGATGATGAGCTGATGCCAGAGCAGGGAAGAGAACTCAGGTCTTCCAACCTCCATCTCTCATACAGCTTTGACCCAGACTACAGGGCCATGTGATGGGAAGATGGAAAGGAGCTGTCAGTGGCAAGACTAGGAAATTTACACCAAAATTGTGGAATCTCTCCCACAGTGGAAATTCATACATCTTAAGAAATAGTAATTTGCTTATGTAATCTCCCCCTTCTTTTTTTGGGAGACCAGTCACCTCATTTGCAAAGGAAGACAACCTCATGGCTTTGGTCCTTAACTTGAAGCATTCAACCTAGTTGAACTTGAAAACTGCCAAGAGTTGTCTTACTTTGGGTTTCATCATGTGAAGTCTCACATTAGTTTTTATCATCTGAATGTAGACCCTACAGGAGAGTATTTACCAACTCTCCTTTGGGTTGGAAGTTCCAGAGAATTAATGGCCCTGGGGACAGACCTCATCCAATGAAGCTGGAGGATAAACAGCCCAGCATCCTTTCACCTTGAGTAGGACCCTTCTGCAGCACACTCTATATGGTCTTCTAGAGCTTCCCATTGTTATTGTGTCCACAATGCCAACAACATTAAAATGCTCCTTAACACACCTTGTATTTGCTCTTTGCCATTGCATCTATCACTAAATAATTCTTCCTGGTTTCAGCTCCCAAGTAAAATACTTCACTCAAATCTTTGTCTCAGGATCTGTTTTTTTGGAAACTCAACCATGACAGTTGGATGAACTGGAAGTGGCCCAAGAAAACAGACCTACAAGTGTGATTTGGAACCTGATAGTTCACTGGCCAGAAGGTAACAAGCATCCTTTGTTGGTGGTAAGTTAGGTGGTGAAAACCCCTTGTGTGCTGGAGTATTATAGTTACTAAGACTCACCCATGGGGGATTGGGATGGAGTACGGATGGAAAGGGATGCCCTGGCTTATGCCATAGCTCCAGCACTTGAAAGATTTGGGGGCAATGGTAACTACAAAGATTGGGGGCTGGTTTCTGCTCTTTGCAGTAGTCACTCTGAAAAAAGAAGTTCACAGGCTCATGTCAGTGAAGAAGAAGAAGGTAAGGAGTCCTCTATGCTGGTGTATAAAGAGACTCACATCTTCTGCAGCTGGAGGGCAGACTGCTGAAAACCAGGCCTATAATTTGATTATAAGAATGACAGGGATGGAGGCACCAGCATGGGATCCCCTTATCAAGGCTGACCTAGCTACTGCCGCATCTACTGCCTGACCCATTAACAGCGGAGACTGATGCTGAGCCCTCAGTTTTGTACCATCCCTCAAGGAGTCAACTTACCACTGGTCGAAAGTTGATTATATTAGACCCATCCCACTTGGCAGGAGACACAGACCCGTGCTTAGTGGGGGTGGATTTAACTTCCCTGTCTACCTTTATCTAAGGATTCACAGAATGTCTGGTTTACCAACATGGGAATCCACATAACATCACCTCAGACCAAAGGAAAAACTTTACAGTGAAGTCGAGACAACAGTCACACAACCACAGGATCTACTGATCCTACCATACACCCCATCGTCTGGAGGCTGCTGGCCAGGTGGAGTTTTGGAATGGCCTCATAAAGACTTAGCTACGATGCCAGCTGGGGATGATACACCATGGGCTTGGGACACTGACCTTCAAGGTACGGTATATGCATTATTCTGGGAGGTAGAATTCACAGATCCAGGAAACAAAAGTAGGAAGTGGTCCTCTCGCCATCATTCCTAGTGACCTACTTGGAGAGGTTGTACTTCCTGTTTCTGCAACTTTGGTTTCTCCTAGACTAAAGACCCTGGTTCCTGAAGTAAACGGAGGTGAGAGGAACTTCTGTACAAATTTAGTCAGGGCTTCACTAAATTTAAAGCTGTGTCTGTCACCTGGTCATTTAAAACTCCTGAGTCAACAATCCAGTAAGCCAAAAAAAAAGAAAAAGAAAAAAAGTTTTTATACTGGCAGGAATAATTGACCTTGATTATCATAAGGAAGCAGGCTTCTTTCTACACAGTGGGAACAGGAAGAAGTGTGTCTGGAACTCAGAGGACAGCTTGGGTCCCCTCTTGATGCATCTAGACTGTGGATGGGCAATTGTAGCAACTACACCCTGACAAGGACATGGAAACCTGGGGTTCAGACCCCGCAGGGATGCGGGTGTAGCTTATCCCACTGGGCACACAACCTAGACCAGCAGAAGGACTGGACGAGGGTCAGGAGAATTCAGAGTGAGGGGTAGAAGAACCAGATGATGAAGAGCAGAATTAGATCCTTTGGACTAACTGCAGCAGAGGGGCTGTGGCTTATCTCACCCATGGGCCTGTTATAAATTGTTTTTTTCCCCTTGGAAATTGTGACCAGCCACCTTCAAAGCTCAGTGACAAGATAGATGCATGAATAGATTTGTGTGATGAGAGGGGTGGACTGTAGCAGAGGCTGTTGGTCCTCCACCCCCATCCTTTGGTTCTCACTGGTCCCATGCAGACAAGCAGGTCCCCACTCCTGCCAGAGGGCTTCTGTGGCCACAGGAGCAAACTTGGCTTGTAAGGGGGAAGGCCAGAAATCCCAGGGAATTCACATACTAGGGGGTAGCCCTCAGCCAATGAAAGATGGGAGATGGTAGATAAATACTCAGCTTCTTTGCCCCTTGGGTGGGATGCCTCTGAATCACATTCTCTACAGTTTTCCAGAGAAACACCCTTGGACTAGAACCCCAGACACCCCTAGGTACCCTGCCCCTTAATGAACACCATGTTGTCTGTCTTCCCTTTCCTGAACCACCTCTCCACTCCCTTACTGGTGCTTCCTGGCATTACCTCTCAAATAAGCCATTTGTACCCAAATCCTTATCTCAGATCCAGCTTCTGGGTGAACCCAGATTCCTAGAGTGGCTGATCCAGAATATGAGTCCATGTAGTTTGGCCCCAGAGTCCATGACTTTAACCGCTACATGTGAAACAAAGAATTATTCCTTAAATATAATGGATGCTAAAGAGGAGAAAAAGGATCCAAATGTCCTTTTTTTTTTTCATTTGGCTGCACCGCACAGCATGTGGGATCTTAGCTCCTAGGACCGGGGATCGACCCGTGCCCTGACAGTGAAAGTACCGAGTCCTAACTCCTGGACCACTAGAGAATTCTCCAGGCTTTTTTTCCCCCCAAATATCCTTAAAGTCAGTCTCAGAATCAAATGATTCTAACTTTACAAGCCTTATGGTCAAGTGTTAATTTTTTTATAGAATAGTACTTCACTCAGTATCAATGTCTGTAGGAAAGTTGGTGAACACTCATCTGGATGTCTCTTTTCTTGTCCATTAAAATGTGAATCTATTCATTTAATATTTTGTTCACTTTTTCACATTTGAGAAAAATGTGATTGTATGATACTCAAAGAGGAGCCCCCTACCCCTCAAAAAGAAATGGCAAGCATGTGAAGCAAAATTGTGTTTATTTTTTAGTTGTTTTTACCAACTGAGTTCAATGTTATCCCACACAGAGAGCAAAAGTCTTGACTTCCTCTACATCCAAAGTTTCATTAGGATCTTTGTGAATTATCCTCATCTTCAGAGGGAGGAAAAGGGAGTATAAAGAAACAGAAAAGGATCCCATGCCCTATCCCTTTGCAATGGACCTGGGGAGGCTGTGGCATTCTTCCTCTCCACTTCTTTCCAAAGCCTTCAGTCCAATTTGGAGTCAGACTGATATAAGCAAGACCACTCTGAATAGGCACTGGCCTGGGAAGGGGTTTGCATATTTCTTAGAGAAGGAGGCAATGACCAGTAAGTTGCCACAGCCACAATGTGAGCCTGATGGCCTGAGTACTGAGAACTGATCTGGGGAGGTAGCCTAAGAGGCCAAGAAAGTACAAAGCTGCAATCGTGGGGTTTGCACTGGTCACATCTTGGTTATTAGCCCCATAAGCTATGTTGGGAGGAGAATGTAGAGCTCAACTCTGGGACCAGGCTGTCTGGATGCCTGGTTTGAGTCCCAGCCCCACCAATTACTTGATATTACTCAGCTTCCCTGGGATTCAATGCCATCATCTATAAAAGAAGGGCAGAGACTGGCAGGTGGGTAGACAGAGACGATCCAGCTCAATAATAGTATCTATCTCATAGGGTGGTTGTGAGGATTAAATAAATTGCTATATAGAAATTCTTAGCGCTATGTAGGCACGTAGTAAGCACTATTTCAGAGTCTGTTACTTTATTCTAACTCTCATATTTCTCTGTGCCTTTCAGCATCCAGGTTGCTGCAGGATTGACTGAGCCATTCCTTATGTGTCTAGCACCAGCCTGTTGCCTGGAAAATCTCTCTGCCAAGGCCAAATGTCTGCTTCTTGTCTCTGGGGTATTGCTCTTGGATGACACGTTGACCTCTACAACTGGGCCCTGCATTATCTCTGAGGCAAGGAGCTTATGAGTTGGGCACAGGGAATGAGCCTCTGGTATGCTGGTCCCATCTGGAAAGACTTGCATTCTCACCTTATAAAGTAAATCTCCTTCAGAGAGTTAGACACAAGTCAACTATGTCTGGGCTGAGCAGACAGCAAACCTACACTTGCTTCCTCTCTCCCTATCAGTTAGGGATCAAAGGGCAAGGGTCTCCTACAGTGAGTCCCATTCAGTTCCAGAATTGAATCTTGCCACCTACTTCCTCCAGAGTTCAATAATAACAGAAATTGCTACCATCTCCTGGGCATCTAATTATGGGCCAAACAGTATGTAGGAAGCCTTAGTACTGGGTTGGCCAAAAAGTTCGTTCGGGTTTTTTTTTTTCGTTAATATTTCATGACATTAATACTCTAAGCAACTCTGCCAAGTATTAGTGTCCCCTTTTTACAGGTGAGGAAACTGAGACTCACAGGTTTCAGCTACCTGGTGAGGAGGTGGCAGCTTCGAGATTAGTCTGACTCCAAAGGCCTTTCCACCCCACGATGATGTCAATGGATCCATCTTGAATCATGCATTCGCTTCTAAACTTTTTCTACAGTCAATACAGGTAAGCAGAGGAAATGGATTTCTATCCTTGAAAACCTTATCATACCGATGGAAGACAAGATTGACACAAATGGAGCAGTTTGGAAACGATCCGTTAAGTGTGGTGAATCAGGTGCTAAACTGAGCATCACAGACTCTACATGTTGAGGGAGCTTCGAGAAAGGGACGAATATGAGAACGAAGTCCTCGAGAAGCAGGGCTTGGATGGGGAGGTGTGCTCTGCAGAGAGAGGGAAGGAACGTCCACGGAGGGTGAAATCCGTGGGGAAAGAGAAGGAAGACAGAAAGAAGCCCAGCCAGTGGAGGAGGAAACCCATGGAACTAGAGGGAGGACTAGGGAGCACAGATGAGGAGGAGGCTGGAGAAGACCGGGAGAGCGGCTGAGAGCTCTGAAGAGAAGTTTAGACTCAGCGTGAAAGCAAAAGGCAGTTGTGGAGGGACAGCGGCACATGAAAGAAGAGTGTTAGGAAGCTTCATCCTTTAGGAGGAAAGGAGGGGAAGAGAGGCTATTTTTTTGAACATGCTCGTGCAAAGTCCCAAGGACCGAGATAAGAGAAAGTTGGAGCCCCCCCTTCAAAAGCGCTGGCCAGACTTGGCGAGAAAATAGAGCAGAGGAGACAAGGATGACTTCACTTGTTTTCATCGTGCTCAAAAAAGGGGGAACGGGGGAACAGAGAGGGAGGAGAGTCATCCGTATGTCCAGTTGAATGGAGACTTCCCCCAAAGGACATAAAAACTGCCCCGCTGATCAGAGAAGCAAATTTTACTTTTTTTTTTTTTGTAGGGGAGAGGGGATACCTAGTTTTACAAAAAGCTCCTCTATCTCCCCATCTGATAGTTTCAAGAAGGCGTTGAATAAATCTCTCTCAACTCAGAGGTCCCTTCTGTATCTCCTGAGCTGTGTGTGACTTCAGGGTTGGGGGACTCAGAGTCTGGGAAAGGGTTCAAGGAGGTTCCCTCCCCCTCCTCCCTATGGGGGAGGTGTGTCAAAGTGTTCTTGCTGGTCCAAAGGAGAAATCTAAACAAGCCCAATTTGTTGTCTTGTTAAATCTCAAGGAATTCAAACTACATCCTTATTAATCAACCAATCAAACACTATTTACTCATTGAGCGAAAGTCCTGACCCTGGAAAGGTTTTAAACACATCGCTTCCCTTGGCCTAAGTTCATTAAAATATTGACTTTCATTTCTGTTCAGATGTTTAAGGAATGGTTTCCAGTAAACTATTGCCACCAGTAAATTGTGGTTTCCATCATCTTTCCATGAAAATCTTGTATTTCCTTGACATCTAGCCCTTTTTGTTAATTTAGGTGCCTCCCTGCAAAACTAATTAATTAATTAATGAAAGATAAACTAATAAGCTCTGCTTCTCTGATCAGAGGAACAGTTTTTATTTCCTTTTGGGGAAGCCACAATTCAAGTTGTTAAATGCACTTGATTTATAGATGACTCTTCTCCCTACCTGTTCCCCTCATCCCCATTTACTGAGCACCAGATGAGAGCTGGATTTATTTGTTCTTACAAGCCTTTTAAATATTTCTCTCTATTTCATATAAATTAAGGGAAACTGTTATTCTTCCTTGAAAACAAACAACATACTTCAGTCTCAAGAATCTCTCATGTTATGTGATGTTTCTTCCAAAGAATGTGTGTGTGGGGTGTGTGTGTATGCATTGGAGGTGCAGGGCAAGGACAGGCGTGGGGCAGAGGAAGAGGAGGGGGGATGTAGAGTTTTCTCAGAGCTCTGTGGTGACCGGCGTGTGGCGTCAGTCCTTGGAGAGATAACAAGTGCTCTCTGTTAAATGATGGCTCCCATCTAGCCTCCATCAAACTTTCGAAAAGACTTTGCAAGACCAGACATAAAAAGGCATTTCCTGATTAGCTGTCAGGAATACTATGTGTCTACAGACATGAATCACATCCCCTGTTTGTACATTCCATTTCACAACAGGAACACAAGACGTACCCACCCAGTCTTTACCAGCTTCGGGGAGAAGGGGGAGCTAACCAGCCTCCCTCCTGTGGGGTGTGGGCACCAAGATGAGAGATTAGGTCTCTGGTTGGTTTGATGGTGTAGACAGCCCAGTCAAGAAACCCAGCTCCATGGTGACAGGAGAAATAAAAGAGAGGGCTCTGGATTTTCCCCACATACTAGGACTTTTGAATGCCACCTGAATCACTTAACTCAAGGGACATGCCCAGCACTCTATAACCTTTCTGTCAGAATTAGTTAACCTATACTCCCCTTCTCTCCTTTTCCAACCAGATGCCGCCATTTGCCTTTCTAACTTTGCATAATAGGAGGTGGGGCAGCTTCCTGTTCCAGCAGAACTGGAAACTTATCTCAGTTTCACGCTCACTGCATGGTTCCTCCGTTTGTGTAGCCTTGCACTGTCTTCCATCCGGATTTCTGATCCTTTGCTTCCTAGTGACAAGTAGGTATTCTGTACACCTTTACCCATGACTTACTGTTTTGGATTCCTGACCTACCATGGGCTGGAAGGAAGACAGGGGCCAGACTTTCCAAGTCATATTGCAGAGGGTGAACTTTATCCCAAAGACCACCAGAAACTCTGAGAAGACAAATAATGGTTAATATATATTCAGCAGTTACTATATACACTATGTGTAGTTTTCACACTTTGATATTCTCACAATATCCTTCAGAGGTGGGTATTCTTTATTACCTTTGTTTTACAGATGAGGAAACTAAGGCTTAGAGAATGTATCAATCAGAAACAGAAACCCAACAGGAAACAGAAAGCCTCTGAGTATTGAAAACAAAAGATACTCGATCTAGGGAACTAGTTCTGCAGGTGATGGAAGAGGTGAGAACCCAAATAGCAATGATGAGGCAACTGAGAGGTCAGCAACAGGAAGCAAAAGAAAAAGGGTTGAGTTATGGAAGCTCAGAGGCCAGCACAGGGTAGAAGCTGGAACCACAGGGGCGCCACTGAAAGCAAAGAAGGACACACATGGGCAAGTCCCTGCCTTCCATCATCCAGTATTTACCACTGTCCTTATTGGCTGAACTCACTTGGAAGCCAGAGCGCCTGGGGAGTGTAGTTCCCTGTGATACAGAGAAAAGCAGGGAAAGGACTTTGCATTTGTGTGGGTCCCAAAGGGAATCAGGTATGCACAAGAAAAGTAGGATAATTTGAGGAGGGTCTATTTACTAAGGGCTTAATTACAAAAGTATGTGGGAGCAATAGGGGAATCACAAGGGCTAGTGCTGTGGATCCTAGGGCTAGCAGCACCAGAACTGCTCCCATCCCTGCGGCCAAGGGGACGTGGGGAAGGAGAGGCTACTGGAAACGGGAAGAGAAGCAAGTACTGTAGAGCAGGTGACCTGGAGAAGAACAGCAATGTTTTGTGGAGGGCCATGGCCACAGCCCCACAAGGAAGGAAGAGACCTTCTTTCTCTTCTCTTCCCTTCTTCTCATTGGTTGGTTCTCCCATTGGCCAAACCCAAAAGGAAGCCTGAGGGCACAGGAGCCCTATCAAGGTAGTAACATTTACAATTTCCATTTTAGAGACAAGACACCAAGCTTTGGACAGTTTAGGTGACTTTTTCAAGGTCACACATACAATTTGTAGAGATGGAAATTGAGTCTAGATACACGTGACTCCAAACCCATGTTTGTTAAACACTACACTAGACTTTTTGCCTAGAGAATGATTTCTTGCTTTAATCTTCAAATCTGGTATTTTAACTCTTTGCCCACCTACCTCATTATAGAGTCCAATTTGCACAGAACCTCAGAACCTTCTACATCATATGACTATTTCCTGTTATTTGGATTCTGGTCCCCAACATTACCTTGGTTCCCTCTGTCTTAGTAACTGAACATCTGTTCGCCACTTAACACCATTTGTATTACTAACATTTCCTGTGGAAAAGGAACAGTTCGCACAGCTCATTTTGCAATCAAGAGTGTAGCACACACAAGTTATAGGGTTCCCAAGTAGCCAACCAAATGTCACAATATAAAAGTGTTGTCCTGCCAGATGCTAGGTGTCTGCTGGCTAAAACCAACAGGTAGAATGATTAACCTTAAGAAAGAATTTCAAAGATAAAAATATGTATATTTCAAGGTATTTGCTTTTGCATTATTTTTAGTCGTGAACTATTAGGAGCAGCACAAATGTCCAACAAAGCGGAATTGCTAGTATGAGTGTCACTCATCAAATACTGAGTGGGGAGAGCTTTAAGCTTCCCATTTCTGCATTCTGATAAAGGTTGAAGGCATATTTCTGGACAAAGTCCTTAGGGAATGTATTTTCAGTAGGAGGGAACAAAGTGTTAAAAACTCTTGTCCATACTTTTGGCCTTAGGTAAGTGGGGATTAGGCAAGCTGGGAGCTGTTCCCTCTTGTGGGGATTTCCTGCCCTGGGAAAGATTAGCCAGACCAGAGGACAGCCTAGAGGAAGGAGTAAGTGGTTAGCGGAACTCTGCCGAGGGTCTGAGGGACAAAGCCTTTTCTTTGGGATATACATAATTCTTTAGAAAAATTTTCCAGCTTTATTGAGAAATAATTGACATGCATCACTGTATAAGTTTAAGGCATACAGCATGATGGTTTGATTTGCATATATTGTGAAATGATTTCAGTAAGTTCCACTAACATCTGTCTTTTTATGTTTTTATGATGTTAATTCATGATCTTTTATTTCCACTCAAAGAACTCCCTTTAGCATTTCTTGTAAGGCAGGTCTGGTGGTAATAAACTCTCTCAGCTTTTGCTTGTTTGGGAAAGTCTTTATCCCTCCTTCATTTCTGAAGGACACCTTTGCAGCGTATACAGTTCTTGGGTGACGGTTATCTTCTTTCAAAATCCCTCTTGGCTTGGAAAGTTTCTATTGAGAAATCTGCCTGTAGTCTTATGTGGGTTCCTTTGTATGTAAACTCTCTCTTTTCTCTCTTTTTTTGGCCGTGCCACTCGGGTTGTGGGATCTTAGTTTCCCCGACCAGGGATTGAACCTGTGCCCTCAGCAGTGAAAGTATGGAGTCTTAACCATTGGACTGCCAAGGAATTCCCCCTCTTTCTTTTCTCTTGATGCTCTTAAAATTCTTTCTTTGTCTTTGACTTTTGGCAATTTAATTACAATGTGTCTCAGGATAGCCCTATTCAGAGTCAACCTACTTGGGGTCCTTTGGTCCTCATGGATCTGGATGTCCATTTCTCTCCCCAGGTTTGAGAAGTTTTCAGCCATTATTACTTTAAATATACTTTCTGTTCTTTTCTCCTTCTTTTCTCCAGGAATTCCCGTAATGCAAATATTGTTTCTTTTCATTGTGTCCCATAAGTCCCATAGGATTTCTTCACTCATTTTCTTTTTGCTCCTTTGGCCAGGTAATATCCCACCCTCCAGGTCACTGATTCTTTCTTCTGCATGGTCAAGTCTACTTTTGAAACTCTACTGAATTTTTCAGCTCACTTATTGTATTTTTCAACTCTAGGATTTCTGTTTGTTTTTTTACAGTTACTGTTTCCTTGCTGAACTTCTCGTTTTGTTCATGCATTGTTTTATTAATTTTGTTTAGTTGCTGTCAGTGTTTTCTTGTAGTTCACTAAACTTTCTTAATAGGATTATTCTGAATTCTTTGCCTGGCAGTTCGTAGGTCCATTTCTTTAGGGTCAGTTATTGGAGCTTTATTAGTTTCCTTTGGTGGTGTCATATTTACCTGATTTTTCATGATCCTTGATTCCTTACATTGGATATCTACGCGTTTGAGTAATTGGGCTCCTCTTCCTGACTTTACAGGTTTACTTTGGAAGAGACAGTTCTTCACCAGTCAGCTCAGTTTGGGTTTCTGAGCGTGCTTACTGATAAAGTCCTTGGGCAGGTTGGTTCTGATGTAATGGTCTATTTTGGGGCAAGGCAACTGTTTGAGCTCTGAGGGATGGGGATAAGGGTGTGTGTCACTGGCTGAGAACAGTTGGATAGGACTGCAGGTGGGTAAGTCCTAAGTGAGGCTAAGGGAAGCTCTGCAGTTACTTGGATTCTTTGGTTGGGCTTACTAGGTGGTCAGGACAGGGTACTACATTTGCAGTAGCCGGGGCTATGAATTAGCTTCCCTGCTCTGGCAGGGCAGCAGGATGAGACTCAGGGCCTGGACAGCTCAATTGTTTGGGAACCCGAATCAGGCCAGAGTGTGCACTGAATTCCCTGGTCAGCTGAGGCTACCAGTTTTTCTTTGCAAATGGGGGGAGCCATGGGCCATGCTCTCTGTTCAAGTGCCACTGTACATAGGGCTGTTGAATGGGCTGTGCAGCTTCCTGTGTGCTCTGGATAGGTTCCCTGGTCAGAGAGACTGAGGGCTGTATTCAGCAATAACTGGGGGGTACGAATTAGATTCCATACCTGGGTATAGTGGGAGAAGCAGCTCTAAAATTGGTCAAGATCTTTGTTGTCTTAACTCAGGCCAACTCCACCCCAAGTTCCCTGGCTGAGCAGGGTCACTGGCTTTGCTCTGCAAACTATTGGCTCTGGCCTGCCCGCCTCTCAGCTTGAGCACTGCTGGGCGGCACAACTTGCTTGAGTTGTCTCCAGCCCTTCTCGTCAGATGGGGCCAGAAGACACTCTCCACAGTGTGTGGGGCTGTGAATCCACTCCTTGCCTGAGAGTGGGCAAACCCGGCTCTAGGGCCAGCAGAACCTCTCATTTGAGGACCTGAATCAGGCAGATCTCCACTCCCGCTGAGTTCCCTGGTCAGAGGGCTCCCTTGACTTGGTTCTGCAGATGAGCGAAGCTGCTAGTTGCGTTTACTACTTGGGGACCACAGGTGTGAACTCGGTCAGCCAACGACCTGTGTTAGCTGTTGCAAGCCCTTCCCTTCTCCATCACAGTCAGATTCCCAGGGGTTGAGCCCCACAGATTCTCCTGAAATCCCCATGGGGCGAGATCAGAGTAGGGGTTTCAGCAAAGCCATCCACAATGCTGTGGATGACTGGTTGACCCCTTGGGTTCTCTTTTCCCACTGGAGGAACTGGAGGTTGCATTGGCCTGGGAGAGGGGCAAGGCAGTCAGTATGTAGCTGTTTCTCTTACTTTCTAATGCAATCTCTGTTGGTCTCTCTGGTGCAGGGGAGTGTCTCAGCCTCACCCCCATGTTCTAGGATTCTCTCAGTGGTGTCTTGTTCTTGAATAGTTGTTAGTTGTACCTGTGAGGGGGAGTAAAGTCAGGACAACTCATGTTGCCATCTTGGTGATGTCACTCTGGGATATCTTCAGTGCTTCTTTCAGATTGGTAAGACCTAGGGGGTTGAGGAAAAGGGTATGACTGAGGAGAAAGTGGCCAAGTACCCTTGGTTCTCTTTTAGAATAGTCTCAGAGTAGAAAGATCAAGAGTCCTCATAACTCACATATGTCTCACTCAGCTCACCCAAGATAGGAGTCTGAGGCCAACGCCAGAGTAGTTAGTATTCCTTTGCCCAGAGTGATTCATCCCAAAGCTTTCCTAGAGCAGCAGTTCTTAAGTTATGATCCACATACTCTCAGGGGGTCTCTGGGGCCCTTTCAGAAAGTTTCCAAGCTCAACCATCTTCATAATAATACTATGATGTTATTTGCATTTTTTACTGAATGGTGCAAAAGCAATTGTGGATTAAACTCTTTGGCACCACAATATCAATGAAAGCGTTGACTTTATGCCTTAATACAGTGTGGTATTGAAACTGTATTTTTTACCACCATACAGTCATAGTTTTTTAAAAAAGAATCAAGTTCACATGAGAACTTTTTTAATATGCTGTGTGATGAAATGGCAAGTATAAAGCATTTCTGATACAAAGCTAAGGACACTGGTGGTCATAAGGAAAAGCGCTTGTGCAAACTGAATGAGTTACAAGCTGAACTAATTGCATTTTTCATGGAGCACAGAAAAATGACAGAATGACTGACAAACTATGGTTATTGAGATTAGAGTATTTGGCAGACATTTTTCCAAAAATGAATGCAGTGAGTCTCAGTTCAAGGAAAACAACTGATAGCATGTGTTGCTAATGATAAAATTCAAGTTTTTAAGCAAAAAAAAAAAATACTGTTTTTTTGGGAAAACTTGTGTTCTCGCTATGAGCTTGAGAGCTTCCCAATACTTAAAGACTTCTGATGAACTCGGTGGTGATATGAACAAATGTGATTTTTAAAATACTTTATAATAAATTATGTCAACATAAGGAAACTCCGTATGACTCAGTGAACCAATATCTTCCAAATGACCAATGTATGATGTTTCAAAATAATGCATGAGTAAAAGAGCGATCCCAAGTGCAAGATAGACAGATACATTTTTTATGTGACAGATATAAAAAGTTTATTGATATCATTTCAAATTCCACATTACAGCTGATCTTTATAAACTCCGCTTGTCAAGATTTGGATAGGAACAAAGAAGAACATCCACAATTATTTTAAAAGACTGTTAAAATACTCCTCCCTTTTCCAATTACACATCTGGATGAGGCTGGATTTTCTTCATATA
This sequence comes from Balaenoptera musculus, assembly GCF_009873245.2. Classification (NCBI taxonomy): domain Eukaryota; kingdom Metazoa; phylum Chordata; class Mammalia; order Artiodactyla; family Balaenopteridae; genus Balaenoptera; species Balaenoptera musculus. The sequence continues at coordinate 27,295,502 of NC_045787.1, read as the reverse complement.
CTTCAACCAAAAGAGTATACTACAAAGACTGAATGCAGAAGCAGTTATGAGGCATCCAGATGTCCTTTATTAAGCCAGACTTTAAACAAATTTGCAAAAATGCAAAACAATGCCAGTTTTGTCACTAAATTTTCCTTTGTTTTGAAAAGTATAGTTACTTTTTCATAAAAATATGTTATTTATGATGGCATGTAATGTCATTGTTTTTTTAATGAACATATAAATATTTTTAAATTTCACAGTTTTTGGGTTTTTTTTTAATAAATTTATTTATTTATTTATTTTTGGCTGTGTTGGGTCTTCGTTTCTGTGCGAGGGCTTTCTCTAGTTGCGGCAAGCGGGGGTCACTCCTCATCACGGTGCGCGGGCCTCTCACTATCGTGGCCTCTCTTGTTGCGGAGCACAGGTTCCAGACGCGCAGGCTCAGTAGTTGTGGCTCATGGGTTTAGTTGCTCCGCGGCATGTGGGATCTTCCCAGACCAGGGCTCGAACCCGTGTCCCCTGCATTAGCAGGCAGACTCTCAACCACTGTGCCACCAGGGAAGCCCAATTTTCTACTCTAGCAAATATTGATACCTATAACCTACACAAACAAAAGCTCTTTGAGGTCCTCAATAATTGTTAAGAGTGTGATGAGGTCACAAAACCAAAGGTATTTTTTCTTTGTTTGTTTTTGTTTTTTTTTTAAGCCAAAGGTTTGAGTGAATCAACTATACTGCAATTTAAAAGAAAGAGAGAGAGAATAAAATACTCCAGAAAACAAAGCTTTGAGAACTGCTGTGCTAGGACATTTGGTTGAGCACAGAATGGGGTGGCAGTGGCAGGAATGTATGGCTGGTTGGTGCTTTAGGGATTCTCTTCCATCTTCTCTCACACCTTACCTTTTGAAGAATATAATACCAACATTAGAAACTGGACTTAGGAAGATTTTAAAAACATCTTTTTATAAAGAAAAAAAAAAATTTAGACACAGAGCGCAAACGTGTGTGTGGAACAGGACTATAAAGGTGTGATGATGATATTCCGGCAAAGACAGGAAGGGGACCTTGGAAAATGAGAACTGTAATGTTGGGATGGTGGGGTGATGCTTGATGGATTTTCTTTGGTGTTTTTATAATAATATTTTAACAATTGAAAAATCAAATTAAAAACATTCACATACGCAACAACAACAACATTTTTCCAGGAGATTCAGAAGCAAGAATTCTCTAGGTTTTCCCCCAGTTGATTGTAAAACCAAACTGTCTGTTAAGTTGATGGGGCCAGGAAAGTCCCCACGCTGTTTTGCAAGACAGAAAATTTCAGCTCTTGGATTATGTCGAATGCGATGGCTATGGGGGTTGTATTTCTCCCTCACAGTTCTTGAAGGTGGGATGCGGATTGCACCGTAGACTCTTGAGGCTGAGAGTTGAGCTAAATCTCTGAATATCGCTATTGGGCAGGAAGCAGTTAGCACCTGGCTTTGTTTACAGTGCCCTGATCAGCTGTTCCACTGTGGCCAGGGAGAGATCTGGACCACTTCCACCAAAGGCGGTGAGCAAAGTTACACGAAGCTGGCTGTGCGTGAAATCTCCAGGTGCTACAGGTTTCTGTACACACAGAGGAAAGAACAGGATGGGCAGGTAACACCACAGGCTACCACTCCAGCAAAGAGCTGGCTGCCCTCTGGCAGTAATACCCGCTGGGGGTGTGGCACTGAGATAGCAAACACCTTGCCCCAAGCTGATAGGGACACCTGAGCCACGGAAGTGTCAGTCTCAGCTTCCTCTGGGTCTGTCTGCCTTAGGAGAAGAGTTTGCCTATGACGTTTGCTTACAGAAATGACAAGCTTTTTCCTTTCGTTCAACTATTTCATTCATTCATTCAACAAACTGAGTGCTTACTATGAGTTATCTGTTCTACGGACTAGGAATATAGGGCTGAGCAAAACAGGCAATAATCTCACCCTCAGGGAATTTACGTTCTAGAGGAGAGACAGAGAATCACTAAAATAATTAATTACTGGGTGGTGATAAGAGCCATGGAGAAAGATAAAGTAGGGGAGGGAAAGGGTGAGTTGTGAGAGTAGGTGTAAGGGTCTTAGGGAAGCCTTACCCAGAAGGTGAAATGTGAGCAAAGACCTATTTCAGGTTATTGTGGAAACTAAAGAAAAACACAAACAAGCAAAAAAACACTTATAAATTTGAGAAAAACTACAACAGAAAGCACCCATTCTCCCATTTTAATATTAACATTTCGTTGGTATCCTTTTACACTACTTTCAATGCATGTATGAACATATACCATTTTTTAAAAGGTAGATGCATTCCTGCCTGTACAGGCATGGAGTTCTTATTTTCTCACTTTGCAATACATCCCGAGCAGCTTTCCATGTTTGTTCCTAGATCTGTACCATCTCTTCAGCTGGTCACAGAAGATGGGGAAGGGTATAGCATAACGGGGAGCCAGGGGTCTCGCCCCAGACCTGTCACTTATGTAAGCTCTCTGTGTCTCAGTTTCTTCATCAGTAAGATAAGGATATAGGATTTAACTCATAAGGTTGTTTCCTCACAGGAAGGAATTAAATGACTCACATGAAATGATACATGGAAAGCAGACTGTTTTGGTAACTCAGACAAGAGATGGTGGCTTGAACTAGAAGGATGGCAGTGAAGGTGATTAGAAGTGATCTGATTCAAGACACATTTTGAAAATAGAACCCTTCTACACTGTAGGTGGGAATGTAAATTGGTACAACCATTATGGAGAACCAGTATGGAGGTTCCTTAAAAAACTCAATATAGAACTACCATATATGATCCAGCAATCCCACTCCTGGGCATATATTTGGAGAAAACCATAATTTGAAAAAATACATGCACCGCAATGTTCATTGCAGCACAATTTACAATAGCCAAGACATGGAAGCAACCAAAGTGTCCATGGACAGAGGAGTGGATAAAGAAGATGTGGTACATATATACAATGGAATATTACTCAGCCATAAGAAGGAATGAAATAATGCCATTTGCAGCAACATGGATGGACCTAGAGATTGTCATAGTAAGTGAAGTAAGTCAGACAAAGACAAATATCATGTGATATCACTTATATGTGGAATCTAAAAAAATGGTACAAATGAACTTATTTACAAAACAGAAATAGAGTCACAGATATAGAAAACAAACTTATGGTTACCGGGGGGGAAAGGGCGGGGAGGGATAACTTGGGAGATTGGGATTGACATATACACACTACTATATATAAAACAGATAGCTAATAGGGACCTACTGTATAGCACAGGGAACTCTACTCAATACTCTGTAATGACCTATATGGGAAAATAATCTAAAAAAGAGTGGATATTGGTGTATGTATAACTGAATCACTTTGCTGTACACCTGAAACTAACACAACATTGTAAATAAACTACACTCCAATAAAAATTTTTAAATATTAAAATAAAGAAAAAAATAGAGCTGTTGGTGTTTAACTACAGGGCTCTGAGGAAAAGAGGAAAGAATGAAGGGCGATTCCTGGGTTGGGGGATAGTGAGAGCATCATTTGCAAGGGGAGGGCCAGGAGAACACATTTGAGGGTGGGTGGGTGGAAGGATGGCTCTCATTGGGCCATATTACCTCTATTCCCATTGCCCTTCATCCTTATAGCCATCACCTTAGTTTAGGCCTTGTCCTCTGAAGACCAGGCTATGGTAATACCATGTCCTCCATAGACCCCCTGATTCCAGCCCCTTCCTTTCAGGGCAACTGGCCTTCTCGCTAACTCTCTCCTACGGTTCTCCCCTTTCTTCCTTAATCCTCCCACCCACCACCCCAACCTCTGTTTGCCTAAGTCTAACTCACCTTCCAAGGCCAACTCCAAGTACCGCCTTCTTCACAAAAGCACCTCTCCTCCTGAATTTTGATACAAATTAGGTACATCATTCATTTGTTTTTTAGTATGTTATTCACCCTTTCTGTTAAAAATGTGTTAATTTTCCTCCACTGTTCCCTGAACCCTTCCTGACAGGACCCTTAAAGATGGGGACAGCATCGGGCACTGTGGGTTGCATGTTTGGGGACCTTGGCGAGGCAGGGTGGGGATTAGAAGGGCTCTTAGGGGACAAGAGGGACACAGAGGGAAACTCCATAGACCTCATGGGGGCTCATGGCAGGCCCTGCAGCACCTGCTTTAGGCCCAATTCCACTGAGAGTGCTACTCCCATTTCCAAGGGACAATATCGTCAAGGCTTTTTACTGCTGGTGAATCATTTGAGACCATTTTCTCCGGTGTGTAAACTGTCCAGTCAGAGACGGCCAAAGAGCAGCCTTTGGGATAATCGGCCACTTGACCTCTATTCCTACCTGCCTTGTTCTGTCCTCAGTCAAGTTCAGCGGCTAAACAGAGGCTGACCCAGCCCCACAGAGCTCATTTTAGGCCATGCCACTGTATTTATAAAGAGCTCAAGCTGCTCTCTTTAACTGGTCTTGGTCACCTGTCCCTGCCTATTGGTAAGTTGATATGGTTTATCCTCCAGGGCCTAACCAAAGGTCTCCTCCTCATGGGCCTCTCCAGGGCCTGAAATTACTTTGTTCATCCTTTCTTTGGGTCTAACTAGGTATTAAGATTATGCATGCCAGTGTTAAAGGTGATTCACATCTTGGCTCAAATCGATTTATCTTGGTAGCCAAGGAAGCGAGGAGCAAGGTCCTGGGGCCATCCCCACCTCGCTTCTCTTTCCCTTCTCTGAACGTGTTTGTTTACAGGTACATCTTGGTGGATGTGGGGCTGGGGGCCCTGCAGAGGTGTGGATGGCTGCCAGGGCCCTCTGGAATTCAGGACCCGGGTGGGGAGCTGCAGGGAGGGAAGCCGTAGAGCAGCCTGGGGCAGCAGGCAGACCCCGAGTTTCTCCCACAGAGCACCAACTCACAACTGCCCTTGAGGCAGCCTGAACAGTGGCCCCCAAAGACAGCCACCCTTAAAGGCCTGGAACTTGTGGATGTTACCTTATACGGCAAAAGGGGCTTTGCAGAGGTAATTAATCCCTCCTTTGTGAGGGAGAGATTACCAGGTGGTCCCTAAATGTAATCATAAGCATCCTTATACAAGGGAGGCAGAGGGGAATTTAATACAGAAAGGAGGGAGACATTGTGACCACAGAGTCCGAGGCACGAGTGAGGAGGTCACATGATGAGCCAAGGGTGGCCCGCAGCCGCCGGAAGTTGGAAGAGACAATGATGGGATTCTCTCCTGGAGCCTGCAGACACCTTGATTTAAGCCCGGTAAGACTGAGTTCACACTTCTGGTATCCAGAACTGTAAGAGAATAAAGTTGTGTCATTTTAAGATCTCCAGTGGGCAGTGGTTACAACAGCTGTACGGAATGAATACAGCTCCGCAGCCCACATGAATCCTGGGTCCTCTAAGGAGGCTTGTCTTACCTGAGGGTCCAAAGTCATTCAGGACATGGCCTGGGGCGTGAGTGGACTCAGCATGGACACCCCAGGCTAAACAAGGACCTTTGCTCTAGGACAGATTTGCTCTCCCAGAGGAGGCCCAGCCAGGTCCAGATGGAACCTGGGGGGTGAGCCTGAAGGCTGTTGTGTCCCAGGTGGGCTTTGGCTTGTAGCCTTACATCTGAGATGGCCATTTTCTCCCCTGAGCTCCCTCCTTGTCCTCTGAGAACAGGAGGAGGAACTTCTTAGAAAACAGACCAGCTGGCTGGAACTGGCTGCATCGTTTGTGAGGTCTAGTACAAAATGAAAATGAAGACGCCCTTCTTCCAAACTTTTAAAGAATTTCAAGATGGTGACGATCATGCATTAAACAAGCGTTGGGCCTTCTGAGACCAGGCCCCAGTGCAACCCCTGGACGGGGCCTGCTGCCTTTGCGCTCTGCTCCATCCTTAGGTGGACTTCCACCTCCAACACCATTTTTCTTTCTTGAAACTTTTTAGAAAAGTCATTTCTTTTTGGCTCCTTTTCCTTTTCATGAAGGGGTTCTGCTCTCCAAGTTGCCAGGCCAAAAATAAGGCCTGCCTGCAGAGTGAAATAAAACTCTTTCAGGATCCGACTGATAACTCCAATGTTTTCAAAACAAACAAGAACAGCTATAAAGAATTTATGGGCCCAATAAAAATCCCCAACCACAGCATCAGCCATGGGACAGAGAGTGTCATTTGAGAGAAACTCTGTAATGCTTTCCTGCAGCTCCGCAGTGGCCCAGGGGCCTGAGGCTGGGCTGGGACACTTGTCAGAGTGAGCAGGGGAATGGGTGATCCCCGGAGGCTCTTATGGAAAAAGAGGGCTCTGGAGGGTGCCCGTGCCATCACAGGACATACCATTTTAAGTGGTTTCTGCAATGGCTGGCCCCAAGCCTGCCTCCTGTCCCTTTCTCCCCAGATCTTATGCTGCTCACTGGTAGGTGGAAAGAAAAGGGAAGCAGGCCCCGGCCTGAGACCCTGTGCTTCACAAGAACTTTCCAGATCAACCTGATTTTTCTCTAGCTGTTCCTGCAATGCATGTCCTGCAACCTGAGCCCTTATGGACTCTGGACTCTATTACATAGCACTTGCCTTTAGGTAAGCTGTTTTCATCCCTGATTCTGGCATCCCAGACTGTGACTGCCTGTTAGGCTGGAAGCTGAGCTTTGAGTTCTTTTTTTGGTAAAATCCATCAGTCAGTCGAGAAGAGACTTAAAAATCTGTTAACCAGTGGGTTGATCAATGTCTCCATGAGGCAACTGCTGGGAAGTAACAGCTTAATTGGCCAATTTTACTTTTAGCTGTGATGGCAGGTGACCTGCAATGACCCAGAGATTGTGCCTTGCTAGCTTACCTTAAGAAATTCAATGATTCCTAGAATATTGTAGCTGAAAGGGCTTCATTTTCCTGATGAAGAAAGGGTTCTAGCTGGTGGCAAGGACCTTCCTGGCCTGGGGAGGTTGTTCCCGCTGCTGGTCTCTCCTCTTGCCCTCACGCCTCTGTGAGGCTATGACGTCAGCAGCTGGAGCCCATGCTTGCCTGCCTCAGGCCTGGGACCACTTCTCTCAGGGAAGCCCAGCATCCACTGTGGCAGATGGGGCACCGGCCTTGTCCGAGTAACAGGCTGTCCCTATTCTGAATGTATAGGCTGTTAGAGAAGCCAGGAATCCTGGGAGAGGACGGGAAAGAGCTATGACACACAGGATGAGCTCAGGGGCCGCACCTTGCGGAGGTAGCCCCCCTAAGGCTCCCTGCCAAGAACACACCCCCCTGCGATTTATGAGGTCACACAGCATGAGATTTCATGGACTGCAGATCTATTTGTGGGAACGTGGATTCTCTTTTGAAAGTCAAAGTCCTCTGGGAAGGAGTAAACGTCTCTGTTTGCTGTAGGTTGAAGGCAAGGGGACTGATCTCATTGGCCCCAGCTGGGTTGAGCTGCACCTGGAGAAGGGGCTCTCTGTGGTGGGGAAGGGGAGTTGGAAGCAAAGTTGAAGGGGGGATCTTTCATGGTGTGGGACCCATGTGGATGGGCGCTGACTGAAGCTCGTAGGATAGCATGAGGTACTCTATATTCTGAGGCTCAGAGGCTGAGAGACGAATGATGTTAGAAATAAAAATATCCATTGACTTCAAAAGTCTATCTTGCTGGCCCTGTTCTCAGGCAAGGAAGAGGAAGCGCCTTGTAGCTGGAGTATTGGGGTTACCATTGCACTGCTTTGACTGCAGTTTCTTGTCCCTTCCATTCAGCTTGCTCATTCTTGCCAATTTTGCTCTCCTAAGTGGTACTTCATGCCACTCCCCTGCTCAAGAACATACAATGGCTCCCTTTTACCTGTTGGACCAAATTCATAATCCTGATTAGCTTTTAAAGTAATCTGGCTCTGACTTAACCTTAATTTTTGGTCTCTATCGGTAGAATGTCAAAGTCAATGTAAATTGCAACAATGATATCTTTCCACATTATAAGAATGGCAACCCTGGACTTCCCTGGTGGCTCAGTGGTTAGGAGTCCGCCTGACAATGCAGGGGACACGGGTTCGATCCCTGGTCTGGGAGGATCCCACATGCCGCAGAGCAACCAGGCCAGTGTGCCACAACTGCTGAGCCAGTGCTCTAGAGCTTGCAGGCCACAACTGCTGAAGCCCACACACCGCAACTACTGAGCCCGCGTGCTGCAACTACTGAAGCCCGCACACCTGGAGCCCATGCTCTGCAACAAGAGAGGCCACCACAATGAGAAGCCTGCGCACTGCAACAAAAAAGTAGCCCCTGCTCGTCACAACTAGAGGAAGCCCGCGCTCAGCAACAAAGACCCAAAGCAGCCAAAAATAAAAATTAAAAAAAAAAAGAATGGCAACCCTGAGGAGGGTGTCATATTCCTAAGACACGTATCATGATCTTTGTGTGCCTTAAAACTTTTACTGTTATAGGTGAGTCATTCAAAAATTGTGGAAAATGCTGGTTTTCAAAATGAGTTCACCAAACATGAAGAATGTATTTTTCAAAGTATAATAAAATTGCAATCCATTTGAGCAGAAAAATTCTACTTTTCCAAGTATTTCTTTTTCACCTCCACTATTTCTTCACAGTCTCATGATAACTGTGGATACTCTCTCTGTCTCTTTTTTTTTTAATAAATGAGCCTGAGGCTTGCTGAGGCCTCCCGGTGTGTACGGATAGAGAAGGGAGCAGGACCCGATTCCCTATACTCTGATCAACGTTCTTTCCTCTCTTCACACAAGCTCACAACAGTTTGCGGTTTCTGACCAGCATTGTCTGTCTGTCCTTACAAGGTCCTGTTCTGTCATTAAAATGTGAGGTGAGCGGTGATCATTTTGTAATGTACAGAAATATTGAATCACTGTGTTGTGTACCAGGAACTAACGTAGTGTTGTAGGTCAATTATACTTCAAAAAAGAACAAGCACACAAACTACTAGAGAAAGAGATCAGATTTGTGGTGACCAGAGGCGGCGGATGGGAGGACAGGGAGTTGGATGAAGGCAGTCAGAAGGTACAAACTTCCGGAAGATAAATAAGTACTAGGGATGTAATGTACAACATGATAAATATAATCAACTCTGTTGTATGTTATATATAAAAGTTGTTAAGAGGGTAAATCCTAAGAGTTCTTATTGCAGGGAAAACTTTTTTTTCTTTTTCTTTTATTTTGTACCTATATGAGATGACAGATGTTCACTAAACTTATGGTGGTAATTATTTCACGATGTATGTAAGTCAAATCATTATGCTGTACACCTTAAACTTATACAGTATTGTGTGTCAATTATATATCAATAAAACTGGAAGAAAAAATATGTAAATAAAAAGATTAAATATGAGATGAAAATGTCAGATCTGCTGGTCTTCAGGCAACAGCTCACTTCTGTCAAAGGCAGCACTATTGTGGGGCATGTGAGGATGCCCAAGATGCCAGGCCTCATCCTTGTGAATGTTTAGAGGGTTGGTCTCCAGCCCTAAGTACTACCAGACACGTGGCCTCAATCCCAGAGCATTTGCTACATTTTACATCCTGGGCTTTTAGTCAAGTTGTTCCTCTTCACCAATCCACAAAGTCTGGGCCCAGACCTCCTTTCAAAACTCATTTCTTTTATGAAACAGAGAACGAACCCCACTGGAGGCAACACTTTTTTTTTTTTGGCTGCGTTGGGTCTTCGTTGCTGCGTGTGGGCTTTTTCTCTAATTGCAGCGAATGGGGGCTACTCTTCGTTGTGGTGTGTGGGCTTCTCATTGCAGTGGCTTCTCTTGTTGTGGAGCACGGACTCTAGGTGTGCAGTCTTCAGTAGTTGTGGCATGAGTGCTCAGTAGTTGTGGCTCACTGGCTTAGCTGTTCTGCAGCATGTAGGATCTTCCTGGACCAGGGCTCGAACCCGTGTCCCCTGCACTGGCAGGCAGATTCTTAACCACTGCGCCACCAGGGAAGCCCGAAGGCAACACTTTTAAGAAAGTTTCTTAAAACACAAACTTAGAGAGATAGTCAGTGAAGGGTGTAGGAAAAGGGAGAGAGAGAGGAGGAAAAAAGAAAGGCAAAAAAGAGAAGCAAGATGTAAGAACTTAATTTTAACGCCAAGGAGCCTCTTAAAGGCTTATGGCCCTGTGAGCCTTTTTAATGAGTCAGCCACTCTTTGACCCTAAAGGCAATATAATTTTGTGCATTAACTTTTAAAATCTGGTCACGTGTCATTTATGCAATCAATGGTCCAGTGAACTCATGTTGAAGGTTAATTGCAAGACCTTCTCCAAGAGCTAAATTCCAGGATGGTGCATCTGTGTGGCCATGAAGGAGTGTCACTCACTCGCTGAGGACCTCTGTGGCTGACTTAAGTAGACCCAAGTCTCCCAGCCTCGTGGAGGAGCATATGGAGGAGTGCTGGCCACTGCCCTCAGGTGAACCCACTGCCTACTGGTCCAGCAGCATAGCTTCATTCTTTTGCACTTAGAAGGCACTTTTGGTACTTTCGAGCTCCAAATGAACATTCCCACAACCCTCTGAGGGTGCACGTTTTGCATGCTTATGAAGCAATGCTTATACTTGTAGTTTATATTTTTGGAAGATTTATCAGAAATGGAGCCCAGGGTAGTGCCTGGGGGTGGGGAAGGAGTCAGGGCAGCTAAGAAAAGGACACAAAGAAGTTGCACATGAGGATGAGAGAAGAAAGGTGTGCTATGGGTGGGCATCAGGACGAGGAACGAGGCCCATCAGGAGGTCCAGCTGTGGGGTCCTTAACTTTATTTTTGCCCTGGAATCCCTGACAGCCTGATGAAACCCAGAGACACTTTCTCAGAATAATGTTTTAATAATGTATGAAATAAAATTCCTAGGATTCCAAAGCAGACTGCAATGATGTCGAAATACAGTTATCAAAATGCTTCATAGACAAATTTGTAATATAAAATGCACGTGCTTTTTTGGCTAATGCATTGAATAAGATCTAGTGGTGGGTCTGGAATTATTTTAGAGGCAGTGATGCTGGTAAATGTTATTTCAAGATAACAACTTGCAACAACTCCCTATTGATTTGAAAATATCTTTGATTTTTCCCAGTAAAAAAGTTGTAGGGACTTCTATAAGGACTGTTACTGTTGACAACCTTTATAATTAAAGGAAACGCTAAATATCTTTTTGAGGTTAGTGAAAATAAAGTTGTAATTTTTTCCATCCCACTTCATGAACATGCTGAATTCTCTCTATGGAACACTCATGGGTCTGTCGGTCCCCAGATGAAGAAACGCTCTGCAGAGGTTCAAAATTACCTGCGCCAACTTAGGGGGGAGAAAAAGGATCAGGTCCCTGAACTCTGTACATCATACGGGAATCTCAGCTGATGTTTGCTGATTGCTGTAGTTGGAAGGCTCAGGCAGAGGTTTCTCATTTCATTTCTGACGCTGGTTTTATAAACACTATTATTTAAAGGTCATTAAAATGTGCCCGTGGCTCATGAATTGCACACAGCTGAATTCACTAAAAGGATGGTTAATTAAGAAGCTGCCAAAGAAGAGGAATGAGGGCTGTCGTGGGCGCATCTGCATGGCATTCAGGAGGCAAGCCCGCTGCTCCTTAAGCGGGTCTCACTGAGCTCATCTCCAGCCGCCTTGGTGACGGATGTTTGGATGTTGGCTGCCTCCCAAGAGTGTTTCATCAGGATGTTGCTTCCCTGTGGACATAGACGGGGTGGTAGCCAAGCAATCTCAAAGGGCAGCAGGCTCATATTGGGATAATTTTCTTCTCACGTTGTTTTTGCTCTCGCTGTTTTGGTTCTTCCAACTCTTTAAAACACGTAATGTCTCAAGTTAGTTCTGCAAACCACCTGGTTCCAAGTGCCTATAAATGGTACTGGGAAGAGTGTGGAGGCCAGGCAGCGTCCAGCTAGGCACAGAGGTCCTGAAGTCAACAACCATGGCTCCCAATTTGCCAAGGCAACTTGCCTCTGCTACAGTACTGGGGGCAGTGAAGGGGATGGAGAGAGGAGACACATTGCCTCCCTTTAAGAAAACTCCAGAATCTATTGAGTGGATGAGTTCCTTATAAATTTTGGATATTAACCTCATATTGGATATGTGGCTTGCAAATATTTTCTCCCATTCTGTAGGTTGCCTTTCCATTTTGTTGGTTATTTCCTTTGCCGTGCAGAAGTTTTTCAGTTTGATGTAGTCCCACTTGTCAATTTTTGCTTTTGTTGCTTGTGCTTTAAGTGTCATATCCAAAAAATCATTTCCAAGACTCACGTCAAGGAGCTTTCCCCCGGTGTTTTCTTCTAGGAGGTTTATGGCTTCAGGTCTTACATATAAGTCTTTAAACCATTTTGAGTTAATTTTTGTGAGTGGAGTAAGATAGGAGTCCAGTTTCAATCTTTTCCATGTTGATATCCAATTTTCCCAGCATTATTTATTGAAGAGACTGTCTTTTCTTTATTGAGTATTCTTGGCTCCCTTGTCAAGTATTAATTGACCATACATGCCAGGGTTTATTTCTAGGCTCTCAATTCTGTTCCACTGATCTATTTGCCTGTTTTTATGCCAGTGCCAAACTGTTTTGATTACTATAGCTTTGTTGAAATCAGGAAGTGTTATGCCTCCAGCTTTGTTCTTTTTCAGGATCGCTTTGGCTCTTTGGGGTCTTTTATGGTTCCATACAAATTTTATAATCAGTGCACTGTGACCTATAATAAAATCTAACATTTGATCAGAAATAAAGCAGTGTTCTAAGCCTTTATATATTGCCTTATTTAATCCTTTATTTAATATCAAAGAGGTAGACATTATTATTTCTAAAAGAAAATTTACATAAATTACCAAAGTGACAGAGCTGGAACTTGAACCTATGTAGTCAGGGTTAGTGTATTATGGAAGGATTCTTACATTTACACAGAAATGCTCCTTTCTTTATGTAAAGAGCTGTGTTCCTTGTACTTTCAGTAGCTTGTTTATAGATCATGAACGACCAGAAAGGCTGAATAAAAAGGAGCTTAAAGTTAAACGTTTAAGAAGGATTGGTCTTCAAATCTGGAGGAAGAGTTTCTTAGGAAGACAATCTGATGTTCAAAATCATGTGCATTTGACTTTTCTAGCAAAGCTCCATGACACAAACACAGGCAAAGTGATGAGCAGCCCTTCCCCCACTGCCAGGATGCACTCGGCATTCAATGGCTTATTTAATGACAGCCACTTTTTATTCAGTAACAAGATGAGCAGCCAAGTTCAGTTTGAAACCTATTTGGAAAGTTTTCTCAGCGATTCCCAAACTACTTTTAAAATCCCAGGGTGGACACAACTGAGGCACAACATCACCTTTGTCACCTTTGTCGTCATTATCAGGAGATGCAGCGTTCCTGGAGCCAGTGACGTCTCCTCCTTTAAGGCAGCTGTCTCATTCATGGGCCCAGGGCCTGTCTGGCTGAATGATTTTTTGCATCGGGCAAAGAGTACTGGCTTCGAGACCGGGATCTGCCTGGTGACTTTGGAGAAATCATTAACCTGTTTGATTCTCATTTTTCTCCAGCTGTAAAATGAGACAAGCGCAGCCTGAGGTCACTGGGAGGATTGCTTGAGATGATCTTTGGAGAAGTACTTGTCTCTTTGTCAATGTTTCATATTGCCTGAGTATCCTCGTGAATCCTGAAGGGCATTGCTCCTTGTAGAAAGTGCTTCTATGAATTCTGTCCCCAGAGGGGACACAGGCTACCAAGCCATAGGCTGTCCTCCTTCTCAGTTACCAGCAAAGCCACCCATCACTTAGCATGAGCATATGAAAATTTGTATCATTTATCATTAAAGTCTCTGCTATTAGATGGCAAGTACCTTTGGGGCAGAAGCTTTGCTTGTCAGTTTTTGTTCCTAATGCCTCCTCCAATGGCTCCTGCAAGCAAAAAGCACTCAGAAAATATGGGCAGCTGGTAACATTTATTGAGCACAAATCATGTACCGGGAACTGTTCCAAGTATTCCACATCGATGAATGCACATGATCTTCACGACAAGCCTTTGAAGTACGCCTTTTATTATCTCCATTTTATAGGTGAGGAGACAGAGGCAAAGAAAGAGAAGCAGCTCACATAATATGAAGGCAGGGTTGAAGTGCGCACGCAGACCCTGAACGAGAGTCTGGAATCTAACCCGCTCTGCCATGTTGCTTTTTAAATGCATCTTCAGGATGGGCACCAGCTGATGGGAAAGAAGAGAGGACTTCAGCAGTCTGCCAACCATGCCCACACCCCTTTTCCCTTCTGTACTGGGTGGAATAATGTCTCCCCCATTAAATTCATGTCCACCCAGAACCCCAGAATGGAAATAGGATCTTTGCAGATGTAATTAGTTAAGATGAGGTCATACTGGATTAGGGTGGGCCTTAAATCCAGGATGATTTGTGTTCTTAGAGGAAGAGGGAAATTTGGACACAGACACGTCCCCAGGAAGAAGGCATGTAAGACAGCGGCAGAGATTGGAATGATGCCTCAACAAGCCCAGGAATGCCAAGGATTGCCAGCAAACCACAGGGAGCCAGGAGAGAGGACTGGAACAGATTCTCCCTCGGAACCCGCAGAAGGAATCAACCTGGTTGACATCTTGATTTCAGACTTCTGGCCCCCGTAACTGGAAAAATACATTTCTCTGTTTGAAGCTACCCAATCTGTGATACTTTGTTATAGCAGCCCTAGGAAACCAACATACCCTCTTCTTCCCTGTTCTCTGCTTTCCAGTGAAGTGAAGGAAAGCACTGCACCGATGACTCAAAAAACCTAAGGATCTGAGGCTTTGGGGGGTTTAGTTTTGCATTAGCTCATTTCCTCTTTCACTGATTAAACCTCACAGAAAACCAACCCACTCAGATTAAAATAGAGTGAGATTGCCCCATGGGCCATTATCTCTTGGTAAAGTAAAACCAGTCCCCAGAGATGGACTGCTTGGACAGCCCATCTTCAACCAATAATGCTGCAAATTGCAAAGGTGCCCTTCCTTCTGCCTCTTTTTTTGGGGGAGCGTGGGGCTGAGTAGGGGCTGGAGAGAGGTCAGCCCAGACTACGAATTTGAATGGGTCTGTGAAAAAAGAGAGAACTGTAATTTCAAACGTCTGCTCTGTTGCTTCTTAGAGGTGGAGACCTGGCTCACATGGCCTGTTCGGCAAATCATTTGACTGACTGTAAGCAGAGTTATGGGCTGGAGTCTGGGTTTAGGAAAAAGCTGGAGGTTGCTCAATTTCTTGGCATGACTGAGAATAAGACGTTTTGCTTAAAGATTGTCGAGGGGCAGAGAAAGAGGAGCACATGAGACGAGAGAGGCCACCCTGCCGAGGGCCTTGGACAGTGGGCTTGACCAGTGTCTTTTAAGAAGAGGCATGACTGATGTTCAGTTTTAAGCTGGGCCGTGGGAGACTAGGATGTAACTGCCCCATCTGGTTGCATCAAATCATCAGAAAAGGTTTCCTGAACGTGCAGCCCTGTATTAATTGTTCTTTGGGGAAAAGAAGGAAGTAGCCTCAAAGGCACAATGGGGAGATGTTATACAGAAAGGAGATGCGCAGAAAGGGAAGCATGGAAGAAGGAGCAGAATTCCGAGGAGCCAGGACCCATAAACCTTTCTGACCGCTCACCTACGCCCATCTCGTCCCACTCTTTGTGAGCTTGGAGTTTACGTCCATCTTGAATAAATCGTAAAGGCCAGCAAGCTAGGGGACTTGCAAACCCATGGGCTGGCTGCTGACATCTAGGTCTCCCTGTAATGGGGGCAACTACGGAAAAGTGCGCTGGGGACACAGAGGCTTATGGAATCTAACCTATCTCCTGAGAGCTGACGATACTGAGAGGCAAAGTCCTAACTATAGTAGGAATGCCTTAATAGGAGAAGAAACGTGGAGCTTCATAACTTCAGAAAGAAGAATGAAAGAGATAAAGAAGAAAAAGAGCACTTCCTGCCAGAGTGATCGAGGAAGCAAAGTGAGATATGTCAGCTAAAACACAGACAGGTGGAATAGAGGGGTGTGTGTGTGTGTGTGTGTGTCCATCCTCCAGGCGGGCCACAGAGAACATCGTTCACACAGGATGTAATGTGAACGGTGCCCCATGGAGTTGTGCCATGAGCAGTTCTCTTCCAGGCATAGCTCCTGATACTAATCAAAAGGTGCAGAGGGAGCTATGTGAGGGAGTTCAAGTCTTGCAGTTCTGGTCTTCCTGGTAAAGGAGTGAAGGAGCAGTGATGTGGTGGGCTGAAGAGCATGAAAAGAGCATGAAAAGTATTTGTGAGAAAAAATATGGGGGCATTAAAAAAAAGCTTATATAAGCACCCCAGAATGCGGGATGTAGGAGGAATTCCAACGCACCTGCAGTGGGAAGAAAAGGATCAGGACTTGAGCATTTCCTAGAGGGGTCCTTAGGGTCCGCACTAGTTTCCTATGGCTGCTATGAAAAATGGCCATGGGCTTCCCTGGTGGTGCAGTGGTTGAGAATCTGCCAGCCAATGCAGGGGACACGGGTTCGAGCCCTGGTCTGGGAAGATCCCACATGCCGCGGAGCAACTAGGCCCGTGAGCCACAATTGCTGTTCCTGCACGTCTGGAGCCTGTTCTCCACAACAAGAGAGGCCGCGATGGTGAGAGGCCCACGCACCGTGATGAAGAGTGGCCCCCGCTTGCCGCAACTAGAGAAAGCCCTCGCACAGAAACGAAGACCCAACACAGCCAAAAATAAATAATAAATAAATTTTAAAAAAATGGCCACAAACTTCGCTTGTTGGCTTAAATAACAGAAATATGTTCTTTCACTGTTCTAGAGGCAGGAAGTACGAAATCAGTTTTACTGGGCCTAGATCGTGGTGTCTGCAGGGTCACGCTCCCTCCCGAAGCTCTAAGCGGGAATCTGTTCTTTGCCTTTTATGGATTCTGGTGGCTGCCAGCATTCCTTGGTTTGTGGCCACGTCCCTCTGGTCTCTGCCTATGGTCTCACTGCCCCCTCCTCTTCTGTCTGTGGGTAGTAAAATCTCCCTCTGCCTCCCTCTTAGAAGGATACTTGTGATTGCATTTAAAGCCCACACAGATAATCCAGAATAATGTCTCCACCTCAACATCCTTGACTGAATCACATCTGCAAAGATCCTTTCTTGCCACAGATGTTAACATTTACCGGTTCCAGGGATGAGGACCTGATGTCTTTGGGGGTCATTATTAAGCCCATTATCGGGCCTTTTGAGGCAGGGGGAGCAGGAAAGTGAAAGCCGGGGAAAGAGATGGAAAAGGCACTTGGACTTGGTATCTAGGCTGAGCGGAAACCACTGGAAACAAAGGCTTCACAAAGGACTGTATATGAGGGCTCAGGTAGGCAACATCGTACAGGCCAGCCTCCTGGGCACAGGGAATTGTGGTCATCCTACCTTTTTTGAATTCCTAGAAGAGCTGTTTTCTCTAAATTCTTTGCCAGTTTCACTAGGCACGCAAAATGGAGAGGAAGATGCAGAAAAAGCAGCCCTCTTTGGTCATGAATTTGAAAGGCTTAGCTACAAATGTAGTGTGAAATTGTCTGAAATTCCTGGCAGCAGGCATGAGTCACATATTACTGTCTGACATTTACAGAACATTCTTCACAGCAGTTCCTAGACTTTGTTAACAGAGAGATACTGACTTTGTTGTATGGCAGAATCAGTATCCAAAGACCTTTTTGTTAGAGCAATGGGTCAAATCCAAGAAGATGAAATGTTATAGGCATAGATTAAAGGCCATGTACTTGGCCCACAGAGCCAGCTGAACAAATTCTACAAGAAGGAGGAGACATGGATGAACTGCAGTACACATATATACTTGTTATCAGTAGTAATAAGCTGAATCAAGAAATTGTGATGAGGGGGATTTAAAAAACCTGATGCCTGAAAAGCCAGTGTGATCTTGGGCTATATTAATAGAAAAATAGAATCTAAAACAGGGAAGGTAATTCCAAAATTGCCAAAGGGAGAACCAATTAATCGAGTAGTCAAATCCATTGGTTTTGGAGAATATTCTCAAATCTGGAGTCAACACTGTTTCTGGAAACACACATGCGATCTTATAATGGCTTTAGGTAGCTGGTATTGAAGAGGAATAATGCTGGTGCAAAGCTGAAAATAAACTTGAAGAGATGGGTGGATTCAGGATAGACTGGGGAAGAAAATATTCCAAAGAGGATAATATCTTATAGTGATCTTTGAAAGCTCACCAGCTTGTTAAAGTATTTGTACAGTAAATATACATTACCTTTGCTGCTAAATCTAGATTAACTTAAATTAAAACAACAGAAGCAATAGTTGGTTTCTGTGCTATACTGGAACCTGGAATTTAGTGGGCACCAGGCAGGAAAACTGGAAGACATTTGTAGAAGAATGGCTAGTATTGTGCAAGTTTTCAAAACCATATGATGAAGACGGGAGAAGGATTGGCTATATTTATCTTGGGAGAAAAAGGCATTAATTATTGGAAAGTCCACTTTTTGGAAGAGAAAATCCTCTTATTCTGGGTGACCTAAGCAACACAGAGAAGACTTTAGAATTAAATTATAAAGAATAAAGTATAAACTCTCTAATAGTTTCTTGGGGAATTGTGTCCCCATTTATTTAAGTAGAGCTTTGAAGCTTTGATTATTGGAAAGGTGGTTAGGTTACATTAAAGTGACTGTGTATCCTAAGGTTCTATGGCAGATACTGTGGAGTGTTACACAATGCCATACTGCCTTCTCCTTTGGCAGCATGTTCAGGGAAGAAAGACTCATCCCCAACTCAGGGGGCAGTGGGGGGCCATGGTGGTCAGAGCAGGATACACCCTGACTGGTCTCAGTTGAGTATGTAATCCTAATTCCCATAACCACTGATTGGTTTAGTGTCGGGCACAATGACTAGTTATGGCCAATAAGACATATGAGGAAGTCAACTGGCATAATTTCTGAGAAGGATTTTGCTCCCTGATAAAGAAAGGGAGGGTGAGGAGACCTGCCTTTTTTTGTTGTCTTTAATGTGATTATACAAGAATATATATATATATATACACACACACAAGAATACATATATAAGAATGTTGCAATCAGAAGTGCCCCTCGTCAAACCTGAATCAAAACAAAACAAAACAAAACAAAAACTACACGCAAAAAAAACTCCACAAAACCCAAATCACCAATCTCTGAGTACATATTTCATTTTGTGAGATAATCAGAGATCTTTATTGCTTAAGCCACTGTTTGTTGGGTGTTCATCACTGCAGCCAGATGCATGCTAACCCCATTAAACCCCATGAGTCTAAGAAAATCTTTAAGTTTGCAGTGGCATAATATATTTAATATACAAACATCTTGCTGAACAGATAGATGTAAAGAAGTTGATGCAAGTTGAATTTCTTTTTAATAAGTTTTGTTTTAAAATTTTTATTTATTTTTGGCTGCGTTGGGTCTTCGTTGCTGCACACAGGCTTTCTCTAGTTGCGGTGAGCAGGGGCTACTTTTGATTGTGGAGCACGGGCTCTAGGCCTGTGGGCTTCAGTAGTTGCAGCTCATGGGCTCAGTAGTTGTGGTTCTCGGGCTCTAGAGCATGGGCTCAGTAGTTGTGGCGCACGGGCTTAGTTGTTCTGTGGCATGTGGGATCTTCCCGGACCAGGGATCGAACCCACGTCCCCTGCATTGGCAGGTGGATTCTTAACCACAGCGCCACCAGGGAAGTCCAGTTGAAAATTATTTTGAATGCACAAATGAAATTATTATCCAGAAAGCATCTTGAATATTGAGTTACATTCTAGGCCTTACCTTGAAAGATGAAGCTAGAAGTTTCCTGAAGGAAAACAACCAGGATGTTGGAGAACCTGGAACTTATATGAAAAGGGGATTAAGAAAGGTTAGCCTGAAAAGAGAAACCTGGTGTTTTTGTGGTTGGTGGTGGAAGGGAGTGGTATTTGAAAGTTTTTCATGTAGAACAAAGCTGAAATGTATTTCTTTTTTTTTTTTTTTAATTTATTTATTTTTGGCTGTGTTGGGTCTTCGTTTCTGTGCGAGGGCTTTTCTTTCTAGTTGCGGCAAGCGGGGGCCACTCTTCATCACGGTGCGTGGGCCTCTCACTATCGCAGCCTCTCTTGTTGCGGAGCACAGGCTCCAGACGCGCAGGCTCAGTAGTTGTGGCTCACGGGCCTAGTTGCTCTGTGGCGCGTGGGATCTTCCCAGACCAGGGCTCGAACCCGTGTCCCCTGCATTGGCAGGCAGATTCTCAACCACTGCGCCACCAAGGAAGCCCTGAAATGTATTTCTTACGGCCCCTAAGGCAGAACTAGGTCCAGTGGTAGAAAGTCAGGGAGGTAAATTCCAGTTTGTCATAAAGAAAACCTTTCTAAGAACTAGAGCAAACAGCAATAAACTGGGGGCGTCATGAAATTGTGGGGTCCCGGGGCTGGTCAAGCAGAAACTGGTTACCATGTTCAAGGGGAATTCTCACCTTCAGTAGGTGTTGGACTAGATGATTCTAGAAAGTGCTTAGAAATGGAGTGCTCTTCATTACCACTATTTTACAAATGAGGAAACTAAGGATTACTGAGGAGAGGTGAGGTGTCCAGCTCTCATAGCCAGTTAGATGCCAAGATGGGGCCAGAGAGCAGGTGGAGTACAGGGCTAGCTGATGTCGCAAACCTTTGAGGATGCAGGCCTGGCTCTTCGAGCACTTCGGGGACTTTGGAGTTTGGACGTTGCAAGACTTTGCACTTTGTTTCAGACATTTGAGGTAGCTGGGCTCCTGAGCTCTGTAGACTTGTAATGGAAATTCAGGAGGCTGCCCTGAAAGGCTTCAGGCCATCGTAAAGAAAGATGCTTAAGCAGAGGTGATATCAAAACATGCTACTACTGGTGTTGATCAGTCAGAAGGAACATGACTGGGGAGTGGGGTGGACGTCTGGCCCCTGAATCAGCCCTGCCAAGGTCTTGTGGACCCAGAAGTAGAAAAATGTCCTTCTGCTGCCACTCCTGGGACAATACCTCACCCTCACTTGGGTCAAGCCTAGCTGCAGAGGGGGTTTGGAGAGCCTCCAGGCAGCCATACTGGTACAGGTTGGAGTCTCCAAAGAATAGACCCTGAGCCTCAGAACTCTGCATGTAGATTGATTGAAGAGTGCTTTGGGAATAGCTCCTGTTGAGGGGGTAAGGGAAGTCAGATTGGGCAAAGGGAGAAGTTGAGCTGTGACAGAGGCCTTAGCTGGTCTTGCAGAGAGCTCTAGAGCATCTGCGGGGACGGCCCTACAGAGCTGTCCCAACTGAGGCTGGGGGGACAGGGCTTTGTATCCCATATAGACCAGTCTCTGGATGCAGGCTGTCCCCAGAGGAGAGACCACATCCTCTGGCAGAATGCAGTTCCTGAAGAGGGAGTTGGCTGTGAGCTATCAGCAGCCGACAATCTCTGCCATTGGGGAAATGAGTGTGTGGGCCCTGAAGGAGGAAGCTGGGCGGCTCAGCATGGCATTGCCAAAGGGAACCACTCCCCTCTTGCAGCTGAATGCTTTGGCAGGCTGCCAGGAAAAACACTTCCATTTCCTCTGGGGGGAACTCTTCTGGCGTATGATGAGGTCCCCGTGGCTAAATTAATGCTCCAAGGCAACAGATTCTATCTGGGGAAGGAAGAGGAGACACGAGGAGCATCTGGTGGGACCGGCTTCTTTCCCCCGCACCCACGCTGAACAGCTTTGCTGGGGCTCAAGCAGGTCCCCATGAGATGCTTCATCCAAGCTGTCCAAATTGGCACCTCGAAGGAATCCCAGGCAGGTGGTGGCAGCCGTGAGAAAGGGACACTGTCAGAAGGAAACACCCCTGTGTTATCAAAGCTGGTCAAGGTTTGAGTCATTTATTTTGACAATCTGGTGATTCCCCAGCCAAAAGATATGCGTCAGACCTGATGACCGGACACGCCCAGGATGTATATACATCCTCTGGGAAAGAAAAACCCACAATCAGGACACTCCTGGTGTCCTTGACTAGGTGGGATGGTCATGGCCAGGATGTGGCCTCTAGGCTGCTTCAGGCTTCGTGGAGTCTCTCAGCCAACTCCACTCGGCCCGACACAATTTAACCCTGAATCGCACACTGTGCTGTGCTGTCCCTGAACCAGGGCTGGGACTGCGTCCCTTATCATCTGTAAACTCTGTGTTACACAAGGGGCACCTCATGCGTCTTTGCATCTGCCCGGCACCTAACACCCCTTAGGAGACTGATTTCAAGCTCCGTTAGCAGACTTTCTGTTTCCATATCCCCTCTCTCCCACACAGGGTGGTTATTATGAGTTGGAAGGAAACAGATTTTGTTGTCTCTAAGTAGAGTGATGGGAAAATAAGCGCAAAATTCCCCCACCTCTTTTCTGAGGGGTAGCTACTAGAAGTGAGGGGAATGGAGGGTCCCGTCATTGAGGCCTGTGGCTCGTTTGTGGCGGGAGGGGCTGGGCTTGATCGGAGTTTCCTGTCTGCCGGGCCTTGGAGACTGGGGCAGAAATAAGGATCAGCGTCGCTCACCGGGCTGCATAAACCCTCCTTCATGTCACGTGAACCACGCAGCTCTGTGAAGTAGGGCCTATTGTGTTTTATTTTACAGATGAGTAAAGTGAGGCACAGAGAACTTGAGGTTATGCAACTGGTGAGGGGTGGAGCTGGGGTTGGCACATGGCCCCAGACCTGTGCTCAGAGCCATGGTCCTGCACGGGGAGGGGTCGGGACCACTGGTCAGTGACCTGATGGAGCAACGGGTTAGTTCCTGGGTTGTTGGCAGAACTACCAGCATGGAGGCGAAAAGGGCAGCGGAAGGAAGGCGCCAAAGGACTAACTCTTGGGAATAAGTGAAATCAGTTTATGAAATGAGCACAAGCTGGAAGGGAATAAGACAAGCCAACTTAATTCTTTCTTACCCTCCTTGGGAAACTAATAGTATGTTCCCTACCCTGGAGGAAATCTCAGACAGTACTCACTGCTTTTCCAGAAAATTTTAGATTACAAAAAGTGAAATCCAGTGCAATATCTGAACTCTAAATTTCACTTGGTTGAGAGCACCCTCTTTTTCCCTGGTGTATTATATTTTCTCACAGTTCTGGAGGCTGCAAGTCCCAGATCAAGGTGCCAGCACGTTCTGCTCCTGGTCAGGCCCATTTTCTGATTTGCAGACAGCCACCTTCTCACTGCATCGCACATAGCAGAGAGAGAGAAAGAGAGAAGAAAGAGAGAGAGAGCTCTAACGTCTCTTCCTCTTCTTTTAAAAGGCACTAATCTCATCATAGGGACCCCAACCTCATGACCTCATCTGAACCTAATTACTTTCCAAAGGCCCCACCTCCAAATACTATTACATTGGGGGTTAAGGCTTCAACATTTGAGTTTGGGAGGGAACATGAACATTCAGTCCATAGCAGTAATGCTATATTATAAGATAGTTATTGACAAATATGAGAAAGACAGCAACACTAGAAACGGAGGTTTATTCAGCAAACATCTGTCGTCTGCCTATAGGTGCAGAGGGTGGGAGGCTGGCAGTGGAGATTTAAGGAGAAAGGATCCAAAGATGAACTTGATGCTGTTTCCTCACCCAAGGCTTTCCTGCTCCTGATTTCACCATTTCTGAAAATCCACTGTTCAAGTTTGCTCTGACATCAAAGCCTTTGTGTGGCCCTTGCTCAAGTTTCCGTATCCTAAGGAGAGGTTCCTTGTTAAGGCCTGATCAGCGTGGCAGCTCGGTTTCCCAGGTTAGCCAAGCCTCCAGCAGCTCCTTGGGGTAGGGGTGGGGGGCTCATTTAAATGTCAACTCCAGTCCAGCCCCTATTCCTCTGCCTTGGTCAAGTTTCACGCCTTCATCAGCTTCAACTGGGATCATCATCTCATGCCCTGGCAACCTTAGTTTTGCAGCCAGAATAACCTGTCTGTATTTGCGAGGGTCCCAGCAGGAAGCAGAGTCCCATTCTGTTGGTACAGCAGAAGGACTTCAAGGAAGGAAGTATTTACGGAAGTGGCATCGGGACCAGGGCATGGGCAGGAGTTGTGGGCAAGGAGATTAGCATGGGAGGGGGACCTCTTCTAGGCCTAAAAGGAAAAAAAAAAAAAAAAAAAATTAAGAAGGAAGGCCCTGAAACTGTAGAGGAGAGAGTGGCCCTGCAGAAACCATGTTTGGCATGTATAGCAAAGGCTTTTGTGTGTCTGTCACATCCCCTCAACCTCCCTGCGACTTCAGCTGCAGCTGTGGTCTCACCCTGACAGCTCTGCACCAGAAGCGGGGCGAGAGTCCTAATTTATTTCGAAGGGCCTTCTCTGAAGTTGCACCTGCTTGGCTTGCTTGAAAGTGCAGCAGGAAAGCACGGGGTGCTGATGCCCCGGGGCACCCAGCAAACTGGGTGGAGCACAGGAGCCTCCACCCTCTGGCAGAAATCCCAGAGGCATCCTGTACCCTTCTCAGAGGTCCCCGAAGAGGCGCGCGTTGCAGTTACTCACAGCAGTGATCTCAATCACGCTCTCCGTTTGTTTTTCTTCCTCCCCTGTCCGACCCTCCCTGCCCCTTCTCTCCTGGAATCTCCTTCCAAATGAATTTCCAGAACCCAAGTCCTTGCCTCAGGCTTTGCTTGCACACCAGCTCATCCAAGATGTGGAGAGTCACAGCCACAACCAGAAGAGCTGCCCTGAATCAGGGAGAGCTTCAGGAAGAAATACCCCAACCTCCTCTCTCTTTTCTCTTCTGTAAACTCTTGTTGGTGCCTCCTATTAGCCCAATCAGCCAGAAACCAGCAAACAAGGGAGCCTGGAGATGCAGTTTGGGGGTTAGCCTTTCAGGACACAGCAGGGCAGGGAAAGGAAGGAAATGCATCTGGTGGGGCAAGCAGAGAATAATCAGTAGATATTTTAAAACACAAAGCTTGCCATGTCACTCCTTTACTAATAATGATAATGATAATAATAATAACAATAACAATAATGCAAATGAATGGCTTTGCTTAAGACCTCATGTGCTATGGATTTTGCATTGATGATGTTATTCAATCTACACAACTGCCCTGTGAGGTAGATATGTTATAATTCTCATTTCACAATGAGAAAGTTGATGCACAGTGATTCAATCAATTCATCTAAGGCCCTGCCACTAGGATGAGCAGATTGGGGCAGTCTGATTTGACTCCATGACCTTCACAGTTAAGTTTAAATTCCTTAGTGTATAGTTGGGGCTCCATCTTCAGTCTTACGACTTATCTTCTTCCAGACTCCTACATTTAGACCAATCCTAAGCCATCCCAAACTACCTGATATTTCCTAAGTGTGACCTGGGTCATCTGTCCCCCTTGTTAGCCGGCTTCAGTGGGCCTTCAAGTCTCAGCTCAAGTACCACCTCCTGCTGGATTCTTCCACCCCTGCCCTGCCCCCTGTGTACCCATCCACCTTCTCTGTTCTTCCATGGCTCTCAGGATCCAGCCCAGGTGGCATTCACGGGACTGAACAGAGATTTGATTTGCTGGTTCGTCTCTCCCACCACTGTGAGCTCTTGAAACGATTGCACCTGGATCTGTTTTTATTTCTATCCATAGTACCTAGCACAGAACCTGGCATGTTTTAAGTATTCAGCAAATATTGGTAAGGGGGCAGAGAAGAGGGCCAGGTCTGGAACCTGGAGCATTGCCAGCAAGACAGCCTGATTAGGGAGACCCAACCCTGGGCAGTGGGGAGCAGCATCTGGGAAAACCAAGGTGGTTGCAGGTACAAAAATCCCCTTTCCTTTTCATAGAATGTCAAGGTCTTGACCCACACGCAGTGTTCATGCACTGGGTCGTGTCCTGCGGGGCAGGGAGGTTGTAGTGGACACAGGGCTTGAGTTTTGCTTCTGATCTGGACGAAGGTGTAAGTTGTAAAGCCTGTTTTAGGACAGTTGATGTGAAGGTCAACAGGGACAGGCAGGTGAAAGCTCTCCGGGAGGTCTAAGCACTCACGGCTCTCAAGGTGTCAGCAGTGCAGAGGGTGTGTGCCCAGGGGCAACCCTTTCCCAGAGAAGGTGGGCCCCTCTGGGAGCTGCACTCACTCACTCCACGGTTCTCACTCTTTCAAGCAGTGCTTCGAGCCATCTAGGGATTTAAACTTTTTAAATGAAAAATATATAGGATTCAAGCCTTCACAGGGATTCCCTTGAAGTTGCTATTTCCTATCACGGTTTATTTGCTTTCACCACCCCATACTTGCCTATTTTTAACTTAAAGGTGAATGAAAATTCATTTTCTTTCAGTCTTAAAAGTGTTCCGTGCCCTTTGTTATTCTTGACACCCCAGGGTGTGCAAAATCGGATTTCACACTTTGTTGCAGACCTTGCTGATTGCGATTGAGCATTCGTGTAAAGCATTCCGCTGACTTTCCTCTGGTGCTCATTTGGAAGAAACCGTGTCCCACGGTTGAGGTGCAAACTTCTCCCACCGGCCACCAAGAAATCAGTGCAGGGTGTTATTGCTTCTGCCTCTCCTTGCGTTACTATCCAGTCGTGACAAACTGATGGATTTGCCCAGGCCCTCTGAAACCATCTAGGGCATTTTCTCTTTCTTCATTTGACTTTGAAGGATCAGATAGCCAGAGGGGGTAAGAAAGTTGCCCAAGGTCCTGTAACGAGTGAGTAACCAGGGTGGGGCTGGAAGCCAGTTCTTATGATTCCTCATCTAGTTGCTTCTGTCATTCCTCATTGAATTTCTCATTCCATTATGCTGTCACCCACGGACTTCTTATGACCGATGATTCCTGTTATGAGCTGAATTGTATTCCCCCCAAATTCTTATGTTGAAGTTCTAGCCCCCAGTACCTCAGAATATGACTGTATTTGGAGGCAGAGTCTTTAAAGAGGTAATTAAGTTAAAATAAGGTCATTAGAATGGGCCCTAATCCAATATGACTGATGTCCTCATAAGAAGAGGAAATTAGGACACAGACACACACACAGGGAAGACCACGTGAAGACACAGGGAGAAGATGGCCATCTACAAGTCAAAGAGAGAGGCCTCAGAAGAAATCAACCCTACCTACACCTTGATCTTGAACTTCCCGCTTCCAGAACTGTGAGAAAATGAATTTCTGTTGTTTAAGCCACCCAGTCTGTAGTACTTCGTATGGCAGCTCTAGCAACTAATATAATTCCTTATAAAAAATTGAGGGACTTCCCTGGCGGTCCAGTGGTTAAGACTCCGCGCTTCCAATGCAGGGGGCGTGGGTTCTATCTCTGGTCAGGGATCTAAGATCCCACATGCCTCGAGGTGCGACCAAAAAAAGAAAAAAAAATAAAAATAAAAATAGGGCTTCCCCAGTGGCGCAGTGGTTAAGAATCTGCCTGTCAATGCAGGGGACACGGGTTCAAGTCCTGGTCCGGGAAGATCCCACATGCTGCGGAGCAACTAAGCCCATGTGCCACAACTACTGAGCCTGCACTCTAGAGCCCGTGAGCCACAACTACTGAACCCATGTGCCACAACTACTGAAGCCCACGCACCTAGAGCCTGTGTTCCGCAACAAGAGAAGCCACCTTAATGAGAGGCCTGTGCACCGCAACAGAGTAGCCCCCGCTCACTGATTGAGATATATACACTAATATGTATAAAATGGATAACTAATAAGAACCTGCTGTATAAAAAAAATAAAATAAAATTCAAAAATTAAAAAAAAAAGAAAAAAGAAAGCCCGTGCGCAGCAATGAAGACCCAACACAGCCATTAATTAAGTAATTAATTAATTAAAGAATAAAAAATAAAAAATAAAAAAATAAATAAATAAATTGAGGGAAAAAAAAGGAATAGCAAAAAAAGAAAGATAAAAATCTTCAGCTCTCTGTCTTCTATCATTAACCCTATCCATGGAGTCAACAAATAAATAGAATAAAAATGATATATTTCTTTGATTAAAAAGCAAATTTTTACATATGTGAAATAGGTATATTAGGATACAGAAAGGGAATAGAAATTTGGTACAGTGAATACCTTTTTTTTTTTTTTTAACTTGTAATTGGGGTGGGAATTAACAGCTAGTAATTTTTCAGGATTCCTAACTCTAGATTTTTTTTGATTAAAGTAGGCAATCTGACTTGCTTCTCTAGTAAGAAATACCGTTTTATTAACCACCATGTAGGAAACTGCCTCCTTACCCCAGACAAAGAAACAGTCACTCTCTACTTCCTGAAAATGTGAGCTTCAGCCGTGCCGATAACGTTCCAAAATCTTTCCTAATTGTCCCAACCCTGACTTCTTTGGAAAGAAACCCAAAAATTTCTTGTCAAAAGAACCAGAAAGTAAAAGCATACTGTTGTTAACACAAAAAGCAAGATGAAGTTTATTGGGAAATCTCTCCTCCCAGGAATGGAAAGTTTCTGGGCGAGCACCCAAACACAGCAGTGCCCATGACCAGTATTGTTTTATTTTCAGAGATATCATGTCAGAATTTCCATGTTTGTGATCCATTCTTTGTCTTCATTACATTCATTATAGTTTATTCCAACAGGTGAGAGCACTCCAGAGACTGCTAAGGAGAGAGGGGCAATTTCAGATTTATGACAACCAATTCACGTAAAGCGTTTGGACTAGAAGATGACATCATTGAGCTGTTAGCGTAGAGTTTACAAAATCCTGAAAACGGCCTTGAGCTCAAGAGGAAAATGAGTCCAATCCACAAGTCATCGCTGCCTCTCGTATTTGTCTTCTCCTTTCTTCCTTCTCTCTTCCTCTTCCTCTCTTGGCTTCTAGGAAGAGCATGGGAGACCCAGAAGAGGACATCTAATATTTTAACAAGAAATACTGCGTCTGAAGTCTTGGATTCACGCGGTCCTGGCCGACATCCACTGGCAAGTCTGATGGGAGGCTGGGGAAACGCTGTCAGGGGAGGGAAGGAAGAGAGATGGTTTGGAGCTAACTGTGCATTAGAGGTGCCTTCTCACTGCCAGGCTGGCAGCTGGGGTGGTGGGGAAGGTGGCAGTCTCTCCCTCCAATGCCCTAGAGGTGCCTCCAGGCCTCATGTTTGGTGGGGACTTGGCAGTTCTTGAGTCCCAGCTTCTGCTTCCTGGGGCTCTGGGTCTCCTGAGAGAAGAGAAGGTGCTGGGGTAGACCGGTATGTGGACACAGTGTGCACAAGTAGAGTGAATGACCCACAGGACTGCTTGCATTTGTCCTTTGTACCTCCCTTTCCCCCTACTTCTTCTTCCCTCATTTGTCCTTCTCTGGTCCCTCAGATGCATCAGTGGCCCACGAGTCCGGCCAGAGGCTGCATTGGCATCACTCAGAGATTTCCTGGCTGAGGGGCTTGGGGGGTCATTTCATCTCTTTGAGCCCTAACTTCAGAACCTAGAAAGGAGATAACCGTATCTGGCTGCTTTGTAAGGCTTTTTTAGGGATAAATTGAGACAGCAGATTTGAAGGAGGTAATATATATTTAAATACTTTGTACGCTGAAAAGTGCTGTAGAGGTTTAGGTATTGGATTTGAATTCTCCTCAAATCAGTGTTATTTCCTGCCTGTGCCAGCCTTTAGCATTTGTTCTTAGACCTAGCACTCACAGACCTCTTGAGATACGGGCCAGTGTGTCTCAGTCTGCATGGAGACTGCCCGGTGCCCGCAATGCCCCTCCTTAAGGAATCATAGGTTTGAGAGTGAGCTAGTGCTTCTCAAAATAGTATTAGGGAAAACTTTTCTTGAGGGTGAGATGGATGATTACCATCGGTGCACATAGTTTGTTTGGCTGTGCTATGAAGTAGCAGAGCTCTCTTTTTCTTTGGGAATTCTCAGAACCATTAACAGGCTAAACAGCTCCAACCAAGGAGGGGGATTTAGTCTTCAGTGTTTCTCAAATTTATTTGACCAGCAAAACCATTCATACTGTTTGCAATTAGGAACACTTTTTGGAATTCCTGTGGAGGTAAACAAGGCTTTGCATTTGTTTTTGGTTTTCTTTGTTGTTTGTTTCATTTATTAGATAATCTCTGAAGCAGAGAGCACTAACCCAAGGTGTGAAAACAGAGAATATTTGATCAAAAGGGGCAGTTCGTCACGGGCTAGGAGCTGGTAAGTCAGGCCAGGCCTCCCTGACTCTGAAAAAGCCTGGGACCCTAGGAGGCTGGAGAAGGGCTCTGTGGGACCAGACTGGAGTGGTAGGGGAAAGAAAAGGCCGCAGGAGTGGTGATGTCCTTACACTATTTCGTTTACTCGTCTCAACAACTTTCTGAAGAAGACACTATTACAGTCACATTTTCAGGAGAGAAACGGACGCTGAGAGGGGTTATATTATTTGCCCACGGTAACACAGTCTGTCAGTGGTGGAACCGGGATTTGAGTTCAGGTCAGCCTGCTATAAAGCCCATTTTCTTTCCAAAGTAAGATCCAACCCCTCCAAGAAGGGGGAAGGCGAAGGAGACAAACCTTGCTTACCATACGAATATGCGGTAATAATTGTGCAGAGAGAGCTGTTGTGGTCACTGAAGGCCAGAGTCAAGTTCAGAAAACATGGGCCTCCAAGTTCCTCTTGGGAGAAAAAAAAATCCTCTTACTCTGGTATGTGCAGGTTAAACTCAGGGAAAGGTGAAAGGAAACTTGGTGGAGCTGGGCTTCATAAAAATCACTACCTTTATGGTTAAAGATTTATTAAGTGACCACAGTGTTCCGGACATATAAACAGACTTGACCCTTGCCCTTAGGGAAACCAGAGTAAACATGCAAGATTTATAGTCAGAGCGCTTCATGGCAGACTAGATGTGTTAGGAACATGTGCATTCCAGGATCCTACCTAGCAGAGTTGAAAAATGTGGCCTGGAAGAAAGTTCGAAATGCAGGAAGTTGGAATTTGTCTCTCCAGGCTTTGCAGTCTCACCTCCCTGGGTTTCTTTACTTTTGCTAGCTGTGTGAGTTAAGGTATATTCCTTAACTTCTCTGAGCCTCAGTTCCCTTTTCCACCAAATGAGGATGATAATACGTGTCTCATAGGATTAAGATAGTGTTAATTAAATAATGTGTGCAAAATGCCAGGCACACAGTAGGCGCTAAATAAATGATAGCTATGGTTTTTAAAGTTTCCCAATTGGCCATGGGATAATATTCAAACTCCACTCCCTGGTATTTAAGGCTTTCCATAGTTTAGCACTTACTTAGCTCTCCAGCCTTTGCTTTGGCTTCCCTCCACTCACTAAGCAGCCAACATCCGTGGGCATTCATTTCCTGATGACTTGTCAAAGTCTTCCCTTCCTTCAAGGTTTAGAGCAGTTCTCAGATTATATCTATGGAAACATGGGCGGGAGGAGCAGGTGGCTATAAGATGCTTTCAGAGGGTCCTGAGGTCAAAATTATTATCATAATAATGCTAAGATATTGTTTGGTTTCCTTTTTCACTGTATTAACATTTGCACCAGTGGTGCAAAAAGCACTGGTGGGTGAAAGCAAGATTACCAGTAATCCTTTATTCATTACCAAGACCCAATTATAGGGGGAAAAGAATACCAGTTTCACATAAGAATGTGCTTGAAGAAACAAAAATTATTAATTATATTAAATATTGACCTTTGAGTCCACATCTTTTTAATATTCTGTATGATGAAATCGGAAACATGCACAAAGCACTTCTGCTGCATGTGGATAGTCAATGATTGTCTAGAGGAAAAGTATTTGTGCAATTGAACTGTGAGTTGAACTGCCACTTTTTTTCATGGAACAGCATTTTTATCTGAAAGAATAACTCATGAACAAACTATAATCATTCAAATTTGGATATTTGGCAAACATTTTCTCAAAAATGAACTGAATCTGTCACTTCAAGGAAAACAACTGACAAGATTTGTTGCCATTGATAAACTTGGGGCTTTCCAGCAAAAATTACAATTTGGAAAACTTGTATACAACTGTGAGTTTGACAGATTCCCACTAATGGAAGAGTTTTTGATGAGATCCGTGGTAATATTAAAAAACATGACTTTTTTATTATTGTATAATAAAATATGTCAACATTTTGAAGATCAAAATTTCCACATGACCAGTGCGTGAGGTTACAAAATCAGGCAGGGGTAA
This sequence comes from Balaenoptera musculus, assembly GCF_009873245.2. NCBI lineage: Eukaryota > Metazoa > Chordata > Mammalia > Artiodactyla > Balaenopteridae > Balaenoptera > Balaenoptera musculus. The sequence continues at coordinate 27,263,534 of NC_045787.1, read as the reverse complement.
AAGATACATTCAAAGTACATATAGACCAAGGGGTTTTAATATAACAGAGAACAAATGTTCATTGATGTGGTTTCAGATTCCACCTTGCAACTGACTTTAAAAGATTACTGGGCTTCCCTGGTGGCGCAGTGGTTGAGAATCTGCCTGCCAATGCAGGGGAAACGGGTTCGAGCCCTGGTCTGGGAAGATCCCACATGCCGCGGAGCAACTAAGCCCGTGAGCCACAACTACTGAGCCTGCGCGTCTGGAGCCTGTGTCCCGCAACGGGAGGGGCCGCGATAGTGAAAGGCCGGCGCACCGCGATGAAGAGTGGCCCCCGTTTACCGCAACTAGAGAAAGCCCTCGCACGAAACGAAGACCCAACACAGCCAAAAATAAATAAATAAAGTAGATATTAATTAAAAAAAAAAAAGATTACTACTTGTTGAGATTTGGTATCTTATCAAAGAAAAACGATACTCATAATTATCTGGAAAAGGTTATGTACTCTCCCCTTTTCCAACTACTCTTCTGTACCTGGCCGTATTTTATTCATACACTTCAACCCAAACAAAGTTTCAACAGACTGAATACAAAAGCAGATATAAGAATCCAGCTATCTTCTATTAAACAAGTCATTAAAGAAATTTGCAGAATAGAGAACAATACCATTCTGCCCACTAATTTTCCTTTTGTTTTAGAAAATACAGTAATTTGTCATAAAATATATTATTTATGTTAGCATGGAATTGGGTTTATTATTATTATATTAAAATGATTTGATAAACAAAATTTTTTAAAAATTTCTGTTTTAGTTTCTAGCTGGATAAATCTCTCTCTATAACCCATGCAAATAAAAGATCTTTGGTGTCTTTGATCATTCTCAAGGGTATAAAGAAGTTCTGAAGGCAAAAAGTAAGAGCCACTGGCTTCGAGTAAAAGTCCCACCACCTTCAGGAAAACTGTCTAACCATTCGATTGGGGTGAGCAACCTTTTCTTGAATTCCTGTAGACTTTAAGTATGTATTACTCATCTGTCACTTGGCGTTACCTTATCTTGTCATTCTGTTTTAAAATAATTTTTTAAAAATCCATAATAGGTCCTGTAAGCTCCTCACAGGCCAGAATCGTGCCTTATTGCATTTGGAGGAGAGTGTGAGGGATGGTCACAATATATGCCTATTGTTGATAGGATATAGTGAAGCGTCCTAATTTACCAGCATCATTGTCTTGATGTGCTCTTGCAAATATGACTGAACCTCACTGATCTACAAATACTGGTGGGGCAATAGTCTGAATTAGTGAAAACTCAGAATCCCAAACATACTTACATATTGTAATTATTGTAATATATATTTGTATATTTTAACATTTTTCTTAAGACTAATGCATACCTATTGCAGAAAATTTTTAAATTACACAAAGTAAATAAGTATCTGCAAAATAAATAGTACCTAGTTGTTTTCTAGTTTAAAAAAATTAATTAGAAAGCACCTGTAATCTCATAATGGCTATCAATATTTTGATCTATCACCTTCAAGGACATATGTCATCCATATAAAGTGAAAGTTTTACAGAAAATTGGGATCTTACTTTGTATAAAGTTTTGTACCCTCCAGGACCTTAACTGCTCTTTGAAAACATTATTTTTAGTAGCACTGCTATGTCTCAATGATGCCCATTTAGGTTGTTTCTGATTTATTGTTTTTATCAATAATACTGTGATGAACATCCTTAAAGTGAAACAACCGGTGATGTGTTCAGGATAGATTCCTAGAGGTGGGATTACTGGATCCATAGGAATTCCAAAATGCAGTTTGATTAATTTAAAATTATGTGACTTGAAGATGATGATTGTGTTATGGCCAACCAGCAGTGATAGCATAAAAAGCAGGAGGCCGAATAGAGCTTTCTCTTATGGGCGGACAGCTTCCTACACACTTTAGATTTCCAGCCCTTGGGTGCTGAGAGGTGTTTGCAGTGGCGGTGTTATAGACTCAAGTTGGAGGGGCTACAGATGTTGGGAAGTTTAGTACAAGTCACAGAAACCACGCCTGGCTAATTTAAGCAGAAAGAAATGTATTAAAATACTAGGTCACTGAATTTCCAGGAGCACCAGAAAACTAGGCGTAGAGACCACGTGGCCAGGGTAAACCTCCCAAATCATAGCAGATCTGGTCATAAGAAGACTCCACTGCTTGCACCCCCTTGGTGTGACTATCCCTGGAGTTCACCAACGAGCTGCCTCCACTAGGACTAGAATGGATGCCAGGCTCTGGCATCCCAAGTCCCAATCCAGCATGGATGCTGCGATCACCAGAACTTTGTAACTGTCCTCCGTCAAGCTGCAAGGGAGGCTGGGAAATTTTGACTCTGGCATTGGGGAGTGCTGTCTGCTTTCCACCAAAACATATTGAGAGGGGCAGCCCCTAATCTTGAAGAACAGTTCAGATGCTGAGCTGCCAAAAAAGGGGAACAAATGCTTACTATAGCCAGTAACAATGACTGTCAAGCACCTGGGAACCTAGGACATATTCTAGGAGGCATGATATTGATGTTGTATAATAAAATGTGTCAACCTTTTGGAGATCAAGATTTTCCAGATGACCAGTATATGATGTTACAAAATCACGTGTGGATAAAAGCTCCATTCAAAGTACATGTAGACCATTGGGGCTTAATACCACAGAGGACAAATGTTCATTTTGCCCTGATACACCTTTCTATTTATTACAGAAGAGCAGCCAGGGCTGATTTGTCATCATTGTCTAGTGCCTAGGGCAGAGTGGGTATGCCATAGACAGTTCTTGAATGAATGAATGAATGAGTGAATGAATATTTAGACACCGCTGGCGGAAATGGATGCTGTCCACTAATGAGGATGCTGACACTAAATTCTATTCCATTCCAATAGATGCTGTCGCTGGGAGTGGAATATAGAGTGTCAAGCTGGTGACACTCATTGTCCCATGGTCTTCACCTCCCCTCCCATCTATTTTGGGGGAGTGGTGGTAAGAGATAAACTGAGACATCCTAACGTTTTTAAGCATTTATTTGAGCAAACATCAATTCCAGTTGGCAGTACCAAACAGGAAGCGGTTAGTAGCTCTCCACCCAAGGGAGCTAAGGGCAAGCCTTATAGAGAAGACTTGGGACACAAATCAAGGAAATGATTTGATTGGCTCTCGCTTAAGCAGTTACCTTAATAGAGAAAGCCTAGTTGGCTGACTGTGATTGGTTGTCCTTGGTGTTTGGTTTCATAACCTTGAGGCATTTACAGGCTTCCTTTTGGTTTGCTTGCATAGGCTGCCAAGGCATTAGAGTCTGCTTAGTCTAATGGTCTCCTTGTTTAATTAATTTAATAGAAGAAATTATCTGGACCACACTGTCTTCATCTTTTTAATTCCCAAAAGGATAGTGAGCATTGGTTTATAAAGTACATTCTCTCACAAGATGAGAAACAATAATTTCCAGATTAAAAAAAATATTAAAAACCAACAGGTCTGAACATCTAGGACGCCTGAGGGGAACGTGAGGCTTTTATGAAGGATGTTGTTCAGGCAGAGAGGGTTACATATGCAAGCAAAAGGCGTTCTGGATTGATGTTTCTGGGTATATCATCCTTGTTCCCTTTTATACCACTCCAATACGCCCTCTCTTTAAAAATAAAATGATTTTTAAAGTTGAGGAACTGGTTGTGTATATTTATAGATGGAGAGATGGGTTTGAAAAAGTAGCTGACTCTGAGTAATTGTGATTTTCCAAGTCTGATTTCCATTATAGAAAGGGGAACGCAGTAACAGATGATGTCATTATTGGAACCACAGAAGCATGAGAACGGTAGAGGTGCTGCCTTGCCTTATTCCTGCTTTGCCAAACGTTGAAGTGGGACCGTGGAGATGGATGGCTTGGGATAATTTTTGGTAAGGCACCTGCATGTCAGAGCTTGTTTTCAGGACCCTGAAGGCTATTCCCTTTAAAGACACCCAGGTCTCTATCATATTTTGTAATTTTTTTTTTTTTTTTTTTTCTTCTTTCCCAAATAGATCACTTCAAGCTGCAGATATCCCAAATACAAATGACAGTTCATTCACACATCTGAGATGCCATATGCTAACTTACAGCAGTACTTGGAGTAAAAAAAAGCAGCTAAGTCAAAAACTTGCTTCTCTGGCTCACTATGACGCCCACTAAGTCTCACCCAGCAGGACTGTTTAGGATGGAGAACAGCTTGCCTAATACTGACACATCTCCAATCCCATACGTCGTTGACATTTTCTCACAGCGGGCCGTTCTCTCACTGCTCTGCAGATATTAACTGCTCTGCTTTCCCACAGATTTTTCAAGTAATGAGTTGCTTGCTGCCAGCAAACCCAGCCACTTCTGAGGTACAACACACATCATCTTCCCGGTCAGTCTCGTAGTTTTTGAGTTGCCGCCAATTTCGCTTCTCCTGGGAGCTGGCAGATGGGTCCTGTCCCTTTCGGCAGATGAAGATGTAGTTGCTCAGAGCTCGGAGTTAAAATCCAACAAATAACAAAGTTGGACAAGCTCTCCTAGGTCTCTTCCAGTCCTAATCTTCCCAGTATCCCCCGAGGTACTAGTACATAGCCCCAGACATAGAGAGCACGTAGTAAGTCTTAATAACTGCTTGAGTTGATAGGGCTGAATGCATTTAAATGCAGGGTGACAACGGCACACATTTGCTGAGTGCTTAGCATGTGCCAGGCACCATCCTAATTAGCACCTGGAATGTCTGATCACAGTAAGTTCTCACAGCAACGCCAGGAGGAAGGTATTATTATCACTCCTATTTTAGAGGTGGGGAAACTGAGACATCAGCTGGTTTGAACAACTTGTCCAAGGTTGCAGTTAGTATGAGTTAGAGCTATGGGATGAGCCACGGCTGTCCACTTCAAGCTCACGTTCCTTGGAGTAATAACGACAACCAAAATAATAAAACAGCAAACTCTCTATAGCGTGCCAGGCAATGGTCTGAGGAGTCTATGTAAATCAGCTCCTATGATTTTCACAATAGGAGGAAAGTAGTAATATGATCCCACCTTTTACAGAGGAGTAAACTGAAACACAGAGACATTAAGGAACTTGCTCAAGATCACACAGCTCTTAAGGGGCAGTGCTGGGATTTGAATCTAGGCTTCAGAGTATGTGCTCTTAATCCCATGCTGTTTTGGGAGCACTTCCCTGGATTTAGCTACAGATTACGATACAGCCTCTTGCCCTCACCCATGGCAGGGAGGAGAAGGCAGCTTCCTCTGAGGAGTTCTTTTGGTCTGATTCTGCGCTCTGTGGTTCTGGGAAGTGCTACCAGCACCTGCATGGACATTTCCTCTCCTCCTACGCACAGATGGCTTTCATGGGTGGTCCAAATGGTCTAAATCACTGTCTGCATATTTCTGAGAAAGTAAGGAGAGTGTGGTATGTCTTTAAATGGAGGTACTTCCACAGGGGAGGAACAATGGTCCCAAGTCCTAAAATTCTGCCGGGGACAGTGTATGGGTCCCAGAGCATCTGGGAGGTGGGCTTTGCCTTGCCAAGCACACCTACCCCCCTCTTAGGCTAGCGTTGCTCTCACGGATGACCACATTGCTGGGTCAAGCAGAACTCTCCCCAGGGGCTTTCCTGGCTGTAGCTGATAGAAAAGAGGCTCATTTTTGTCTCTCGGTGCCCAAAGCTGTTAGGGGTGGCCTGGGGGGCCGCACTGCCTGCATGTGGGTAGAAGACAATGATGCTGACAGCAGAGAAGTGATGGACAGAGGGTCCTGGGGAACTTGGGCTCAGGCTCCAGTCTTCCCCAGACACTTCCCTGTCCTTCCTGCTTGTGGGAGACAATAACTCGATCTCACTTTGAGTCCCATGAAGTTGGGTTTGTGACTGGCAACTGACTGGAAACCATCTCTGAGGACTTAATTACTGAAGCTTTGAAAAGGCTCTGCAGCTTTGAATTTTGGGGCTCTTTCCACCTGTATCCCAGCTCACTGGTGTGCATTACTCTGAGGACAGCTCTGCAGTGATGTCCCAGGGGCCTCGCCTAAGTAAGGACACATCTGTGGCCACCGGTGCAATGTGCCATTGATTCCCCATTTACTAGGTGTACTAGCTTCCTAGGGCTGCCATAACAAGGTACCACAAACTGAGTGGCTTAAACAACAGAAATTTATTGTCTCACAGCTCTGGAGGCTGGAAATCCAAGATCAAGGTCAATAGAGTTGGTTTCCTCTGAGGCTGTGCAGGAGAATCTGTTCCAGGCCTTTCCCCTAGGTTTTGGTCATTTGCCAGCAATCTTTGGTGTTTCTTGCCTTGTAGATGCATCACCTTGATCTCTGCTTTCATCTTCAAGTGGCATTGTCCCTATGTATGTGTCTCTATATCCAAATTTCCCCTTTTCATAAGGACAATTGTCATATTGGATTAGGGCCCACCCTAAATGACCTCATATTATGACCAACTAATTGGATCTGCTATGACTCCGTTTTCAAATAGGGTCCCATTCTGAAGTACTGGGGATTAGGATTTCGATATAGGACTTCTGGGTGGGGGAGACACAATTCAACCCGTGCCACTAGGGAATCAAGCAGGCGAAATAAAGCTCAAGGTGGTCCTCCTCTTCACCCAGATGAAGCCTTTGGAAAGTAGACACACAGAGGGCACTGACTCTGAATTTCAATGTCACTTTTGTGTGTTACTCTAGCTTGGCGGCCTTGGGCAAGTCATTTAACCTTTCTGGGTTTGAAAGATAAGCAGAGCGGGCTGGACTGATGGTTTTTAAAACTGATTCCATGGAGCCACTGAGGCATGTTCGCATTGGGGGGTTGGGAGGGAAGTTGGCAGATTGCTGACCCCTCTTGCTCACTTCACCCAGTGGTGTGCCTGGTGGTCCACCTTGGCAGACGGGAGTATCCGATCGCTGATGTTACTTCGAAGTGTCAGCGCACAGCGATAACACAAAGCAGACCAAGTATTCACTGGTTTCATTGTTGCTTTTCAGTTCTCTACAAATAAACACTCCCCTCTTGCCTGTCCCCTGGGTGGACAATTCAGGCAGACTGATCCCACCAATTCCCACCTTTGTACACACTGCTTCCCCAGCGCAGATCTGTGCTTATCTGTTGTATTTATAAGGATTCCAAGAAAATTTTTGTTTGAATAAAGGGCTCAGCTAAAAGAATAGTTTTAGTCCAGAAAACAACTAAAGGATCTGTGTTTCCTTCTAGTTCTAAGATTCTAGTTCTGTGCCTCTATTAAAAGTAGTCTCAGGCTTCCCTGGTGGCGCAGCGGTTGAGAATCTGCCTGCTAATGCAGGGGACACGGGTTCGAGCCCTGGTCTGGGAAGATCCCACATGCCGCGGAGCAACTGGGCCCGTGAGCCACAACTACTGAGCCTGCGCGTCTGGAGCCTGTGCTCCCAACAAGAGAGGCCGCGATAGTGAGAGGCCTGCTCACCACGATGAAGAGTGGCCCCCGCTCGCCGCAACTAGAGAAAGCCCTCGCACAGAAACGAAGACCCAACACAGCTAAAAATAAATAAATAAATAAATTAATTAATTAAAAAAAAAAGTAGCCTCAATCTTTTTTTTCCCCATTATCTCTTTTCTAAATTTAATTTTTATTTCATATTATAGTTGATTTACAATGTTGTGTTAGTTTCAGGTGTACAGCAAAGTGATTCTAGGTCATGGATGGATCTAGAGATTATCATACTAGGTGAAGTAAGTCAGAGCAAGACAAATATCATATGATATCAATTATATATGGAATCTTAAAAAAAATGATACAAATGAGTTTATTTAGAAAACAGAAACAGACTCTGGCTGGCTCCACCGAGGTGTGGGCTTTTACACGAAGAACTGTTTTTTTCTTAACTCTCATTTAAATAACCTGGAATATCTTACACAAACCATTTGTGCTGGGGAGGAAGATCTTTTCAGTAATTGCCTGTATCTGGAGTGGTAGTTTTGGTCAACCAGTGAAAACACCAATTGGCATGTATCACGGAGTCCTGTACAGCCGTGGTACCAAACTTGGTTTGTTGTGGGCTAGTGGCCCTCCACTCAATACCCCTCCCCAAAGGTGTCCCCACATTAGACTGCACTAGTAACCCCCTTTCCTCCTCATACCCTAGCATCCCCATGCTGCCTACAGGGTAGAACCATCTCCCTGCTGAGATTTTCTCTCACCTACTGTTGTTCTCATTTTAGAAAAGAGAAATGAATATTTTGATATATAATAATAATCGCTAACGCTTATTAAGCACTTACTCTGTGCTAGGCACTGGTCCAAGTGCTTTACGTATATTAACTTAATTCTCCTAACAACCCTATGAGGGAGGTACCATCCTCTCCCCCGTGGGCCAGTGGGGAAGCAGGCACAGAGACGTGAAGTCACCGGCTTAGCTGAGGACGTTGCCACAGCTAGGATCTGAATCCAGACAGCTTGGCTCTTCACCACCGTGGGATGCGCAGGTTACGTTTTACACGTGCTGTTGGAAGACAGGTATTTGGATTGCATTCCTTTTCTTGCCATTGAAGCAATCCTGAGAGGGCTAGAAAGGGAGAGTAATGGCATTTAGCAAGCAACAAACTAGTGTATGGCTAGGAATCTAGAACAGAACTGCTCTTGATCCCACTGGCCCTTTGGGGAGCCCGAGCAGAAGCCAGCATGCCAGTGACACTATTTTCCGTCGCTGCAATGCAGGGTAAAAGTGCCGCCCTCCATGCCCTCCTGCCCTTGTGGGGGAAGAGGAATTTCCCTGGTTTTTCTCCCGTGGCAGGAGGGGTGGGGAGAAGGTTCGGAAACAAGGGAAAGTGTTTCATCAGTGAAGTGAGTGTTTCCGGGGCCGAGATACATCAGTGGACAGAGAAAACAATTGCTTTGAGGGGAAAAAAAAAAATAGTGCTTGTTCTAACTTTAGGGTCTGCCTACGTTTAATTTCTACTCCTTTGGTCCTTGCCACAGTTCAAGGCCTATATTGCATTAACTTTATAACCCATTTCCTCACTTCCAAAGACTCCCCTCTCCAATTCATTCTCTGCGCTGTTACCTGTATTATGCGTCTAAAAATACGAACCTGACTGTTTCCCTTCATACATAAAACCCTGCATTATTTTTCTCCTTGTCTAGGGAACAATCCTGGAACCCACCTATCTTCCCAGCTGTACAAGGCATGTCCTGCCCATCTTAGATCCTGTCCTCACTTTCCTGCCCCTCCAAACCCTCTCCATCCTTTATGTCCTTGACTGCTACTTATAAAGCCTCTCTGGATGCCCCCAGTAGAAGGCCCTTCCTCCTCCAGCTCCCTCCTGCTGTATCTGTCTTTCCATTGCTCTACATCTGGCAAGAGCAGCATCCTACAGGCCCCCAGGATGTTTTGGAGACCATACTGAATTCTTCATATTACAATTTCAAGTTCCTTCTGTTTATGGCTTTTGAGCACCTGGACTCAGATATATGATGAAAAGAAACAAAAAAACTCCTTCCTTCTAACTTTGGTCCTGATGTTTATTCAGCATTTTCTCCCCATCATCTATAGATGCCATTTAAGAAACAGCAATCTGCTGTCCAGTGACACTCTCTTGCGTGTAGCTGGACATTCACAATGTGGTCAGATGGTTCTCAGATGATTTTCAGTTCTTTTAAGGCATTTAATTATGACCACATGGATGCAGGTTCAACTTGAGGGCAAGCTGATTTTTTTTTTCCTGGAAATGAGAGCTAAGAATCTAGTGTTATTTATTGATTTTTTTCTTTTTTTTTTTTTTTAGAATACAATCTCAAAAACTTTACAAGTTAGTAAAACAAACAAACACAAACCAAAACCCTGCAATTACCAAACACCATTCTCTTTTCCTTAGAAAAGTCAAGACACTTCAATGTAATTGAAGAGTTCTGTTTTGCTTTGTTTGAGCACGATCAAATACTGTGGCTAATTCACCAGCTGCTTCCCTGGAGTTCATAAAAACTGGCCACATAATTCCCACCCTACCCATCCCTCCCCAAAATTTACTTTTGTTTTAAAAATAATTTATAGTTCCTCTTTCTTGTAAGAGTTGCTAACTTTGCGTGAGAGCTTTCTTAAGTGGTATGAGGGGAAAAGCTAATGTACATTGTCATTCTATCTGGTCCAGAAGATTTCTGATGATGTCATCAGGGTAAAGATTAAATGGTATCATTTGAATGTTTTTACACTGGTCATTTATATAACTAGATTAATAAGTTATTTTCATCATGGAAAATATAAAAAGAGAAGCAGTCCTTACCCTGACAAAACAAGAGCAAAGAGAGAAACAGAAGCTGTAGGATTAAAAACCACCACTGCTTTGCTCTTACCAATAAAAGGGGCAGTACGACATGCAGTTGAAATTTGGACAGTGGAGTCACCGTTAAGCTGCCCATTGATATCAACGCAGATAAATTATATCAGGAGAGTATTCTGGACATACTTGGTGGGGGTCCCCAGACTCATCAAATTATATAACCAACTTTGATTTCAATAAGGGCTACGGACTAGAAACCTACTGGGTTAGTAAGGGCCACTAAAATGTGGCTAGGACTTTCTTTTCACAAATAAAACATCAGTCTCATTTCAGGAGTACATAAGAATTTCATTTCTGTGTCTCTCTCTTTCCCATTTGAGTTTTTGCCCCTAAGAAAGAGGGAATGGATGGCATGCATGATACTAGGGTTTTATGCCTTGACTAAGCAAAAATTGTGAGAACATCTCTTTTAAGCCTACCATGAATGTTCAAGGCTATAGGACAGTGCGGGAACCTTCGAGCAAAAACCCTGAACCTCCCCTCACACATCAAGTCTCATTCCACCAGGACTCCTTTCATTGAATCCCTCCACGACCACCCCCTTCTCCCTCCTTGTCTCCTCTGCTCTGACAGCATCAATTCCTTTGACCTCTGGGCTCCCATATCACTTAAAAAAAATCCCTGTCTCACGGGACCTGTTACCTGGTATTGTGATTTCTTACTGGTTTGTTCTTTTATACCCTCAGGCTAGTCTACAGGGGATCTGAGACAGTTCGCTGTGTTTATGTCTGTCTCCATTCCCAGACCATGAATCCCCAGAGCAGAATTCATTCTATTCACCCCTCTCTCACCATCACCATTGGCACATATGCATCCCTCCCTCTATGGCCACATCATCTTATAAAGGATTAATGAATGAATTAATGATTGAGTGTCTGGGGAAAATATCCTCTAGCATTAGTCACCACAAATGGGCTGACTCTGTCCGGATCAGTCTACGGTTGATCACTGCTTTCAGTCCCCAAAGAATAGAGTGGTATCTGCCAGATGTCTGCAGGCTAATTTCCAAGCCCTGCTGCAGTTTTTGGATCAGGTAATATGAACGACCCTGTTTTAGTTTGCTTGGGCTACCATAACAAAGTACCACCAACTGGGTGGCTTAAGTGATAGGTATTTATGTTTCCCCAGTTCTGGAGTCTGGAAGTGCAAAAGCAAGGTGTGGGCAGGTTTTGTTTCTCCTGGGACCTCTCCTTGGCTTCAGGATGGCTGCCCTCTCACAGTGCCCTCACATGGCCTTTTCTCAGTGTGTGCATCCCTGGTGTCACCACCTCATGTTAGAAGGACACTAGTTATATTGGATGAGGCTCCCCACCATAAAGGTCTCATTTTAACTTAATCACATTTTGTAGGCTGTATTTCCAAATACAGTCACTTTCTGAAGTGGGGATTGGGACTTGAACATGTGAATCTTTGGGGGACACAATTCAGCCCTTAACAGGCTCTGGCAGAAGTTCTCCAGTTTACTATCAAGAGGTCCCAATGCCAAATAAACAGAGAGAGCTAATGCCTTTGGAATCAGTCTGAGGCCCATTGAGAGAAATTTCTGGGGGCTCATGATTCATGTGTTGAGGTTCACTAGTGCAGAGTCCCAAGAATCTTTCAGGAGAACCAGCATATAAGCTATGGTGGCAGCTGGGACCATTGGGAGGGAGCCCCTCTTGGGATAAAGAAGGTGTAGAGAAATCTTTGCACTTCGTTGGGAACCTGTGCATTGTTTTCTAGAGCAGGGGTTGGCAAACTTTTGCTGTAAAGAGCCAGATAAGAAATTTTTCTTTCTCTGTCTGGGCTACTCAAGAATACCTTTGTAGCTGGAAAGTAGCCATTGGCAATGCCTAAACAAATGGGTGTGGCTGTGTTCCAATAAAACTTTATTTACAAAAACATTTGGCTGGCCGGATTGGGCCTACAGGCCTTAGGTGCCCAGGTCTGGAGCACACCCTTCCTGATTTTGATTTTCTACAGATTCTGAGCCTATCATTTGAACTATTTTACAACTCAGTAAGTTATAGACAAATGATAGCAATGCAAAATAATTCTTGACCCTAGAGATGTAAAGTTTTGATCCTGGGAAGTTCCAATTGACTTCCTTCCCCCACTTTGGAAGAAGGCAGTCTTACCTGAATTTGTACATTTCTTTCAGTATTCCTGATCTATAAATATGCCTGTTCTTTGGATTCTCCAATTCTCTTCCCTCATTAATAATGAGTTAAATAAAATCTTTAACATGTATTCATTTTATATCTATATGAGGGTCATAATTTTGTCTTTTTTTAAAAAAAACTAATTATCTTTTAACAAATTAAATACGGCTGGGCACTGTTTGCAAAGAGCTTAGAAGCTGCACTAAGATCGTGGTTTTGCCCTCTGGAACAATGGTCTTTAAACTTTTTGATTTCACACCTTTGTCAGCAAATATTTTTAGCCACCCTGCCTTGACATATAAATATAGTATACTGTATACTGTATATAGACTAACATATATAAATATAAACAAAAATAGAATTGAAAAATAAATAAAGAACTTCTAATATCAATAATTTCCTTGCATATCCCAGTGGAATTTCTTCCTAACACCTTTGGTTCTCTCTCCACTTGGGAGACCACTTTTCTGGACAAGAGAGAACTAAAAATATTAACTAGTTGGGGGAAAAAAAATGATCTGAGTTAACCCCAATAATACACCAACAAAGCACATTTTTGTAAAAGCTAACTGTAATTTGAGCTGATTGGCCCAAGGGGATGGCAGAATTCCTCCAAAGGAGAGAACTGCAGCTTTGTTCTGGAAAATAGCTTAATGGAACTGATTGGTTATAAAAGGTGAGCTCAGGTGGTCATAGTCTAGATGGAAGCAGCTTCACATGAAGAGTTTGTTTAATAAACATGGGAATTTCAGTATTGTCTGCTAGAGCTGGGGTAGGGGTCATTAGGACTTTGGCAGAGAAGATGGGAGGAGATTCTGCTCTGGAGAGGGAAGGTCTTGAGCAACAAGGAAGAGTGTGAGGTCATGGCCTCGAGGGGATCATGGCTAGGGAGACATAGAAAATACCAGATAAATATCTTTAAACAATGGTGTTGATGGTCCCTTTGACTGTGCCATCATTATGCTCTCTCATTTCTGGAGGTTCTATAAAAATCTGTTTTTGCCTAATGGAATAGAACATGAAGAAAGCAGATAGTAGTTCCGAAATTCTTTAAGGTGACCAGAAGCAAAGAGGGCCAAGATCTGAACGTGACTTGGGAGCAGAGCTGAGGAGCCAGAGTGGGGAAAGAAGCAGAGAAAGAGCTGGGCTGTGACCCTTAAAAGTGTGATGGGGAGACTATGTCCGGCAGTGATGCAGGGTGAGGTCTCAAAAATGTCATTTCATACTTAAGCAAAGATGACTCCTGAGCACTGGAGTATTAGAGGATTTTCAGGAGCAGACTGTTTGGTGACCGGTTTTGGAAAATGTGGTGATGGATTAGAGAGCAAAGACATTCGAAATAGGAAACCAGTTAAGAGATTGCTGGAACACCAGGCGAGGATAATGGGAACAGAATGGGGGCAGAAGGAGTGCTTATTCTAGAGGTATTTTAGAGGTAGAATCAGTAGAACTGAGTGATGATTCCCTATAGGGGAAAAGAGGAGAGTTAATGAGAAATAACACTTATAAAGCTTGGGCAGTTGGGTGTCTGGTGACATGCCATTCACTGAATTAGGAAACATATGAAGAATAGGTTTTCAGGAAAGACAATGGGTTCATAGTGGGATAGGCTGAATTTGAGATGCCCACGAAACCTGGTGGAGATGGGCTACAAAGAGTTGAGAATACAGGTGGGTATCTCAGGAGACAGATCAAGGCTAAAGACATCTCCAGGAATTGTCCTGTAAAAGGTGTCATGAGTTTTTTGTTTATTGCCCTTTGATAAATATTAGGAAAACAGTATTCTTGTACTTTATTTACTCATTCATTCAAACTTATTTAATGAGTGGGAAACCATATGCCAGATTCTGGGGATAAATGATTAATAATATCCTTTAGAAACTCATAGTCTTAGCAGAGGATTAGACTATGAACTAAAAGCAGAGCTGCAGGTGTGGAAACCCACTCAGAACCCTAGGGTTGGTACAAAGATTATTTTAAGCTGAAGACATTTGAGATTCAACAGATACAGAAAGAAGCCTTCTCAGAGCTTCCCTTATCTGACTAAAGGCAGAAACTTCTGAGAAATGAGGACTGCCATAAATTCTCTCTTTGGGACAGGTCTGCCCCCAGGAGAGACCAAGAGTAAACCTACCATAAATCCCTTCTCTGGGGGGAATTTTTGACCCCGATGAAGTCAGAAAGACTGCTCATACCTGTAGAGACAAATATTACCACAAGCTTTCTTATCTCTTGTTTGTTCTCCTAAAAAACCTGTCTTTTCTAAAGAAGCCTATTTATTCTTCCCATAGGAGTCTTTCGCCCTGCTCCCTTTTTCTAATCTACTGATTCTAACAACGCTTTGAGTTACTCATCACTGAGCACTCCTGCATTTATGCACGTTGCACATGCAAATAAACTGTTTTTCCTGTTAGTCTGTCTTTTGTTAGTTTAACTCAGAGGCCCCAGCCACTAAACATAGGAGAGTCAAAAAAAAGTTTTTCCTCTTCTACAAAAGGAAGAGAGGAATTTCCATTCTGAATGGCCGACATAATGAAAGTGGCATTAAATACAATGGGCAACATAGAAAGATGACCAGTGTTCGGGAGAAAATGGCAGAGGCAATTCATTCCGTTTTGGACTTTTAATGTGCGTGAGAGTCGTGTAGGAGTTAATTTACCTAATGACTTATATCCACCCAGTCTTCTCAGACATCATTCACCTCTCACCACTAGGTCTTTCTCCTTCCTCATCCTAGATGCTCATACTATTCCTGACAATATCTCTTCCAAGGACAGACAGGAAGCAAAGATAAAGTGGCCGAGATGTGGGATCTGGCACTCTGCCATGGCTAATTACCCACATTGGCTTCCCTTCCACTTTTCCACTGGGTTTACAATCTTCTCACTTCGGGGCTTTCCAGTCCTTGGAGCAGCTCAAATTCATCCAGGAGATGGGTATCGAGTCTTGTTCCTTTCTACTTGACCACTCCCCAAACTCTCCTTGGGACAAGTTATATTTAGATTCATTTCCTTTCAGAGCAAAGTTACCTATATTAACATTAGATCAGAAACCTCCCAAATCCTACCCCAACCTCAAGGACTATTTCAAGGATTTTGTCTCCAGTTAATACTTACCCACCTGTTTGACTTCCCTGTTCTTTCTTGTGTTCACTGCCTACCAGGTTTCACGTCAGTAACATGCTTCAGGTTGTCTTCCCTGGCTTTGCTCTCTAACTAATAAGTTCACTATGTTTAATATTTGTCTCTCTTACTCCTCAAGAAAAGGAATAATTTAATATAGTTCTATTGTATTTCCTGCAACTTTACTCAGCACTGAGAATGTAACTGGGGCTCATTTAATAGTACTTGTTTGAATCAAATTAGATGGAGTAATGTGGATTTTTACATTTGATGAAGGAGTTGTGTTTTCTTAAAATTCAAACTACTGATATAAACTCAAAGTTGCCGTCTTTATGACTTTCTTGTTATTTTTTATAAACTCTTTCATGGTCTATGCTCAGAGAGAACCCATGGGTACACAAGAGAGAATGGAAGCTCTGATACCACAATGGGATTTTTGTTGTTGGCTATGACTTTGGAAATCAGAAATGTTCTGTCAATACACATTCCAGAATTCCAGGCCTACACATTCTGGCTTGTTTCCAGCATGTTGACTCTATTAATGGATACTTGAAATATATACCACTTTCCACTCCTTGTGCAGGCGTCTTAGGGTGGAGTTTTCTTTTCTCCTCCCACCAGAATCTCAGTGTTGCTTCAGCTCCCAGCGTGTACTTACATGATCCTTTGTAAAACAGAGGGCTCAATACTTCCTGAGCTTTGACCATTTGACTTCTCCAGGACTGAGTTCCTTCTGGGCCTTATCCTTTTCTGACTGGGCAGATGCAAAGGCTAAGGAGAAAAAAAGCAAGATGGAAAGTTTGAGTGTTTAAGAAAGAGAGAAAGATTTGAACCATATAATAACTATAAATATACATACGTGAGAGCACCTGGGAGAAAGTCTGGGTTTCAGGTTTCAGTGCAAACCATGGGGCTTACCTCTAGCTTATTCAAAGAATCCTGAGGTTTTCGAGCCTGTCTGGGAATCTAGGGACGAGCTGATGACTTCATATTGAAATCATGCAAAACCCGTGAGCTCATGAGCTGGGAGATGAAACCCGATGAGACAAAAATGGTTTCAAGTGGACTTGCTGTAAGTCTGTATAAGATCATTCAAACCCGAAGAGGCGAAAGTGGAAAAACTGGGCCACTGGAATTTGGAGACTTCCTTGCAGGGACTTGTAGTGAAATGAAACTGCTTGGTTTTACCCAAGCCCTTGAAAGACTCTCGGAGAAACTGTAGGAGAAGAACTCGAAAACAAGGAACACTTGCCGTTTACTTTTGCAATCTCTGATTTCAGGGAGTGCCATTCTCAGTACTTAACAGGGTCACCAAGGTCAGGCTTATCTCCATAGTCCCTCCTGCCCTCTCTTCAAATGCACTCTCTTCGTGTACAATTCCAGTGACCGTCCTCAGATGTCCTCAGATGGCTCTCACCGAGCTGTTCTGCACTCAGCCTTGCCATACATTTGTCTGATCTTTCGTCTGAGACAGCAGACCCTGGAGTGCTGCTGGACCTGGTCCAGGCCCCCAGGAACCCAGGCTGGGGAGGGGGTGGTGCTGGGATTGGCCCCTGGGCTTTGATGGCACCAAGGAAGACCTGAGAGACAAAGATCAGGAAGCACACTGTCCAAGTCAGGCAGACAGAGATCTGAAGGAAAAATCAGAGAGGCTGAATCCAGGTACAGGACCAAGACTGAGCAAACCTTACCAAAGGAGCCAATTCAATGGAGCAATGAGACCACAGAATGTAGCTAAAGGTGTGTTTCCTTAGATACCAGCATCTTAGTCAGGGAAGGCAGGCTATGAAGTGCCCTGTAGAGGTTAGTTACATAGAGCAGGATCCATTCGAGTTGTTTCATGCAGAAAGGATTTATTTCAGGGATTTATATGGTTTAGAGAATCATGGAGAAGGCTGAAGAAGCTGACTCAAAATTAAGGTTCAG
Organism: Balaenoptera musculus; assembly: GCF_009873245.2. NCBI lineage: Eukaryota > Metazoa > Chordata > Mammalia > Artiodactyla > Balaenopteridae > Balaenoptera > Balaenoptera musculus. Next base: position 27,246,032 of record NC_045787.1, on the reverse strand, counting down.
GAACAACTCCTTAAGTGACGCCAAAGAATCAGGCCACCAAGGGAGCTGAAGTTTCTTCTGCATTTGGAGGCTGCCTTCTCAACCAGGGAGCTGGCTCCAGAACCCCCCGCCATTGCCAAGATCAGGAGGCTGCTTCGGTCAGGAACCACTGCCACCCCCTTACTGGTTCTGCTGCAATTGACACCACTAAATGAATGCAAACCACCTGCTCTGACCTCAGGAAGACCGTGACTGACAGCTGGGGCCACTGCTCCCACCAACACCCAAAAACAGAAGCGGCCTGCCTGCGGAAGCGGCAAGAACAGCAGAAGCAGGGAAGCCTCATTTTTACCAAATCCACCCTTAACAAATGCAGGTCACTGGGCAAAAGTACAAACGGAGGCCCACTGACCATATGAGTTAAGTGCCACAAGTTACAAATCAAGCTACAAATATGTTCTACCCTCCTACCTTGACAAACATACCTTCATAGCAATGTGAATGTTCAGAGTCAAATTTAGGTTCTTGAACACCCCTGAAGAACATGCCAGAATGTGGCAGTGTGGGAGAGCTAGCCGCTGGCCCCGGTTTCTTACCATTGGCTTGTCCTGCACTGCCGAGGGCTTTGTGCCTACGTGCACAGATGTTCCACCTCGCATGGCCAAGCTCTGTCCACACTGCAAACTCTCCTCCTCAAAGCCACCTCTCAGGGAGCTTGCTTTGCTCAACTTTACTCTTGGCATCTACTCCCCTCTCTGATTTTAAGGGTTTGGGAAAATAAGAAATGCTTCTCCTCACAAAGAATCAAAAACCCATTGGTCTACAGTCTAGGAGACAGTACAGCAAGGTGGGGATTCTGCGGGCTTTGGCAGGATTAGGCCGCATCTGGCAAGTTTCCTAAATTCTCAAAGCCTCCATTCCTTCACCTCCAAAATGGGAATGATAGGATTTACTCTGTAGGAAAATGCATGTAAAGTGCCTAATATAGTGCCCTAGCACACAGTAAGTGCTCCAAAAACCTTAACCATTATTATTGTTGCTATGGTCACACATTAATAGGTAAGACTGACTGTACGGGAACAGTCACATTATTAGGGTCTTTTTGAGTCTTGAACCAGATCTCTAATCAGATGAATTGCACTCTGCATTAGGTCTCTGTGCCTTGCTTGGAGCAGTCTGGAAAATAATCTTCATCTTGCTGGCCAGTTTGAGCTGATAATGGCCGCCTGGAGAACTGTTTTGAAAAGGAACTTGAGGTCAAATCAAGCACAATGCTGTGTTTGATTAATAACGTCTGCCTGGGGTATGGTGGGAGATAGGGCTGTATGTGTGCCAGGTATTTGCCATTCCTGGACTGGACCCCATTCCTGAGTGATAGGAAAGAAGATGGACTTGCAGAGAAACATTGGGCTTGAGTCCTACTTCTTCCACCCCCTGGCTCTGTGACCAGGGCTCAGGCATTTAACCCTCTTTTGCTTAGGTGCCTCATCTGTAAAATAAGGATAACCAGGTTCACCATGCCTACCTTACAGGGTTATTTGTAAGGATCAAATGAGGTCATGCTTGGAAGGACACTGTCAGTTGTGAGGTGTTGCCTAAATGCGAGGTGTTTTGTTATTAGCGTGTGGTATTTGGCCGGTTTGTACTTGACAAGGAGGAAGAGCCAAGTCAATGATAGTTTTGGTCTGCCTCTGCCTGCAGCACCTCAGCCTGACTCTGCATCCTCCTTCAGTTTCTGAGTGCCGATCTATCAGGAGAGAGCCTGGCAGGGCAGAAAGAACTTGTATTAGAACCAGATGCTGCCTCACTCATCAGCTGCATAATTTAGGTCAAGTTTCGTAGCCTGTGTGAGACTCAGTTTCTTCATCTGTAACATGGAGATTGGATAAAGATAATTATGACATCGGTCTCAACTGTCTCTCAGGTGGTTATATAACTCGAAGGCGATACACACGAAAGCGCTAGGGAAAATCTAAGTGTGAGAGCTTATGACCTTTCCCTATGATCTGAGCCAAATGCATCCTTATTTTATGAAGTCCCTTCCCTGCTCCCCTCTCCTCCCCTCCATGATCCCTAAACAGCCTCCAATATGCTTGTCCTATCATCAGTTTAAATTGGGGCACAGCCTCCACGAGCTCTCTGTATCAAGGCAAGGTCAGGATTGGGCCAGAAACTGGAGGTCAGGGGAAGACAAAATGAAGCTAAAACTTAGTCTTCAAACAGAGGTGGAGTGGGCCTATGGCCTGGATTGAGTATGAGAGGTGCTGGGAGGCCCAAGGTGAGACCCCAAATCCACGAAGAGCAAGGGAAGATGGTGAAGAGGGTCAGTGGAGCACATATGAGATCAGAGCCGCCGGCATCAGTGAACAGGTTGTCCTCAAAGCACCAGCCCTTGGCAGTTCCCCAGACCCTGCCTCAGTCTCTTCAACTCTGCAAAAAGCTCTGAGCCTTTGAACTGAGGACTACGAGTAACGTTAGAGGCCTGGTGTTCTGAGGCTGCCGTGAAGCACACACATCCACTTATACCCTAATCCGTTTCCTCTCTCCATTCTCCATAGTTTCCTTCTTTCTACCTCTGCCAACCTTAAGCAAAGAGAGCAGCACCGTTTGCTCAAGGCTTTCTGTGTTAGTTTCCTATGGCCACCAAAACACAGCACCACAAACTGGTTGGTTTGAGCAACAGAGTTTTATTGTCTCACAGCTGAAGGCTAGAAATCCACGGGTTGCAGGGTTGGTTCCTGGTGAGGCTGTGAGAGAGAATTCCTCCATGCCTGTCACCTTGCTTCTGGTGGTTTGCCAGCAATCTTTGGTGTCCCTTGGCGGGTAGATGCATCACCCTGATCCCTGCCTCCATCTTCACGAGGCATTCTCTCTGTGTGCATGTCCCTGTGTCCAAATTTCCTCCTTTTGTAAGGACATAGTCATATTGGATTAGGACTCACCTTCATGATCTCATCTTAACTTGGTCATCTACAAAGACCCTATTTCCAAATAAGGTCACATTTGTGTGTTGAGGGGGCACAATTCAACCCATAACTCTCCTTGCTTCTCTAGGGATGATTCGAACCAACATGGTTGGGTGAAGACGGGGAACGAGGTAGGAAGATAAACAAAACACTGGAGTAGCATGGAATCTGCTTTTGCTCAGCTAGCAACCAGAGCGCAGTGATGCCCTGTGGACTATTGCCTTCTATTCTGCTGATAGCGGGGAAAGGGGCTTTCAATACTCTCTTCAGAGCTTACAACAATCCTGGCATGCAGTAGATACTCCATAAATATTTGTTGAATTAGTAATGAATGAGAGAAATTCAGCCCATATGAGCAGCTAGTTATAGTTTATATTCTGGTGCCAAGACTTTGTCCTGCCTGGAGAAAGGACATACTAAATGGTTATTGAATTTAGCATCAGTTTCTCCCATATAGTCCATGTGGCCTTATTATTAACAGCTGGGCCTTACGGGAGTGGAATGAAGAGCTTCAGGGGGTGGGTCTCCGAGGGCTGGGCTCTCCCTTTGCCCCACGTCCCTTGCTATTCCTCGGTGATCTCAGCCCACCCCGTCACCTTAGAGCGCCATTCGAAAGCGAATCTTGAGACCTGAACTGAGCTTTATATGTCTAACCTGTCACAGAATCCTTTCCCTTACCAGAGTTTACTGATCCTGCATCTCACTCATTTATCAGCATTATAGAGTTGGAAGTGCCTCCATGGTCATCAAGTTCTACCTCTTAATTCATAAATGAGGGACCTGAGGTGAGAGGGGAAGAGATTTGACTAAAGCTGCACAGCCAGGACTCCTGACTCCTGATCTGTGGCTCCATCTTTATCCTGAACCCTCGCTTCTGTTGTCTGACTCTTAGGAAATCATTTGCCAGATATAGGAATTCCTCTGAATGTGTTTGTTAGACAGGAGAATGCTATCCTCTAGTTCAAATGTTCAACTGTTCCCAGAGTATGAGACCAACAGCGGGGATTTGAGGCATTTGGCTGGTGGCCAAGAGGCACTGGGTCAGGCCCCTCACACTCTCAGCCTATGAGCCCTGCCACCTGGCTGGCTGTTTGAATCACCTACAGGGAAACCTGACTTTCCATCCCAGGCTCCCTTACATCAACGCTCCCACCATCCAGAGACAAGAGAGTCCTTGTGGAAAGTCAGGCTGTGGCACAATCTTGACCCCATGCTGGGCTGCCCTTTCTTGTTTCCCAGTTCTTCCTTGCCCCTGGCAAGTTTCACTGGGGCCGAACAATGGCTTCAGTCTACAGCTAGGTGAGCTCATTGCATTTTGCAGGTGCTCCGTTTGTACAATGGCCAAAGGAAGGCTAAGATGTGGCCCTAACAGTCACACTTAGAGCTCTTTACAGTTTACAGTGTCTTGAGAGAAGGCCCAGGGGAGCCCTGACAGACACCTTGTGCTTCCAGCCAGCCTGCCCCACCATTGACGCTGTTGAGGTGGCCTCCCATTGTCTATTGCATGCCAGCTTTACCTGCAGTGGTGCCTTCCTGAAAGGCTCAGCATGTATTTGTAAAACCTAAACTATTAAGTAGCTGAGTTTAGTAAGTAAAAACCAACCAACAAACCAAAGTGGAAGGGGGAGGGTGAATGTTACCCATTAGGGTTACCAGACTTAACAAATAAAAAATTCAGTTAAATTTGAATTTCAGATTGTGAATGAAAAATGTTGTCTGCCGTTTCAGTAAACAAAGGATGTTGCAACCATCAAGCCACTACAGATGCCCCATATGGTGAGCCCTAAGGGAACTCAGGTGGGAAAGAACAGGATCCTGGCTGGAGATAACTAAGGTGAACATCAAAGGCATGATTTCAATGAGCCCAGACTCTTGCATCTTTTCATACATAGGAAAGCGTAACTTAACTTGAGATATCTGGTTTTCTTTAATTAACAGTCATCTTCTGATGTTCCGACTGCCTGGTCTTTCTTGCAAAAACTCCCATATATCCTGGTTCCTCCCTGACCTCTTCGGAGGAGCTTCTCAGCATTATATGAGATAGGTCTGAGAGGCTGCCTCCCAGGCTTGAAGTCCTCCAAAAGTCCGCTGAATAAAATATAATTCTCAACTTTTCGGTTGTGCATTTTTTCAGTCGACAACATAAGCAATGAATAATTTAAAAAAAAGTATAAGTATATCCTGTTCAATATTTGGGACATATACTAAAAATTATTGTGCATCTCTCTCTGAAATTCAAATTTAACCAAGTGCCCCGTATTTTAGCTGATAACCCCAGTTGCTTTGGAATTCCGTGGTCCGGATATCCTATGAAACACACCTTGACTCTTGACTGTTGGAATGAAGTCTGGGGCTCTTGCAGTCTTGACTTTGGCAGCTCTGCCAAATTGTTACCGTTCGCAAGATCTGAACAGGGGCTTCGGGGAGTTCCGCAGGAGGGCTCCTGCATGGCCCCAGCTGCTGGGAATTCCTTATAATGGGAGGCGCACAGCCGGTTCCCAGAAAGTGCAAATGTAACTCAAGTGAGTCAGCGCGTTTTCACATAGGCAGTCTAGGTACATACACAGAGCTTTCTTATAACCCTCTCCTTTGCTCAACGTTCCTGAATAGGATCAGCCACGTGTTACCACCTCTGCTTAAGGTGAGGAAACACTCAAGTAATACTGGCCGAGTCAGCGCCTGGTAGACAGACTTGAGAGCTGACAGGCTCTAAGACCAATAACACCTTTCCTTTTTTATTGGAACATATTGCTTTATTATTCCAATCAGATGTTTCTTTTCAAAAACTGTTGCATTATGTTTTTTTCTAACTATAAAAGTAATATTTGATTATTACAGCAAACTTGGAAAACACAGATAAAAAAGAAAGAGAGAGCGATCAGCAAAGGAAGCAATTCCACAATGCATAATCACTATTGTTGACAGGTAGGCGCATGGCCTTCCACGCTGTGTCCTCTTCATGTATATTAATATATTATGTCGTAGTCAGCTTGGGGTACTAAAACAAAATACCATAGACTGGGTGGCTTAAACAACAGGCATTTCTTTCTCACAGTTCTGGAGGCTGGAAGGTCCAAGATCAAGGTGCTGGGCAGATTTGGTTTTTGATGGGGACCTTCTTACCGTCTTGCACCTTATCCCTGTGTCCTCACGGTGGAGAGAGGAAGCTCTGGTATCTCTTCCTCTTGGGGCTCCACCCTCATGACTTCACCTAAACTTAATTACCTCTCAAAAGCCCCACCTCCTAATACCATCATATTATGCACTAGGACATTAACATATGAAATTGGGGGGTACACACATATTCAGTCCATAATATGTTCTTAGTTTTAAATAAAAAGGGCCAAATCCTCTTCTACACATGCATCCATATACGAGTGATGTAAACATAAATATGTGAATAGTTATATATGTGAAGATAATCATATGTATATATGCTCAAACATATCTCTATATAATATGAACTTAAATGACTTTGAAATTAGGTGGTTCATTTTGGGCATTAACCAAGACTGAAAACTAAGTACAGAAAGAGGGTGAAAAGTACCAAATAAACTCCTGATAAAGTACAAAGAATGGGCAGTGAAGGACACAGGGAAAGTTTCTACCACCGTGAAGGGTGAAACTGTCCTCCATAATGAACTGTTCCTAGTCAAGAATGAGTGTTTGAGAAAAAAAAAAAAAAAGAAGAGTGTTTGGTGAGTGGGGACGGTATAGCTAAAAAGGTCTATCCCTGATGCTTTTCCTCTGAAATATTGACTTACACTAACTACTATTCCCCAACAACTGGCTTCCCCTTTGGACATAGGGACTGGTGAAACATAAACCAGAGTTGATGTTACTGTGAATTCAATAGCACTTAGGACTCAGCTGTAACATGTTCTGTAATCAATGTATCTGTAGATAACTCATGCTTATATATAACCTCTGAACGACTTCTTGTTTTAGAGTTTGGAGGACATTCTTCATTTGCGGAGGTCAATACTATGAAACTGAGAACCTCTTTATCTTATACGGCAGCTAAAATGGTTTATTTTTGCAGACAGTTGTCAAACATGGCAACTTAGGACACAGTCTGATGATGGCCTGGGGCCAGAGTCAGAGATCTTTGCAGAGAGAAGTGTTCCTGTGGATTCAGGCGAGGAGTGACGCATAACCAACATTCAGTCACTGACCTTGCTGCAGGCTCCGTCACATGAAATAGTGGTTTATCATGTTTTCCCATCATATGATGTGGCAGCTCTCAGAGAAACTTCTTTCTCCCACAAAATGAACCTCCAAACACCCAGCTCCCCATGTAAATGCAGCTATTCTGAACTTTGCAACCTGTTCTCCTGCGTGGCTGCAGATCCTGTGAAAAATAACAGGAGAGATCCTGGGGCTGAAGATGATTCACTGGCTCATTTGAAGAGCCCATCTGACCCTGTGGGTCTCCACTGGGTATCCTTTCTTAGTAGGAAACATGGGCATAAGCCACTCAAGTAATATGGCTGTGAAAATCTAGGTCAGTGCTAGCATCATTATATTTGGTTCATTCTAGTTGTATGAATATATGTAAACACTGCATGCACAGTGTTCTCTGTCTTGAGAACAAAGCTTTTTATAGAAGGGTGGTATCTGTATTTCTGATATCTTGCTGGGCAAACTCAGAGACTTATGTGCACATTAAATAGAATGAGAACCTACAACAGAAGCATCTGTCAAAATAGGTTAGCATCTCATACCATTGTGATCTAACATGGTTTGTTCAATGTTAGTCTTGCTTGGGAAGGAAAATATTGGAAAACTTTGTTTAAATCTACCAAACAAGAAAACCAAACCAATACAAAGCAAAACCCCAGCTGGCCAATTCCTTGTACTACTCATTCTTTTTGTAAGAAATGTTTGTCTGGGATATCATTTATGATAATTTCTAAGGCAGAAGTAGTATCAAGTTCCCAAGGAGAAAAAAAAAAAAAAATAGAGAGGTCTAACAGTAGATTCCTAAACAATGGAAGGAAAACCACACTGGTAACCTCGACAGCAGTAACTACTTTGGGCCATGATTTTGACCAGTTGTCATGAGCACTGACAAATTGCATGGAATAGTAAAATGCATCCAAAGCCCAATCTGAAATAAGAATTCACGGTTCTGGGTGGCCAGAGGAAACACATCAGTAAGGCTAATTACTTGGTCTGCGATGTCCTGGGCTATTCTAGACGTGTGACTGCCACCTACTGGCGAACATTATCTTTACTTAGAGGGTCCAGGAATTCTGCAGCCTACCATGTCCATTGTTGAGGACAACTGCGTCGTGCTCTGCTAATGCTGACCTCAATACAAATTCTTTTTCCCATTCTCTTTTATTGTACCTCCCCTTAGTTCTGTTTTTAAAGTAATGCAAAGTCACTCATTTATCTTCTCTAACACCATTTTTCTTCACGTCTCCGTGCCACTAGTTCGAGAGAGCCTAAACTCGGCAAAACCCCTCCTTATCCCAGATACTTTTACTCTATCCCTTTCTATTTCCTGGCAGGGGATGCAAGAGTTCCTTACGAGAGAAGCCCTTGAAAGACAGCTTGGTAAGAGCCGCTGAAACGCTGAGAACAGTGGCACACCCATTACTAAATTAAGAAATTAATTTCTACTATTACCATGATTTCCAAGGTTCAAAAATAATAATGCTGATAATAGCAGCTGTTTGTGGCGAAAATATATGGGAAAAAACTTCATACTTTAAAAAATATTTTTACTTAAGGATGGGCATGTGTATATCCTTATGCTATGGGGGAAAACAAATAAGTCAACATACAGTTGCATTGATACAAAGTAAATATAAGGACACAAAATGACAAGGCAGTGGTGAGGAGAGGTGGCCTATATTGAAGAAAAGCTTATCAAAGATTTTGAAAGATTGTACCAATGTCGGCTCCTTCCAGCAAATTATGTGACTCTCTTTAACAGACTCTCATCAGCATTGAACATTAATAGATTTTTCTAGTCTTGATATGTGAAAATGGCAACTGATTAAGTGGAATTTATTCCACTACTATTAAAGTTAAACATTTTTATATGTTTATTTTCCATATGTAATTTTTCTGACATATGTAAATTGTTCACATTCTTTTCCCATTTATCAACTAGTGTAAAATTTTTCTTTCTTATAGATGCATGCAGACAGCTGTTAGAAGAAGGATATTAATCCTTCATGTTCCATACCTGAGCAAGTATTGTTCTAGGAATCCTACTTATTTAATTTTGTTTGTGACTTTTTTTGGCCACACCGCAGGGCCTGTGGGATCTTAATTCCCCGACCAAGGATCGAACCCGTGCCCCTACAGTGGAAGCATGGAGTCTTAACCACTGCACTGCCAGGGAAGTCCAGTTCGTGATATTTTTGATGTGTAGAAATTCTATACTTTTGTATTTTGTATCCAGAAAATTTAACCTTTCAGATTTCTTTCATTGTTATATAATTTAGAACAAATATTCACTCATATCTTATTTGTGGATGTGTGTGGCTTGCTTTCTAAATATGTAACTCTTTAATCAATCTCTGATTTATTATGACATATGGTAATAGTAAAGATCTAATTAATTTTTTTAAAAATAGCTATTCAGTTGTCCTAATAACATTACAAAAATATTTAGGTCCCTGTATACATTAGGGTTGTTTTCTAGGCTATCTGTTTTGCATTATTGACTTATTTGCCTATTCATTGTCTCAATATCGCATTTATTGTGCACCTAGTATGTCTTAGGCACTGTGCTGGGTGCTGGGAAATTAAATGATGAACAAAACAGACAATGTGCCACACTTGGGGAGGTTATAATGTAAGAGACACAGCAGACATTCATCTAGTAATGATTCCAATATATAATACATGATTGTGATATAAAAGGAGCTGTGAGAACATAATCTGATCTTTTTCTTTTTTGGGGGGGGGGAAGATTCCTAAGGAAATAATCATAAATAAAAACATTAGAAATGCTTTTTTTTTAAACATCTTTATTGTAGTATAATTGCTTTACAATGGTGTGTTAGTCTCTGCTGTATAACAAAGTGAATCAGCTATGCATATACATATATCCCCATATCTCCTCCCTCTTGCGTCTCCCTCCCACACTCCCTATCCCACCCCTCTAGGTGGTCACAAAGCACCGAGCTGATCTCCCTGTGCTATGAGGCTGCTTCCCACTAGCTATCTATTTTACATTTGGTAGTGTATATATGTCCATGCCACTCTCTCACTTCGTCCCAGCTTACCCTTCCCCCTCCCTGTGTCCTCAAGTCCATTCTCTACATCTGCGTCTTTATTCCCATCCTGCCCCTAGGTTCTTCAGAACCTTTTTTTTTTTTTTATTTTCCATATATATGTGTTATCATACGGTATTTGTTTTTCTCTTTCTGACTTACTACACTCTGTATGACAGACTCTAGGTCCATCCACCTCACTACAAATAACCCAGTTTTGTTTCTTTTTATGGCTGAGTAATATTCCATTGTATATATGTGCCACATCTTTTTTATCCATTCATCTGTTGATGGACATTTAGGTTGGTTCCATGTCCTGGCTATTGTAAATAGTGCTGCAATGAATATTGTGGTACATGACTCTTTTTGAATTATGGTTTTCTCAGTGTGTATGCCCAGTAGTGGGATAGCTGGGTCGTATGGTAGTTCTATTTTTAGTTTTGTTTTTTTTTTTTTTTTTTTTAATTTTATTTATTTATTTTTATTTATTTATGGCTGTGTTGGGTCTTCATTTCTGTGCGAGGGCTTTCTGTAGTTGTGGCAAGTGGGGGCCACTCTTCATCACGGTGCGCGGGCCTCTCACTATCGCGGCCTCTCTTGTTGCGGAGCACAGGCTCCAGACGCGCAGGCTCAGCAATTGTGGCTCACGGGCCTAGTTGCTCCGTGGCATGTGGGATCTTCCCAGACCAGGGCTCGAACCCTTGTCCCCTGCATTGGCAGGCAGACTCTCAACCACTGCGCCACCAGGGAAGCCCCCTATTTTTAGTTTTTTAAGGAACCTCCATACTGTTTTCCATAGTGGCTGTATCAATGTACATTTCCACCAACAGTGCAAGAGGGTTCCCTTTTCTCCACACCCTCTCCAGCATTTGTTTGCAGATTTTTTGATGATGGCCATTCTGACCGGTGTGAGGTGATACCTCACTGTACTTTTGATTTGCATAGAAATGCTTTTTGAATTAAGTTGTTCATCAAGAAGTTATTTGTAATAGAAAAAAATTAGAATAGATTTAGAATATCTAACTGTAGAGTATTGAGAAAACAATTAAAAAGTTAAATTATGATTCTGTTATAAAAGGCAAATGCTTGGTAAATAGAATAAGCAACAAGGGTCTGTTGTACAGCAGAGGGAATATAGTCAATATTTTATAATAACTTTAAATGGAGTATAATGTATAAAGATTTTGAATCACTATGTTGTACACCTGAAACTAATATTGTAAATCAATTATATTTCAATTTTTAAAAATGTTTGATAAAGTGGAAAATGTTAGAAACAACACAGTACGTGCAGTTTACAGTCTGTATGCGAAACAAACATACCTCTACTTAGAAAAATATCTGAGTACAATGTATGGAGATATTAGAACGGCTTTGTTGGGGCGAGGAGATTTTGGGTGGCATTTCCCCTTGCTTTTGTCTATTTGCTAAATTTTCTTTACTATGTCTTTTAAATAAATATGTTCTCCTCCTGCCTACTTCTAGACCAGTTCATGAAAATAAAAAAATAAACATACTGCTGTCAGGTTCTTAATTAAAGGCAATTTGCAATGGAGGAGAACTTTTTAAAAGTACGTAGAAATGATGTATATATTATGTATAAATATTCATAAATCTATAGACCTGAATGGAGCCAAAATATTGTGCGACCCTAACAATCACCAGATGCAGATATGAATTTGCATTTCAAAACCCCCCAAATGCTGGAAGAGCACAGAGGTGGGCAGAGATGCCCTGGAATAATTTCCAGGAAGATCGACGATGAAAAAGGACGTTTTAGAAATTCAGTCATCCCAGTAGATCTACATCTCCGTCGTCAACTTTATTATTGAGTCCCCACTGGGCACAAGGGCTTATATCCTCTGGAAATTGTCCAGCCTGGCAGCACTGGTGCTGAATCCCTCTTCATGGTGTGTCCTGTGTGCGCCCCTGCAGTCCAGGCACACGTGAGAGGGGCTGCATAAACATGGGCAGTTGGAATTGCAGAGGTTGGAAGACACGCACAAATTCAGGCCCTAAAGTGTTAATAGGTTTCAATAGTGATCCAACTGGCCCCTGTCTGCTCCTCTCTGCGTGCATTTTTTTTTAAGTTTCAAGATTTTATAAAATCTCAGAAAAGCTGCTTTGGCTCCTGCAAGTCCCTTCCTAAAGGTGAAAGATCACCTATCCCACCCATGGAAAAAATATATTCATGCACATGAAGAAGACAGAAGGCATCATTTTGCCCGGGACCCTTATGAAGACCAAAAAAACCTCCAAATAATTCCTGGTTGAGGAGGCTAGATAGTATCTTTATCAACAAGCCTGGAAGAACCATGCTTTGAGCCGAGCTACCCAGGTTTCAGTGCTGGATTTGGCTACTGTATCAGTTAATGTCCTAGCAGGATATTGCTGGCACATTCAGTCTAGGTACTTGGAGGAAAGTTTTATAAAAGGACAACAGAGTAGTGTGATGGGTCACTTTGCCAGCCCGAAGGCTGAAGGGAGGAGAAGAGAGAGCAGTCACAGAGAGAGAGATGGAGAGAGATGGGGAGAGATGGGGAGAGATGGGGAGAGATGGGGAGAGATGGGGAGAGATGGAGAGAGATGGGGAGAGATGGGGAGAGATGGGGAGAGATGGGGAGAGATGGAGAGAGATGGGGAGAGATGGAGATGGCAAGAGGAGAGGGAGAGAGAGAGGGAAAAAGAGCACAAGAAGTGTGTGGAGGAGGGATGCAGCCAGCCCTCTTTCTTCCCTCTTTCTGACCTCCTGGCACTGTGTCCCATGGTTGGAACCCAACTATGCAGCCAGAGGCCCAGGGGGCCTGTTGGGGCAGAGCCAGAGGTCTCCTCTTGGGGCACAGAGGAAGGTGGAGGAAGAGGGGTCTGTTGGACAAACTGAAGACAAGCAGGTCAAATGCTTTTCAGAGATAAAGAAAAATAAGGTGGGCTCTGTCTTCTGGGAAGTAATGACTACAAAGCATGACTTTTATTTATTTATTTATTTAATTTTCTTTTTAATTTTTTTAAACATTTTTATTGGAGTATAATTGCTTTACAATGGTCTGTTAGTTTCTGCTGTATAACAAAGTGAATCAGTTACACATATACATATATCCCCATATCTCTTCCCTCTTGCGTCTCCCTCCCTCCCACCCTCCCTATCCCACCCCTCTAGGTGGTCACAAAGCACCGAGCTGATCTCCCTGTGCTATGCTGCTGCTTCCCACTAGCTATCTATTTTACGTTTGGTAGTGTATATATGTCCATGCCACTCGCTCACTTTGTCACAGCTTACCCTTCCCCTTCCCCATATCCTCAAGTCCATTCTCTAGTAGGTCTGCATCTTTATTTCCATCTTGCCCCTAGGTTCTTCATGACCATTTTTTTTTTTTTTTTTTTTCATATATATGTGTTAGCATACGGTATTTGTTTTTCTCTTTCTGACTTACTTCACTCTGTATGACAGACTCTAGGTCCATCCACCTCACTACAAATAACTCAATTTCCTTTCTTTTTATGGCTGAGTAATATTCCATTGTATATATGTGCCACATCTTCTTTATCCATTCATCTGTCGATGGACACTTAGGTTGTAAAGCATGAATTTTAAAAACTGGAAACGGGAAAAGATTCTCATTAAATGTGGAAATTAACGTGAAAATTGTGTTTGTCTATAGAGTCTGCATTTTTCTGCAGACACACACATGACACACTTACAGGTAGTCTATATACTGGTTCTGCCTAGAGAATTACAGGGGACAGTGATCGATACACTCAGGAAACAGGCTATGAGACAGTAAGTGGCTACATCTAGGCCTACTTCCTGCCCCTGAGACGTTTTCATAATAACCCAAAACTTTCGGAAAACACAAAGGACAATTTGAAATTTAACTGTTTATCATCAGCTGTCTGGGAAAATATGCCCCCAAAAGTGCAACCCCAAATATATCTGAACCTATTCTCCAATTCAGTATCACTCAGGGAATCTATGGGATCCTTGTAAAAGCACTCAGTCCAGACACCTTAAGATGCCAAGCACACCTTACCAGGCATCTGCATACCAGCCATATACAATCCGTAAGACCATCTTGCATGTATTTAGCTCTTTTTTGTTTTTAATTTTTATTTATTTATACTTATTTTTGGCTGTGTTGGGTCTTCGTTTCTGTGCGAGGGCTTTCTCTAGTTGTGGCGAGCGGGGGCCACTCTTCATTGCGGTGCGCGGGCCTCTCACTGTCGCGGCCTCTCTTGTTGCGGAGCACAAGCTCCAGACACGCAGGTTCAGTAGTTGTGGCTCACGGGCCTAGTTGCTCCGCGGCATGTGGGATCTTCCCAGACCAGAGCTCGAACCCGTGTGCCCTGCATTGGCAGGCGGATTCTCAACCACTGCGCCACCAGGGAAACCCCCTGTATTTAGCTCTTTACAGTCTCCAAAGAGGTTTAAGAGCACACTGGTACCCAGTCATATTCCTTTGCTATTTTAGGAGGCAGGGACACGATTGTCTAATTTGTTTCTCTAACCCATTGCTCAGTAAACACAAAGTGCCCAGCTTACAGCTGAGTAAATGTTTGCCAGGTTGAATTGACCTAAAAATCTCTGACAGACAGAGGAAAGCTGATAAGTTGAGCATGCAAAGCTTTGGTTTCTTCTCTGTGATGAAGTAACTCTAAACAGAGGAATGGAGACTTCTAGTTTTGCGAGCCAGACCCAAAAAGGAAAAGTCTGCAAGAACTAACCTCTGATTCTGTGGAGCACAGAATAGTGGGCCCAGGGAGAAGGATTGGCCTTGGGGTGGGGGTAGTGACTATAAGGGTGACAGTGAGGGGCTTTGGGGTTCTTCTCATGTTCTTTTCTTGTAATGGGTGCTGATTATATGGGTGCTGTTCAGTTTGTGAAAATTCATAGAGTCATACACTTACGCGCACTTTTCTGTAAATGTATTTGATGTCCAAAAAGTTTACATAATAGCAATCCTTTACAATAGCAATCCAACTTCAAATAATAGAACCTCTGAATAACCTGAAGTT